>NW_021628937.1:2357244-2602491 GCF_002157705.1 Plasmodium gonderi
TAATTGCAAAAGCTTGTTACCAAGTAATCAAAATGTATATGAACGTTTTAATATGGACCCCAAAACGAAAGCATTTGTTGTATGTTATGGAAGAAAACCGAAACCAATTACACTTAATATGTTAAATAATAAAAAAAAATTTGTATCATTTGTACAAGAGGCATTAGTATTTAGTGTTCCATTTTTTACAAAATTTCCCCAATTTCAAACCAAATGTTTAAATAAAAATAAAAAATGTATTTTATTTATAAGCGGAATTCACATGACTAATAGAAGTAACAAATATAATTACATTAACGATATTTTTGTTAATAATAAATATTTTGATGTAAGCCCCATGATTCTTGATAATAGAAAATTTTTACTTAAATTAAGTGATGAGGTATTTACATCCTATTCAAAAAAAAGAGACATTCATGTTCTTTGCCTTTTCAATCATAACGAAGCAGGCGTAGATAATTACTATGGATATTTTTACAAGCACGATTTTGAAGATTTTACAAAACTCTCATCCTTTGTGGCAAATTGCATCAAAGCTACCAATAAAACCAATGAAGCAATCAAACTATCGGCCGTTCCACAAATTAAATATCGAACTAGTAAGAAGAAGTAAAGACGCCAAGTGCTACTTTAAATGAATGAAAAGGAAGATAACAAAGCATGTATGACAAATTGGGTGTTGAGAGGAACAGCAAAACATATACAACGCATATGAATGTGCAAAGCTTTTTTTTTATTTTTTTCATTCACAGCGGGGGGGAAAAAAAAAAAAAAAAAAAAAACTCAATTTATTGTGTGAATATGTGTACTAATATAAAAAATTTAGACAAAAATCAATCGAGACGATAGGATGGGTTTTACTTCCTTTTTTTTTTTTTTTTTTTTCCTTTTTCCTACATTTATCACCTAGGGTAAATCAATTTGGGTCATAATTCGCACAGTTCTTTTTCGTATATACGTTACATGCAAGCTATATTTTGGTGTGACAACTGCGTGCAGGTTTTGGTAAATCTATTACTCCTTGCGCATACCACCATTACATTTGTGATTTGAATTTAGTTTTTCATGCAATTTGAAATTTAACGTTTTGTATTTTTTCAACGTTTTTAATTTCTTTTATTTTGATCAGCTTTTTTAATATCTTTTATTTTGTTCAACTTTTTTAATATCTTTTATTTTGATCAGCTTTTTTAATATCTTTTATTTTGTTCAACTTTTTTAATTTTTTTTTTTTTCTGTAAATGCATATTTTGCGTCTCTTTAAACCGATGCTACATATATACTCCACACTCCTAAGCTCAAACATTGTCGAGTTTTTATCCTATCGGTTAGCTAAAACTCTTTCGCTCATTTTGGAAGGCTATACCTTTTTGAGCCTTCATCGTTATGGCCATCCGAAAAACCTTTTTGATTACTTAAGGATATTCATTTTTCAACAACTTTACATATTTTTTTACATTATTCAACTGAAATGTAAATGTCTTTTAGTTGCAATTTTTTTAAAAAAGGGAAAAATGCAAAAAGAGAAATGCTAAATATAAACGTTTCATCAGTAACATCAGGGTTACACACACATAGACCAAAAAAAAAAAAAAAAAAAAAAAAAAAAAAAAACTGCGGTGCTTAGAATATGCATCTTTGAGGCAAAGGGTATATTCACTCCAAGAACACATAATCCAGACGTAAGAAATATATGTTTACCCCGGTTCACATTTAACAAAAAAAAAAGAAAGAACGAAAGAATGAATGAAAGAAAGAAGCACATCTACTATCCCCACACTGCGTCACACAAACTAATAGCTTTCCCTATAAAACACGAATTCATTAGGCAGAGCATAATTCTGGAATGAAAAGTACATCTGTTCTACAATCCATCATAGATCTTTTTATCACTCTTCCATTTTGTCCTTATTCCCCCCCATCATCTTCATATGTTGTATTATCATTAGATTTGGTGAAAATTCGGTTGTAAATATCTTTAAAAAAATTTGAATGATTAACATCGAATGTTCTACTATCTCTAACATTTTTTTTATTTGGTAAAACTATTTTCATAATTTCATCATTTTCTTTTTGTAATTCCATGACTTGTAGTTTTAACGTTTCTAATTTATGGTTTAGTATCATTTCTTTTTTGGCTTCTTTTAAGCTATTCCTTTTGTATTCAGCTATAATAATTAATGCTGCTACTAAGAAGATAATGGTTTCTCCAAGTATTTCACTTCCTACATTAACTGATTTGTTTTCACTTATATATGAGCTGTAGTTAACATTTGTTGCATTTGAATTGTAAAATTTTTTCTGTATATATTGTTCAAAGAAGTAATATTTCTTGCCACAATATATACATATACTTTTAAATTTTTTATTTTCTATAGCTTTTTTTTTTATATAACCTGATATGGGCTTGCTTACTTGTCTTATTAAAACAATTCCAATTTTGAAAAATGGAATCATTTTTTTTTTTTTAAATGATAAAATCCAATTCGTTCTATAACTCCTCTTCCTTTCCCCACATTAGACATTCCTTTATCATGTTTTATCCTTTCGTCTTGATTTAACTTTTACAAGTTTCTACATTTATATTTTCACTTAAATTTTTAAACAGTGTGAAAAAACGTTTATTCAAGTTTTTTTTTTTTTTTTTTTTTTTTTTTTTTTTTTTTTTTTTTTTTAATTTTTTTTTTTTTTTTTTTTTTTTTTTTTTTTTTTTTTACTGACCTGATTAAATAAAATTCCGTATATACTTCGAAGTATACAAAAATGTGTACTTAATTGCAGTTGCTCTTTCGTTAGGCTTGTAATTTTACTTTCTTACGGCACAGTTATGCTTCTTAACGGAAGTTAGCTGTGTTGGTACATAGTATGCTATTTTTATTTTTCTCTTTTTTGCTTCGTTTACCTTCATATAGCTTCGTTTACCTTCGTTTACCTTCGTTTATCTTCATTTAGTTTCGTTTACCTTCATTTAGTTTCGTTTACCTTCATTTAGTTTCGTTTACCTTCATTTAGTTTCGTTTTATTTTGTTATTTTTTATTTTTTTCCGTCGAAAAGCTGGGACGCAGAACTATGCACGTTTTAGCAAAGTGTGATAAGAAGACATATTATCCCTTTTTTTGTTAATTTCCCCTTTCTGTAAAAATTCACGAAATGAAAAAAAAAAAAAAAAAGTGGAAAAATATACAAGGTTTGTATTTATTTTTTGCTCCACCCCTTTTTCGAGTTATGTGTAAGTGCGTACACAATGCTTGCCATATCACACATTAACTGTTGTGATTTTTTTTTTTTTTCTTTCTTCTTTTTTCACATTTATGTTTAGTACTTGAACTTTCTTTTCTTTTTTTTTTTTTTTTTTCTGCTTGTTCATGGGAAGTTGGGGAGAAAAACGTTTCTTAATCGTCTTTCTGCAAAAAATGTTTTTTTGATTCTGTGCATGTGCAATATTCTCTATGCATAAAATAAGTTTCACTACCTTTGTTCGCTCCTCTAGCAAATCTGGAAGTTATATAAAATTACCCAATTTGCATTTTTCAAGATTAGTTTACTTGTTTGTTCATTCGATCGCTTTCTGGATAACTGGCCCGATTATTTTTATTATTATTTTATTTTTATTTATTTATTTGTTTATTTTTTAGAATATAAACCCTTATAAAAGCTCATTTTTCATTTCCACATTCCTATGGAAATTTTGTTCTGCAAATATCTGCTCTCTATTTTATTGCATCCCAAAATAGATGTCCCAATTTTCGTCATAATCGTTGCCATTACTTCAGTATATTTTTATCATTACTCATAGTTAACATATAAACTTTAATTTTTTTTTTTTTTTTTTTTTTTCCCACATTTTGGCTATATCTCCATAACGCTGTTTATAGTTGAGGAAAAAAAAAAAAAAAAAATAATAAGGTTCATCAAAAGTAGAAGAACATATTTTGTTTTTAATTTTTCATTTTTTCTCCCTTTTTTTTTTATCATTATAACCCTCCCTAACACGGTAACACAAAAAAGAAAAAAAAAATTAACAGTTTTTATATGTGGAAAATATATGTATTCAACATTTCCATATGTAACAAAATATATGCATATCTTTCTTTTTTTTTTTTTTTTTTTTTTTGGTGTAAAATTCTACAATACAAATTTGTTATATATTCGTAGCTTCTGGTATTTCTGTCCCTAATAGGGTAATGAAGAAAGTCCCATCTTTGTTTCTACGCTCATGCAGTAGTTATTTATACCACTTTCTTCATTTTGTTCATTTTGTTTGGAATTTTCAAAATTATATAAAGCCCTAACACATTTTAGAATTTTTGTATATCCGGTGTGGACTTGCTTTCCCACTATAGTCCATACGAAACAGATTACCTCCAATTCTTAAGTTAAAATTTGCCTCATAAAAAATAAAATAATAATAGTGGTAGCAGAAGTAGCAGCAGAAGTAGCAGCAGTAGTAGCAGCAGAAGTAGCAGCATTAGGGGGTGATAAAATTTCGATGCCTTTAAAAAGTGGCGAATGGAAATTATCCAGAAATATATCATGACGGAGGATTAACCCAAAACGAAAAGGAGAAAACGAACTCAATCGATTTTTGCGTTTTCAAATATGAAAAAAAAAAAAAAAAAAGAAAGAAAAAAGAAAAGAGAAGAGAGAAGTAAAGAATAGAAAAGAATAAAAAAGAATAGAAAGGAATAGAAAAGAAAAATCGTTTCATATATACTATCAAAAACAAAAAAGATTTTAAGATGTTTTTCAGGGTTAAAATATAAGCCCAACTAGAGTTTGCAAAAAGGGGCCTAAAGGGGCCGCAAAAGGGGGCTACCAAAAATAGATCAAGATATAGAGTTAACTAATCCAAAATAGTCAAATAGTCCCAATAGCTGCCAACAGACCCAATAGCTGCCAACAGACCCAACATCCGTCAATAGTGTGGAAGGATGAGGCAGAGGAGGGGAAGTCAATCCCAGGAGTGCCCTCCGGGGGGGGGCATAAATTCAATGGAAAGAAATAAATACCAATTGAGGTGCAAGAAGAACGAAATGTATAAAAATGAAAACAAATTAGATGAAGCTTCAAACTATTTTAGCGACTCTTCGCTATCGTGTTCATCCAAGTATATGATGAGAGAAGAAAACGTAGAGGATTCGAGGGTTATGAACAATGTGCATAATAAGATTGTAAATCGAATGAGAAGAACCTGTTGTGAGGAAAATGGAGATTTGATAAATGGATGCTACAAGAAAGTAGAAGGAGAAGATGAACACAATAATTTTTGTGGGAAGGGTCCATTTTTTACGAAGCAAAGTCTGGCATATGAACATTATAAAAAGAAAGATATCTTACTAAGTTTGTGGTGGAAAAATATGATAGATTTATATTCTGATATTTTAATAACAAATGTATGTAGCAATGTAAGTAATATTGATATACTAAATATGAACTGTAAAAAAAGAGAAAATTATCAATACTTAAATGAAGGGATAGTTCTTTTTCACAATTCAAATAAGAGAGAAAATTATAAAATGAGCATATTACGAGTAATAACAAAAGATGAAATGAATAAGGTAGATGAAAATGAATTCTTCTATTCTTCATCTCTTAAGGATAATATCATTGATGATTCTTTTAAGAAATATTACAAACAAAAATACAAAAATATTCCAATTATAAAAAGATACAATTGTTTAAATCTTCCATATTATACGACAAATTCGAATATCCTCTATTGTGATAGAGACATGAACAACGAAATTCACACAAATTATCCATGTACTACTCATGGCAATGTTATTATAGCAAATAAGTCTATAAGGGGAAATATATATTTATATAATATTAGCAAAACAATTCATCGAATTAACACAATGGAAGATGACGAGCTATTGAATAACAGACTCAACAAAGAAGAGGATCACTCGGGGCCAGTTCAAAATGAATCCTACAAAAATTGCATCACCCTCGATGTTAGCAGCGGGGCCACAAGAAACAACACAAGTGGTAGCCGTAACAATAGCAGTAATCGTAACAGCAGTAATCGTAACAGTAGCAATCGTAACAGTAGCAATCGTAACAGCAGCAATCGTAACAGCAGCAATCGTAACAATAGCAGTAATCGTAACAGCAGCAATCGTAACAGTAGCAATCGTAACAACAGTAGCAATCGTAACAACAATGCGAGTCGTAACAGCTATAGTAGTTGCAACAGCTATGGAAGTGGTAACACCAGTGTCAGCCGTAATGGAAATGGAAGTATCAAGAGAAATGGAAGTGTCAAGAGAAATGGAAGTGTCAAGAGAAATGGAAGTGTCAAGAGAAATGGAAGTGTCAACAGCCGTGGAAGTCCCAACAGTAGCGGAAGTCCCAGCAGCAGTGGAAGTCCCAACAGCAACAGAAGTCGTAACAGCAACAGAAGTCGTAACAGCAACAGAAGTCGTAATAACACTGTGAGTCGGAATCGCAAGAGTAATGGTAGTAACAAACAGGATGAATGTGAGGAAAGACAAGATCATTGCCATATCGAACGTGTGGATGAAGATGGTGAAATAATGGAAAATCGTTTTAGGAACAACTTGGAAGTAAGTGATAACAAAAATGTGTACCAACAAAATATGGATGATGATGATGATAATGATGATGATGGTAAAAAGGTGTCGTTAGAAAATTATAAAAAAAAAATACATGACAGAAAAATATGTGATGGGGAATTGTTACTAGAACTGATGGGTCATAACAAAACAGGAAAGGGACTTTTTTTTAGAAATAATTACCTGCTGAGCAATGGAGATGATAAAAACATATTCATATATGATATTAACGGTAACACTACAAGTTCTAGTGATAACAGATATGGAAATGATCATGTTAATGTATCTAAAATGAATCCTTACATCTCCATTAAGACAAATGAATTGTATAGCAATGTGAGGTGGTTGTATGACTCATTAATTATAGGTTCTACATACAGTGGTTATTTTTCCCTTTTTGATATTAGAATGAAAAATAAAAATGTTCATCGTGGTATTTGCACTGAAGACTCAGTTGGAACGAATGAATGTTTTCCTTTTCAGAAAAATTGGACAAAAGGGATTACTAGTATTAATAACAGCATTTGCAGCAGTAATGGAAGTTCAGAAAGTGGTAAAAATAGTGTAAGCAGCATAAATTCTAGAAAAAAATGTATGAAAAACATGAATAGGATAAGTTATAGAAGTCAGGGAGGTAGTATATACATGAACGGTAATGTAGATATACACTCGGTTCATAAGAAAATAACAAAATATGAAATTTCAGATATTGATAAGTACAATAACGATGATAATAACTTGATATGTATGAGTTCGCTAAATAATATATTCATTTTTGATTTAAGGTTTATTAATAATAATTTGCCATATAAAATAATGCATGATAATTCGTATAATAACTATAGCATTAATGAATCTTATTTTGAACCTTACCAAACATCTTTACAAAATGGGGAGTATAGTAACACAACAAATGTAAACTATTTTTATGATCATTCATATAATAATTATTATAATGAAGATTTTTTCAATTCAGATACTTTTATTCATTCACTTTTTTGGTGTAACATTGAAGGTTTTAATTATATCGGTTCTTTAAATAATAAAGGGATTATCAACTTGTTTGATGTTAACAAGAATAAGCATCACTGTGTTTTCACCTATGGTTGCAAGTACATTAAGCTTTTCAAATTCAACCCCTTCAAAATTAATAACTTTGTTTCTGTAGACAAGAATAACATTCTCATCTTATTTACTCTTCCAGATCAGATATACAAGAGTGATTTGGACTTATACCTCCAGGATAACTTCAAGGGTGAGTAGAATGTGAAACATGTGAAAACGTCTCTGTATGTGTGAGTGTCAGAGTGGACATGCTGCAGTGACTCCTGCAGTGACTCATACGATAAAAGTGATAAAATTGCAAGTGCCAGTTTTTATGAACAAAATGGAAAAACCCCACAAGTCGTAGTAAAAGAAACGTTAAGGAGCATCCAATCCATCTACCATATCCCCCGTCAACCCATGCACAAAAAGAGAAAAAAAAAAAAAAAACGTTCCTTCAAAATATGTATAATTTGGAAAAAGTTACTCATTTTAACGGGTTCTGTGGGAACAGCAAGTGCAAACGAAAGGTTCCCATTGAGGCATACCACTCCCACCCAGAGTAGCGAACTGACCAAATGACCTTTTGTTGAATCCATTGTGTTTATATGATGCTTTTCCCCTGTTTTACAAATATGAGGGATATGATACACTTAGGAGTGGAAGTAAGTTTTGGAAAAAGAGGTCAATTGTTGTCGTGTAAAATGGCTTTACGTTCCGATAGTGGGTGCAAAGGGCAAATCAGAAAAGCAGTAGAGGAACAAAATAGCAAAGCAGGGAAGGAGCAAATCAGAAAAGCAGTAGAGGAACAAAATAGCAAAGCAGGGAAGGAACAAAATAGCAAAGCAGGGAAGGAACAAAATAGCAAAACAGGGAAGGAACAAAATAGCAAAGCAGGGAAGGAACAAAATAGCAGAGCTCCAAAATAGAGGCTTGCAAAAAGAGTAAACGGTTTTCATAGGAAACCTAAACCGGAAGTCACAAGTAATGGATAATGCTTTCCAGATCTTTTTTATCTTCAATGAGAGAAGCCGATGTAGTGCTTGTGGTAGATGTGGGTGAAGTAGTGGAGTCCAAACATGAGTCGTTAAACATGTGCAAATTGTGTAGTTGTTCGTTTTCACTCTGTAAGGTAATATTTTTCATTTCTTGTCGTCTACTTGGATTTATCCGATCTAGCTGCTCAATGAGTTTCTTTTTTTTTCGTAAAACTTTAGCAGTTCTTCCTCTATAAGATTTATATTTGAATACGTCCACTTGGGTATGCTTAATTGCATCATTAATCATTGATGGTCGTCTATAAATTTTAATATTTTTAGGAGCATATATTTCGAGTATCTTTACACCTCTTCCAGTTAGAGAAAACCAACATAAATCAGATATAACAATATCATCGACACTTTCAAAATCTTTTCCATACATTTTAACAGTATGTTTTACAAATGGTTTTAACAAATCAAAATCTGTTTTAATATGTGGTGGGTATAAAAAAGAGCATTTTTTTTTATTTAAGAATTCTTCAACCTTTTCACTTTTACACATATGAATAGTAACCTTATTAGAGATATAAAATGTTAAAAGAGAAAAATCTCCATATATTAAGTTTATATAACATAAACTACCTAATATAATAGATGAATCTTCTTTTAATTTGTATGTAAATGGTTGAATTCTTTTGTTTATACAAATACTATTTAAATCAATATCTTTATAAAGTATAGAAGAATACTGATATTTTGTTGGTATCCCAACTGTATCGATAATTTTAATATTTTTTTTTAATTGAAATATGTTATAATTTAAAGTAGTATATGGAATATTAGATGTAGTAACTCCTCCTTTTTTTCTCTTATTATATATGTCTCCTATATGCTTATAATTTATATATTTTAAAAAAGAATTAACAAAGGATGATTTTCCTACATTTACACAACCAACAATGTATATATCTGTCCCTTTTTCTAAATCAACATAATACTTCATTCTTTCTTCTAACATATTATAATTATAAAATTTTAATGCTGATATAAATATTAAATCATTTATATGAGCATTTTTTATTTGTCTTACTAAATTACGAAACCAAATCTTTACTATTTCTAGATTCGTTGATTTAGGTAAACAGTCAACTTTATTTACTAGCCATATGATATTAATATCTTTATTTTTACATCCTATGTACAATTCTGGAAGTATTGTATTTTCTATATTTGTTATATCGATTAGGTACAATACTAGCGATTTTCTTTTCATTTTTTTTATTAAATTGTTCATTATATGATTTCTGTCCCCTTGTACATATTTTGCTGTGCTTACTTGCATTTTTTCTACATCTAATTTTTTCATATCATTTCGTTTTTTTAGTATATCTTTCTTTTCGTAAATGTTCACGCTCCTTTGGTCAATGTTGTATGACGGGTCCTGATAATATCTCTCTTTGCATGGCATTGCATCTATGGTCTCACCCATTTTTCCTTCTTTCTTCTCTATTTCGTTAATCAGAATATTTTTTTTTACTCTCTCTTCTTCTTTTTTCATGCAATCTTCTTTTGCGTCATTATTTTCTTGCGTACTTGTGCTATTCTCATTCTCTTCACATTTAGCATTTTTTTCCACATCCCGTGTCATTTTTTCCGTTTCATCCATGTACTCATCTTCCCCTTCTTTATGTATTCTGTTTTTCGTGAGTTGTCCAAAATATTTATTTAGCTTTCTTTTAACGAAAGGGTTATTTTTTTTATGACAAATTAGATGATCGTTTGTATCATATTGAAGATCTCGGTTTTGGTCAAAATTTTCCTTTTCGTCAAAACTTCCGTTTGAGTGTTTGGTATTGCTAGTGTTCATATTCAACGTGTTTTTTTTTTTTTCTCCTTGATTCACTTTAGAGATTTTACAATGCTTTACCTCCTCCTGTAACTGTTTCCTGCACTTGAAAATATTTTCAATTCTGTTGGTGTCCACTTCACATTGTGTATCGGACGTTTTATAATGCTGTAATCTGTAGCACCTTTTACATAAAACAATTTTCGTTTTAATGCGAAAATTTGGGAAATTATTTACATCAACCTTTACTCCATCTGGTACTGAACTTACTTCTTCTCCCTTGACCTTTGTATAAAACTTGATTCTGCCATTGCTATATTTTTCATACACATTAAAAGGAATGTAACCACTTTTCTTTTCATTTGTAGTTTGTAAAAATTCCCCACATCCAATACATGTTAATTTTCTTAACGGGTTAATGTAAAAATAGTCTTTCTCGATATTCAAATTGTTACAGTTTTGGCTGCTAATATGAGTCACCTTTAAATTTAGACTATTCAAATGGGAAGTTATTTTATACCTCGTTTTTTGAAAAGCGTTTTTAAGAATAACTGAAAACATTTATGATGTGGGTGTCTCTCTGAAGGGGTAGGAAATATCCAGCTATTGTTCTACTTTTTATTATTTTATTTTATTTTATTTTTTTTTTTTGGCATTTATTTAAAAGGGTACTTTATATGGCAGGGCGTTAAAATATTTGCGTGAGTAAAGAACACGAGTTTCATCTGTTTCTATGCTGAATCGTCATACACTTCAGTCTTGAACCATTTGGTGGATTTTCTTTGTGGAACGCGAGGTGTTCAAAGTATCTACATTTGTATCTTCTTATTTTACTACTTATGTATGTTTGTACGTATGTTTGTATGTATGTTTGTATGTATGTTTGTATGTATGTTTGTATGTATGTTTGTATGTATGTTTGTACGTATGTTTGTACGTATGTTTGTATGTATGTTTGTATGTATGTTTGTACGTATGTTTGTATGTATGTTTGTACGTATGTTTGTATGTATGTATTTTTTTTTTTTTCTTCCTACGTCTCGGCCGCTGTTGAAGTATTGTGTTGTAACCCTCTCTTAACATTCCAACCTATCATTTTTAGCAAGAGGTGCAATTCACAAAAAAGTTTTAACTCTTAAAATGTTTCATATGGAAATCGTACCATTCTAAATAATGTGCTCCTTTCATGACTATATATAAAGTTTAAACTGAGCATTTTTTTTTTTTTTTTTTTCTTTTTTTTTTGTGCCTCTTCATGCTCGTGAAAAATTTTGAAGATTGCCACGTCAGTTTATGAACAATTTACATACATGTTTGAATATAAACATACTCCTTACAATTGACACACTTCAATTTCTATTTTTTTTCCATTTTTTATATATTTCTATAAAAATTAGCTCTCTTTAAAAATGGAGAATAGTGTCATCTGACATATCGTAAGAAAAGGGGCACTAAAAATGTGCGAGGGTACGTATTGGTTAGATATAGCACACGAAAAATTGGAACATATTTACATAGTCTCACATATAATAAAGTGTAAGACCTCTCCTATAGGATCGAGTATATAATTTCGTGTCACTTTTACACTTACTGCAAATGTAGGCAACCATTACTACTGGCAAAGGATTTTGAACCTGCACATAGTGAATCTCAATTTGAACTAAATAACATATATATATATATATGTTTTAATTTTTTCATCTTGGATTAGTAAACTCTACATGATAACCTCAGGAGATGCGTAGAGTTAACCCATGCAGATTCTGAATTCATCTTATTTCTCAGAAAAAAAAAAAAAAAAAAAGTATACTTCATAGCCAATTTATTTACCTATATGTATGTACATATATATATATTTATATTTATATATTTATACGTAATGGGAATGGTACACTTTGGATGTGTTAGCAAAATTTTTATTTTGCCTCTTGAAATGACTTTTCCCATTGTTGGGATAAAAGTTCTATAAGCACAACACTTTGCTGAAACGAAGCTGTGCATTATATATGATATGATGATGGATTTGCGCATAAGAAGGAAAAAGGTATAACTGTTTGAATACACATTCAACAGCAGAGAAAAATAGGAAGAAAAAAAATAGGAAGAGCAGAAAAAAAAAAAAGCCACTTGTATAAATAATGGACACATTTTAAGATAACAGATTTGAAAAGGGGAACAAATAAAAGGTGTAGAAGGGGGCTCGAAAAAAAAAAAAAAAAATAATAATAAAATTTTAAATTGTATGTACTAATTGGGTTATTTGAAATATTCCAAAAAATAACAAAATTTACTTTTAGACAAAACGTTGGAGTGATAAATGGGGAAAAACAAAATATCCATGTACACACATATGATCTAAAATGGTAGTGTGGGTTGGATTGTATTGATTTTTTTTTAAATCTTCTCCTTTGAGGTGGAAGAGGGGGGAGTTTGGTTTTTTTTTTTTTTTTTTTTTTTTTTTTTTTTTTTTTTTTTTATTCTTTCTCTATCACTTTCTCTATCACTTTCTTTATCACTTTCTCTATCACTTTCTTTATCACTTTCTCTATCACTTTCTTTATCACTTTCTCTATCGCTTTCTCCTCATCTCCATCTTCTTTGAGACCCATTTTTACACTCAAAAAGGACTGTTTCAACACACATGCGAGAGCGCAATTTACTCTATTCGAGTACTGGCAGCTCTATTTTGTTGGATGATATAAAATCATAGTTTTTACATTGACAGAAAGGAGAAAACATAAAATCAGCTGTTGATCTTGGAGAGTGATGTTATCATAAGCTCAGAATCAAATTCCAAGTCGGATATAACACATTTGTAAAATTTTTCAATTTGTTTAATATGAATCATTTGATTTTTACTTATGAAATTTATTGCCATCCCTTTGGTACCAAATCTACCCGTACGTCCAATACGATGAATGTACGTTTCCATATTAACTTTTCTGTTTGAAAAATTATTTACAGCACTTTCTTCTATTCTTCCTTGATAAGAATAAGGTAAATCAAAATTGATTACAAGACTGATGGTGGGTACATCTATACCTCTTGATAGCAAATCAGTGCAAATTAAAACTTTTGAAATCCCGTTCTTAAAATCGGACATTAAAGTATCCCTCGTTTTGGGATCCATACCTAAAACATTTGCTCTTTGAACTTGATTTTTTGTAAATCGACTTATAACACTATCAGCACAAATTAGAGTTACATTGTGATTATTGTTTGTCATAAATTGATATAAATTATAAGCAGATTTTTTGGAATTTACAAAAATAACACACTGAGATATTGTCATTGAACAATACAGTTCAGACAAATAATAATATTTCTGCTCTTCATTTTCTGTAATTAAATAATATTGCTTAACACACTTTAATGTTAAATCTTCCTGTTTGACACTTATTTTAGTAGCATTTGGAGCAAACTGATCAGCAAATAATCGTACTTCATTGTTGTAAGTAGCAGAAAATAAAAGGATTTGACATTTCTTAGGTAAAAATCTTTTTATACTTTCAACTTGTGAAGACATATTGTTCTTGATATCAATTAAATCATCAGCTTCATCTAAAACAAATATCTTTATATCATTTGTATCGATAAATCTTCTTTTTAAAAAGTCTAAAGTTTTTCCTGGTGTTCCTACATATATTTGAAACCCATTAGACTTATTATATTTTTCACATAATGGTACAGCTAAAAATACTTTCACAGTTAAATATTTTGTAAATTTTCCAACAACTTCATAATTCTGTTGAGATAATTCTCTTGTTGGACATATACACATAGCTTGTAACGATCCTACACTTCTATTAATTTTTGATAACATTGCAATAACAAAAGTTAGGGTTTTTCCTGAACCATTTTGTGCTTGTGCTATTAAATTTTTATTACTGCTTAGTATAATTGGAAGAGCAAATGCTTGAATTTTTGATGGCCCAAAAAATTTTAAGTATGTAAGGATTTGTATTAAATCATTATCTATGTTTAATTCTTCCCATGTATTTTTCGAATGATATAATTTGAAATCTACTGTTTCGGTGGTATTACTACTACTGTTTATTGCTTTACTAAAATCAAAGTTATTTAACTTTTTTTCTTTCTTTTTATCGTTATTTAATATGTCCATATTCTCGATTAATGATATTGCTTCTTCTTCCAATGGTTCTTTTGTGTCTGCATTTTCAATTATGTAATCATCATTATCATCTACCAACTCCGCATGTTTTTTCTTTGCACCATCATCTTTATTATTCTCAGCACTTTCTGTCTGTGTATTGTTTGTATTACTATTCGTTACTTTTCCTATGGATGATGAACTCTCATCTATATTCCCCATCTCCCCTGCATTGGTCTTATTATCTCCGTTCATCTTTCCTTTTCCAAATCCACCAAATCCTCCAAACCCCATAAATCCAAACTTCCCATTGCTACTGCCGCTGTTACTTTTTTCCTTTTCACTAAACCCACTAAAAATGTTTTTTTTCGTATCTCCAAAATGGTTAGTTATGGTGGATGAATTTTTCTTTTCGCTATTTTCTGTGCTCTTCATTTCGGATGATAAGCTAAAATTGGAAAAATTGCTTTTTTCACTTTTCCTACTAAAAATATTTCGTATTTTGTTTTCCTTTTCCCTCTCTTCCTTCGCTTTATTATCATTTTTATTTTTTTCTCCTTCTTCTTCATCTTCTTCTCTACCTTTCTTCTTCTCATCCGTTGCAGTTGTTCCTTGTGCAGACGTGCCTTTGTCTCCACCTGCAGATCCCTTCATCATGTTTGCGACTTGCTGAATCTGACCGAGTCCTACATCTTCCTTTCCTTGTCCATTCATCATGCTTAGCACAGTTTGCATGATTTTGGGATCATCTTTATTTTTTTGCAAATACGTTAGAAGCATGTTCATGACATCATCACCTCCCTTATCTTCCATCGATTCGGCTTTCGTTTCTACATTTTTTTTTTCCGTCGTTTCTACATTTTTTTTTTCCGTCGTTTCTGCATTTTTTTTTTCCATCGTTTCTACATTTTTTTTTTCCATCGTTTCTACATTTTTTTTGTCCATCGATTCGGTTTTCTTTTCTTCTTTCGAGTTTTCTTTTTTTTCTTCCACTGATGTATCCTTCACAGTTGATTCGACCTTCTTGACAAATAAATCTTCCTTCAGGTTCTCTTCTTTCGCGCTGTCATTATTTTTTTCATCCTTCTTTTCTACATTGGGGGTTTCTCCTTGTACATTCATTTTGTAAATTCCTTTGGTGGAAATTGGGAATACTTTAGTGAATACTTTTAATGAGTATCTTTATGGATTTTTTTTTTTTTTTTCTTAATGAACTTTTATTCACTTAGACGTGGTAATCATTCAAATGCATAGTTCAGAGGGGACGATAGCAGCTGTGTTTTCGTGTATATTTTTGTTATGCTTATTTTTTTTCTACCGTTTTTGAAAGTTACTCTTCCTTCAAGTTCTAGTTTTAAAGTTCTACTTTTCAAGTTATATATATTTCAAATTATGGTTTGCAAATTTTCCTTTGGTAGTTTTACGTAAGCACGTATCAGTATGCACTTATGTGCTAATATTAAGGAAAACTTGTAGATATAATCTTTTTTCCCTATGGCAAATTCGTACATTCAAACGGGTCTGTGTTTTTAACACTTCCGGTTAAACACAATACCACATTTTTTTCAGTATAGCTTTAACTTTTTTGTTACTTTTTAACATTCGTTTTAACTTTTTTTTTAATTTTTTCTTTATATTTCCTTGCATCTGCGTGACTAGCATATTATATTCTCCTTATATATTTTATGTATTCTTTTTGTACTACATGTGCAAATTGTAGGTGTATATAATACATAGAGTCATGATTTTTCTTATGACATTTTTTTGTATGATATATTATGGATTTACTCACTTGGTTCAGCTATTATACAAGGCTGTTTTTTTTTTTTTTTTTTTTTTTAGATAACAAAACCAAAAAAAAAAAAAAACATAGGTTAAAAATGTCAATTTATGATGTTGAACACATTTCCCCTCTTTTGGCTTATTTTACTCGCTCTCAAAAAATGGAAGAAGATTAAAAATGCATAAAATAAAAAAATATATAAAAAAAAGGAGCAATTTTGAAAATTTGGAGAGTACGGAGCTGCATTATATTTATAAATTAACGCCAGAAAAATTATGTAGATAAATAAATATATTGTATATATATGCATATTACTCTTTGGAAGTGAGAATAAAGCCTCATTTGTAATTTGCAATTATTCAGCATTTATGTAGCGTTAGGGTTATGTACCTACGGATCTCACAATGAGTATCCCAGTGGAAAATATCATAAAATTTTTTTTTTTTTTTTTTTTTTTTTCTCGGCTTTTACTGGATAAAGTACAAAAGATGAATAATTATTACTGATTAATTATTTATGATTAATTATTAATGATTATTTATTACTTATTAATGATTTCTCATTGATGTGCTTTTTTTTTTTTTTTTTTTTTTTTTTTTTTTTCCGCCATATACATCATTTAAATGTAAATAGCTATTACAACCCATATACTATAAAATGTTGTGTTGCATATATTGCTATACAAATATACAATATAATGACAACGAAATAGATTATTCAAAAGAGAAAAGAAAAAAAAAGTGCTATGATGGGAATTTGTGCTGAGATTTATAGTTACCAAGATAAGCATTTATTTATTTTACGGTATGCGAAAATGAAGTTGTGTTTGTAAGAGATTTTTTTTTTTTTTCCTTTTTTTTTGTGTAAAATGTCATACATAAATGGATCATTCACGCTGAAATACAAATAAGCAAAGAAGCTCATTTTTCACACATCACACTTTTTACTATAAAAATATGATTAAAAATAAATAGCTTCACACCCAGGTGTTTAAAAAAGAAAAAAAAAAAATGATCGCATCAATCAGTAATTCAATCTGTAATCCAATCAGTAATCCAATCAGTAATCCAATCAGTAATCCAATCAGTAATCAATAATAAGCAATCACCTTTTGTACATCTAATGGTATGAAAGCCGAGATAAAAAAAAAGAATTAAACCAAACAAAAATAGCATATCGCTCAGAATACACAAAAATGTGAAGAACGCAACCAAGGGAAAAATTTACGTACTGAGTTTCATTTTTTTAATGGAATGAACCTTATTTTATTATATATATATATATATATATATATGTATATTTTTTTTTTTTTTTTTCCTTTTCTCTAATATATATATGAACTGATATGGCTACATTTTGTAAGAAGGCTAGGGAAGTGAGAGTTATTTACCTAAGCATTACATGAACATTTTAAATTCTCCTATTTTAAAAAGGAAGTTCAAATTTTCTTTCTACGTTCTTTTCACTTTAATTTTTCTAAAAAAATAATAAAGTAAGCTACGATGTTACCTTCGCAGGGAAGTTCATTTATTGGGCATCACACTATTTGAGTACACTTTAAATCGGATACCCGTGCATATGTTATATACATACACATACATATATATATGATGTGTTTGACATGGGTGAGATTTATATCTGTGCGCTGTGGTTGTGTTCATTCCTCTTGAGTGCTTCAACTTACAAAAACAAAAAAAGGAACGCTTGGTCTGAAAAGTTGGCCAAAAGGACATGCACTGTAAGTCCTTATGTATCACCTATGTAGTTTCTCCTCCTACGAGTAGACCCTTATTATTTTTTCACATGCCTACGAATGGCCTATATTTGTCAATAATGGTCAGCTGTTCATGCATAAGTAATGAATCGACTGTGGTATTCTCAAGGGGCATACAAGCACGAGTAGACAACTCTTCATCAAATTGTGAACTACCTTAACGCAACTTTGTCACAACTTCTACACAACTTTGAAAAAATGAAAAGAGGAAGCACTCTAGCCACTAAATATCTTATTATAGAGATAATTTATATTTACATTGCTTAAAAGACTACCAACAATTTTATGCTGCTCTTTGGAACATTTCCAAAAATTATATATGTTGTAAAAAGACAAAAATAAACAAAGAAGACATAACAAAAGCCAACAAAATTGAAATGATATTAACATCTGTATTGTCTGTATTAACCATATCAAAAAATTTGCATATAGTGTATACCAAAAAATATTTTTATCTGTACTATTTAGCAAGTTTTCTTCGGATGATCTGAAAATTATTTTGCTGGAGTAATCTTCGTTTGAATCGATCCACCATATCATCTTCACAAGGAATCTTAAAAAAAAAAAAAAAAAAAAAAAAAAGGAATGGAAAAGGCGAGGGGGTAGGAAAATACTTATATGCATACTTGTGAAAAACCATGGAAAGCACAGTGTGGTGAGTAAATGGTTGTCTCCATTCTGAAACATAACCCCATTGAGAATATTTTGCTCACCTTCCAGTTATATTTTTAACTAAATAAAAATCCAATGAAACTAAAAATAAGGTAATTGCAAATGTGATAATAAAATCATGTTCATGCGATTTTTCATTTCTAAATAGGAAGGGTCCTATGAAGTATCTGCAAAAGGGATAAAAAATAGGAGAAGGGAAAAAAAAAAGAAAAAAAAAAAAAAAAGAAATTTTTTTTTTTTTTTTCTTTAAACTATAAATGTAAGACATAATTCATCTCATAATATACATTAAACAAGTGATACAAATTGGATATTATTAAATATGCATAGGATGTCTTTTCAATGTATATGTGCATTGTATATTTTATCTGTTTATGGGTCTTCCACAGGTACATATAATCCTTGATAAAAACATACAAATGCAGTGTTTAATTCAAGTTCATTAAAATATCATTCATGTCCATATCATGACCAATTTGCATGTACATAAAGTTCAAATTTATTACATTGATAGGGAAAGGGACTTAAAAAAAACATGGGCAAAACATACATATGGGTGGTTTGTTTTATTAAGAAAACTGCTAAAATAAATGGTCAGATCATTTTTATCAAATGATAAATTATTATTCAAATTTAAGGAGTTGTTAATATTCATTGGGCTTCCTAAATTGTTTGGGAATTGTGAATGATTTTGCTCATTTTTTTCATTTGCAAACGATTTTCTGTCCATTTTGCAGTTCTGGGATTTGTGATAATATAGAAATTATGAAAATAACTGATTAAGGAATGTTACACGTATGAAAATACGCGTGTGCTTTTTGTAGAGAAAAGGGCTTATAATTATTTATGTGTACATGTACATATATATATGTACATGCATATATAAACATATAGAAACATAATAGAGACACATAGTAAACATATAAATTGTGGAAACCAATTTATAGTTTAAAATTTGAGAAAAAATTGGGCCCCTTAGTTCAGATCAGTGCATTTGTCTTAATTAAAATGCATTTTTCCCATTTAAAAGAATAAAATAAATAAACGTGAAAACATGAAAACGTGAAATATAAAAAAATATATATATAAGAATACATAAGATTGTCCTTTTTTTAAGTCTCCATTTCAGTGTCCTTTCTTTAACTTGTTCTGTTTTATATCCTAATTGGACGGTATGAACTATCGTATGTTAAGGTGTATGGGCCTTACGTTATTTTTCGCACACAAGCATGTGATACACAATTTTTTTTTTTTTTTTAAACAAGTGGTATAAAAATTATATCAAAAAAATTATTTTTTTCCAGAGAGACTTTTTCATAATACTCTTGCTTCCTATTTTTGTGAGACAACTTTTACTGAAAAATGGATATGCCACACTTGCGCAAGATGTTGATCATATCCACGATGTAACAATGGAACACGTAAAAAAAAAGAAAAAGAAAAAAAGAAAAAAGAAAAAAGAAACATTATGCAAGCCTAACATTTATGCTCACAAAATTTGCTTATTCACTGCTTACAATTTCACCATTTTAAAATTTCCTATCCCCCAACCTAGGTAATTTTTTTTTTCCTCACATAAGATAGGTACCGAGAAACAATTGTAAAATGTGCTTATGTTATATTATGTGACACCTTTTACAAAAACACTTACGTAGTTTTTTTGCTTACATTTTTTCCTTTTTTCGCCTTTTTTCTTTTTTTTTTTTTTTAAAATACTAGTAACATGAAACATTTTCTCCCCAGGTAAATTATTCATAATACGTATAATTTTAAAAAAAGAAAAAAGGCAGTTGTGGTGAAAAGTTACTTGCATCACAGGCAAGGGACACAATGGATGAAACTATAAAAATGGTTCCCAAAAAGGTGCAAAAAAGTTCATTAAAAAGATACAACATAAATATGCATAAATATGAATAAATATATATATATAATTATATAAATAAAATGTAAGATAATAAAATAAAACCGAACCCAAATAGAAGAATTCAGCATTTAAAGAAGAAACTCAAAAAATTCTTCAAAGGACAGCATAATCCTAAAAGAGGGAAATTTCCTTTTTATAGCATATTTTTTTTTTTTTTTTTTTTTTGCAGTTGCTAAAAGGGGCATGTTCTAATGGCCCACCCCATCTCTCAATATATTATTTTTATTTAAATGACTAAACATGAATTCGACAGATTTCATTGTAGAATAATATCTAACTTCTATTCCGAAAGGTTTTTTTTTTTTTTTTTTTTTTTGGTGAATCACATTCGTGCAGTATATCTTATTCCCATAAAAGCATATATATATATATATATATATATGAACGTACCTTTTTACATTACAACACACAGAACAACTTACGTCACATCACAATTTTCATTTTTTGGATTGATGTATCTCCTGCATGGAAACATAGGAGGAAGGGGTAATACTCACTTCAGCATATTGTACCCACAGAACATACCTCCATTACATGGGCATATATCTATATGCCGATACATGTATACACAACTTGTGTGACACCACAAGAGCTACCAACTTTTAAAGAAAAAAAAGAAAAATGAACGAAGACCTAAAAGAATTAAGCAACTACAAATATGAAGAAGAGTCTGAGGACAATTCATTGACTTCGAATTCGGATGATGACAATGAAATTGAAGAAGAAATTGACATTTATCTGAACAACATTAATGAAAATAACCTAAACAATATAAACACGTACCTGATCCAGTACCCACTGAGACCAAAGTATAGACCCTATAATTACACTAATAATATTCAAAAAATTTATACATGTAAAAATTACAATAAATTAAAACAAATAAAAAATAAAGGCAATACTAATGAAGAAACATACGTATTTGAATATAAGTTGCATGAATATATGAAAGAAGAAACTCATGAGTCCAATTCTGTTTATAAGGACGTGGAAAATGATAAGAACATAAGTAGATTAATCAGTACTAGTGTTTCGTGTGAATATATAAGCAATTGTGTTGGTGTATTTCAATACAATGAAATTAAAAAAAAAAAAGAAATATATATGATCCCATTAAAGCATATATATCAATTTAAACCATATCATGATAACTTGAAATTGGATGTAAATGAGGAAGAAAAAAATAAACCCGATGAATTGATTCAAGGAAATAATTTAAACGAGAATGTAGAGGCAAGTGAAAGCAAGAAACATGCAAGTGACGCGAACCCACCACCTAATAATGTAGACCATACTTGGACAAGCATTGTAAATATTTATGAACCTGATTCTTTTGAAGCTCACGAAATGTTAGAACTCTTCACCAATCTCAGTATCAAGAATGACATTCTCAATTGCAGGAATGACGCAAGTGGTAACACAGGTATGGAGATTTACACAGGAAGCTATAATAATTTCGACCTCATGAGTAATTCTGAGGACACAAAAACGAATATGAACAGCCGTGGAGAAAAGCCAAATGAAAAATCCCTCGAAATACAGTTCAACAACGATGGATATTTGTACCTAAATCATTTGTGCAAGAAAGCAAAAGAAGACAACAGTAGTCATCTGCCATCAGATGGAAATGTAAAAGATCGTAAATCAAAAGATGGAAATAAGAATAGTAACAATTTACACAAAAATGACGATGATGTATGTACAAATCTGAATATGCTTTATTTCTTTTCACTAAATTTAGATGAACAAATATTAACCATAATGAGGTTGAAAAATGTTCAGAGGTTTAATGAAATTCAGAAAATTATAAAAAAAAATATTGATTATGAAATTTTGTTAAACACTATTCAAAAATATTGTGTTAATGTATTAGGGTTATGGATAATAAAATCTAAATATTTATATAAATTTTTAAAAGGAAAAGAAAAAAAAAGCGAGGATGAAAAAAAAAAAAATTTAGAAAATTTTTCCCATGTAGATTACAAAATACGTGTTCGGGATTTATTGCTTGTTATTATATTTAAACAAGTTGAACCTATTTTATTAAAGCACTTGTATGAATTGAGAGTTGGAAAGAAGGGTTCCGATGACGCAAGGAATAAAAGGGAAAATGATAATCACAGTGATAGTGATAATAATAACAACTTTATCAGAACTAGAGACGAAGAAGGGGCAGATTCAAAAAAAATCAACTCTTCTACATCCATACTGATGGAAAACTTTGAAAAGGCAACAAACCTACCCAATAACACACTCACAGAAATGTTTGCTCCGTTGTGTGAATACAAATATACAGGATATTTTTTTAAACACAAAATGGATGAAGAATTTGTAAATAATAACACAAAGTTGTGTCTTTTAAACAACGAAAAATGGAAAAAAAAAATGGTAAAAATTGCAAAAATTATTCAAACGTATAAAAGTAGTAAAATTATCATTAATGATTATAAATTAGATATAAGAACATTAGAAAAGAACATTACAGATTTGTTGTATAATAATTGTATGTCATTTGATGATATATATAATAAAATAAAAAAAGAAAGTAAAAATACAAATGTAGATTTACCTGTATTTGTACAAGCCCTAAAGAACATTGCACTTCACATTAATAATATGTGGTTCCTACGAATAGATAATCAGAGTGAATTTAATAAATGTAGAAACGCTGTTATTAATATTTTCCAAAAAAACCATAATTCGGTCTTTTCAAAAAATGAAATTATTCAGCTTGTCGAAATGAATATCCAGTGCCCCCTAACAATTCCAGATATTTATTTTAGGAATATCTTAAAAGAGTTTTGTGTTCACATAAATGGAAAGTATATGTTTAAGGGAAATGACCAGTTCAAAGAGGAGCGTTGTGACTAAATCGAGATTGGCAAAACCTGATAAAATACCACACACAAAAAAAAAAGTTAAATTTCATATTATTTATTTATTTTATTTTTCAAGGACCCCCAATTGGACATCACGAGAATGTGATGTAATCTGTGGTGACTTCTTCTTCTTCTTCTTCTTCTTTTTTATTTTTTTTTTTTGCAAACTCAACATAATTGTTTTGTTTTATTTTTTTTGGGGTCAGAAAAAGATTATTTCTCCTTTTTTTTTTTAACACTTTTTCCCATCCCACATATGATTAAACATTTATAGAGTGCACTATTTGCACGGCTTTGTTTTGTCTCAATTTTCTTCCCGTCATTTATACAGCTCTATTGAGAAGTTACACATTGAATTAACTTAATAATTATGAACATTTGTGTGTATATATATTTATTGAATATAGATCAATATATACCTAGCATCACATGTGCAAAATGGAGATGCAGGAAATTTAAAAAAAAAAAAAAAGCATACATATACATATATATACATGTTTTATAATTTTCCACGTTTCCATTTTTTTTTTTTTTTTGGTATTTACAAAGCATTTTTTTTAAAAATCATGAAAGATTGGGTTACCATTTTTGTCAAATTTTTATACATAAATTTTTTTTTTTTTTTTTTTTTTTGCCACAATGCTGAACAGTTAAAGCGTAAGGCACACAAGAAGCACATTTCCCATGAGGTTACAAAAATATGTGGACATCCATTTATGTACTCATGTAGATATATATATATACGCATGAACGAATCGAATATTATTCCTTTAGAAGATCTCTCCCCCTGTTACCACACGTTGTGAGATCTTCATAACCGTTGTGTCTTAATATTGCAACGCGCTTTTTTTAACCATTTTCTGAGTTTCTATCAATATAAGAGCTATAATTATGGTGTATTATTACCCTTGCTTGGAAGTACAAAAATCTGTGATGTGCGATATTTTTCTTGTCAAGGAGGAGTATCAACTGTTTGTAAACCTTCGTATGTCTACATGTCGTGCTGCATATATATTATTATACATCATCCCTTCATGCTTTTGTGGAAGTAGTTGCAATATGCTGAATAATTTGCATTCGAGTAAAACTCATCCATGTATATGTTTATATAAGTGCATGCGGATTATATATATATGATTTTGCAAAAAAAAAAAAACAGTTTGTCGTCTTTTTGCATTTTTTCAAAAACAATATTCAGGTAATTTACAAAGGAAATCCAGTCAACAGTTATAATAACATTAATAACATACTCCTCGTAATAAAACCGTGTGTCATATGAGAAAAATTTAAAGTGTCCTTCGTAATTGTTATGAGCGTCTTTTATTTTATTTTATTTATTATTATTATTTTTTTTTTTTTTTATCCCCTGTTATGACACATTTCTTAGGGCAGGAAATTTTCTTTTTCTGTGCAAATCCCTTACGCTTTTAATGAATATACAAGTGCACAAAACAGATTCTCCTTATTAATCCAATTGACTTATTACTTAGGGGTAAAATATATATATGTATTCTTTATTTTATTATTGACTAGTTTGTGTTATTTTATTTTATATGTGTATTAAAACATGATCGAGGGTTTTTTTTTTTTTTTTTCCTCCTTAAAATCACACACCTCTTTTTTTTTTTTTTTGTGGAGGGTACAAAAGTGTCATATACAATTGAAAAATATTCCGTATGCTTTGCTTAACATGAATATGTAAAATCTTTTGTTTCCATAAAATACAGGAATGCTATTTTTATGTTTTGTCACAAGTCCATTTTTGGCTTTGTATGTATACGAGGGCATTTTTTAATTTGTATACATATATATGCTTTAACTATTTTTTTTTTTTTTTTTTTTTTTTTTTTTTTGAAATTAAGTTTTACTCTTTTTTTCAAGCTCTTTAAATTTTTCATACCTACGTGTAGTTGCCCCTCACACACACAAATACAGACACGCAGCTAGGAAATGACAAAGCCACTCTTTTCTAACCCTTTTGGTTCAGTTCACTGACTCTTAATACGTCTAACGCTTCTAACAGAGCTAAAACTTGTACCCTTTCTAAAACTACAAACACGCCTGATATTTATAGGTGTTAGGTACATGAACAGGTAACGTGACGCATTTGTCTATGTGGGAATACTGATCAGCATTTCATATATATCATTTGGAATAATTTTTGTGTTAAAGACAATTCTGGGGAATTTCGATTTATATTCGCTGAGACGGTGCATTTTGGCTGCAATATCTACTGGATCGACTAAAAGTAGAGTGCACGGTGAACCCATTTCAATATTACTTTCATTGTCATTTTTTTTTTTTCCTACGTTACCTCTGCTTGTACAGGAACAATGCTCACTACATACAATATAATCTGGAAAAAGGAAGAGAATGCAAATATAAAAAGTGAAAAGAAAAGTGAAACTCTGAATGAACGAGAAATTGGGAACGAACAAAATGATAGAGTAGTATCCCCCATTTCAGACTTTGAAGAATTAATAAATGACGTAGAAGATTTATTAGAAGAAGAGCAAATTAACGAAACAGAAAAGTTATATAAAGAATCTAAATCACCAAACGAAAAATTTAATAAAAAAAATAAACTAAGCATAACGGATTTATCTGCTCAACTATGGTGTGAACAACAATTAGAATTAGTATTAACTACAGGGAAAAGAAGAGAAACAGAAGCAATGAGATTAGGTATAGAAAGACATGAAGTTTTAGAAAAAGCAGATCATCTAATAATTGACGTAGAGGTAAATACGAGAGAAGAATCATTAGGATATCGTCTACTAAATACAATAACATTGTTGGGTCAGTTATTTGAATATAAAAAGGCAAGAGAAGTATGGGTTTTTGGTGTTATCAGAGGTTATGTATTAAGAGGAATAATTGATGAATTAAGAATTGAATATGATAACGTATCCAGGAGAGAATTTTTAATAATTTCTGATACAAAAACTAGAAAAGAAAAAAAAGAACCAAGTTTAGCTCAGAAAAGAACATCTGCTATACAAGTACAAACATATTGTTTATTATTACAATATTTAAGAAATGGAAAAGCTGATTTTAAAAAGCTATTTGAAATATATGAATGTGATCCCATGTTTGAATTTACTGCTATTGATTTGTTAAAATATAAAAACTTAGAAAATTTAGGAAAAGCTGTTAATAGTCTTTTTCTTAGATTACCAAAGATTAAGGAAGAAATGGAAATAGTTTATGAACACCAAGGCGTGGAATTTTCTAGAAATCACATCCCATATTTTTACCATTCTACATTATATACTATTAATATTTTGTTGGACTACTGGGATGGCAAGCGTTCTTCTGATGTTGTAGAAAATTCGGACAAGTGGAAATGCAAGTTCTGTGATTTCGTCAAAAATTGCGTCAGATGTCCGCTCGATACCTGACCACAGAAGCCGCCAATAATTCATGAATCAGAAGTGAATAATTGATGTGTAATCAGCAAATAGACAATAAATAGTTAGCGAGTTGCCAATCAAACATATCCCCTACACACATACACCCTTGTAGTCATCTTCCCTGGGGTGTGTGTTTTATTTTCACATATTGGACTCGGATTTATGGTCACACCTTGTCCATAATATAATAAGAATTTATATCAGCATTCCATCTTACTCCCTTCTCTATAACTGTATTTAACCCCAATAAACATTTTTTCAACACAAACCCGATTTTGACCTCTTTGCAGGTAAAAACAAAAAAAAAAAAAAAAAAAAAAAAATACATGAAATATACATTTTGAAAATTAAAGTGTTTATAATAGAAATCGTGTTTTTGTTTAATCATCTACGGAAAAAAAAAAAAAAAAATTAAATAAATAGATAATAAAAAAAAAATAATAAAATAAAATAATTCCTGCGTCATGTGCAAACATTTTGAAAACATTAATTTTTTATTTTAATTTTTATTTGTTTTATTTTTTTCAATAGTGTATTCAAGCAACGAAAAAAAAAAAAGGTGCTATACGTGTGAAGCACGGAAATGAATTAAAAAAAAAAAGAAAAAAAGAATTGAATATATGTTGGTATGGGCATTCCAAAATGGGTCTCCACTTGTTTATCCCACGAGGAACAACAAACTGATCTGTTAAAATAAAAATAATTTAGACAAGGAAAAAAAAAAAAAAAAAAAAAAATATAGGACTGGTGTACATTGGAGAAATAGCTAAAAGTATTTTCTCCTTTGGAACTGCTTCTCCTTGGATGATAACTTTCGTTTTACACAAAGACTTCTTGTTTGTTTCATGTTTGAATTTTTAAATACACAAATACGTTGGTATGCTTTAAAAAAATTCGTAATAGCAGATATTACAATTTTTTTGAAAACATGATCATCCAATTTGGTTAAGAAATAATAAGGGAAAAAATAATAATGCACATACATTTTAAAACATTGATTGTGAAAACAAGTAAAATTTGTGTGCAAATAATTTTTGGAGGGAAAAAAGGTATGAATAAAATTCTCTTTTTTTTCATCATCATCATTTATATAGCAACTTGTGATGTGGTTAAAAATATGTTTGTCTTTTTTTTTGTCCTTGTATGCACTTTCGCTTATCGAATTTGTTACTTGTTGAGTAACATTTTCAAAATAATTTACAAATTTGTCAATTTCTTCATTTGCATATTCTTGGTTAATATCAAATTGAGATGTGCTAATGGTAGAGTTTTTATTATTTTCCTCTTTCTGTATATTATGCAAAATTCTTAAAGTTTCATATGGAATGCATAAATTTTTAAATAAATTCCTGTAATGATGAATGTGATCATCTTTTTTTTTGTTGTTTTTATTCTTTAATTGCTGACTGTTGCTTAACGAGGGCTCTATGACAGTTCTTTTGATCATACATTTATCAACAATTATTTTTTTTACATTTTCCAAAAGATCGTTCATGCTTATTGAACTGTAGGCTGGTGCCTCCTCCTCCTCGTCCTTTCTATCAAGACGATCATCACTTGTAGTTGTAGTAGTAGTAGTTGTCATAGTAGTAGTGGCATTTTTTTCTTCATTATGTTGACTCATTCCAATATCCAAATGTGTGCTATAATTTTCTATTTTTTTAAAAAAATTTTCCGCTTCCTTCATTCCCTCGTCTAGTATGTCGTAACTTAGTTCACTATATATAAATTTATCACTTAATTCATCAATTCTTCTGGTATAAAAATTGAAACTATAACTGTTCTCTTGATCATTGACATTATCATTGTCATTGTGACAACCATCAACCTGAACCTGAGCATCAAATAGATTATTCAAATCCACTGATAGCGCATCTGTATAGTAGAAGTCATTGTATTCATATGAATAATCAAATAGAAGATTTTCTTTACATAAAAAACATTTATTTGCTTCATAATTATTAATATCAAATATTGGTTTTTTCTGTGTATAGTTATTTAATATATAACTAAATAACCTATCTTGTGTATCATTAAAATATTTGTCGTTTTTGAAATTATGACTTATTTTAAAATATTTATCCCTTAAGTAGTACAGAAATACTTCTATAAAGGCACTCGTTTGTAGAAAGAACTTTTCATCGAAGATGTGAAGAAATGATTGCATTATGTTTTTCTGTATTATTAAGTTTTTTTCTTTGTTTTTATATGATTCACAGGTTTCATTATTTGCACAATCTTCCATGGAATAATTTGCTCTCTCATTTTCATCCAACGGATCCTGATCCTCCTCTCTTAGGATCCTTTTCTCGATAATACCTTTGCGTTGGTTGATTTCATCCGGGAATGGATTTAATTCGTAGGATATGGTTCTTTCCTCATTGATAACTTTTGTATCAATGTCATGGATGTCTTTATGCGTGCTGGTTCTTGTTATTTTGAGGAGCGTTCCCATTTGGTCTGCTTCTTTTCCCACTCCTCCAGTATGCATAACACATTTGTTATTGTGCTTTTCATATCTGGTACTCTCAATTTCTCCAAGAGATAAGGGGAAAAAAACCTTCATAGGAGTCAAATGCTTACTTAGGTAAAAATCACCATTTGTACACAAGTTCCAGATATTGTTTTGCACCTCCTGTTTTTCCGCCAATTTGGAATTACTCGTAGCATACTGGTTCATAAAAATATTACCCATCCCTTTGGTAACTGAAATATTTCCATAAGAATTGCTACTATTGGCATGCTGTCGATATATTTCTGTAACAGGTTTAATAAGAAAATTATGTATGCTTCTCCTAGGTATCCAAGAGGGAAATTCATAATTGTTTATATCATTTATCTCTAAGCATTTCATAATGTTTTTATACATTACTTCTCCATCAATATAATTTATGTGGACACTATTATCCTCTGTCACGATGTAATAATTCGACAGATTCACATCATACGTGTTTTGATTTCCATATATAAAATCAAAAAAGTTCATCTCATCTTCGTTTTCCTTGTATTTATCATTATTCATATTATCATTATCAGCGGATGTATCATTTTCATCATTTTCTATATTGTTAAATTTTTTTTTGCTTTTTTTTTCATTTTTCCTCCTTTGTGTATCATTATTCCATTTTGACCAAAAAAAATGGTCGATTTCACTGGAGTTCTTTCTAAAATGGAATAGGTTTTGTGCATTGTTGTCAAAACAAGTGTCCCTTATTTCCTTCATTTTGTGTATCTTTGATGAAATGTAAAAATCAAGGGTTTCTTCTTGGCATCTATCTTGGCTTCTTTCTTTTTTATTACGAACGAATTTATCTACCTTATTCAAATGTGCTTCCAAATTGGAATCTTCAACAAAGGAATGTCTGGCACCTGCATGTTCGGCAGCGTCGTAGGCCCAATCAGCTGTTAATCCAACTGCTTGGTTTACAAAATTTGATTCAGCCTTCTTCTCACCTTTAGAACTTTTTAAAAACGGAAAATCATTCACATTTTCATAATTATTATTCACATTTATGGTCTTCAGTTCAGTATCAAAATTGGAGTTGTAATAGAAGGAGTTACAATTTTTTGTAACATTATTTTCATATACATCCTCAAAAATGGAATAATCTTTACATATAAAAAATTCTATAGGTATACTCATATGATCAAGGTAAATAATTTTCTTTTTATTTCTATTTACACCTGCTTTTTCCATAGTACTACTTGTGTAGTATTTATTTTTTTTATAATGATTCTCTAAATGATTTAACTTTTCTAAACTTGTACTAAATCTTATTCCACATGTAAAACATTGAAAACATTTTTCCTTATAATAACTTCTAAAAATTTCCTTTAACGAATGTGCATTGACTCGAAAATCATCAATGTTTGCCATGACTTCTAAATTTTTTTCTTCTTTTTCATTTTCTTTTTGTTCATTTTGTAACTGTGTAACAAATGAAACTAATAACAAAATATCATACATTGACAAGTCGTCAATGTATAATATTTGGTTTGAAACACAATTTAGTACTCTTTTTCCTAAAGTTCTCATTCTTTTATTATATCGAAGATAGCTACATAAATTTTCTTCATTTATTTTCTGTGTATTATTCACATTTCTCCTTCCTTTGGGAAAAATAGTTCCTTTAATTTTTGCGTTCTTTCGTTCCATTTTGAGATTCTTCCACCTGTCTCCTTCATACATCTCTATGCAACGAAAATCTGCTTCATCGGTATCTACTTCACTGGTGTCTATTTCATTACTAGTTACTTCATCTATGTTCACTTCATTTATCTGTTTTTTCTTTATCAAAGCATCATTGGGAAGAGTAACTACACTTTTTCCATAATTGTATAGGCCACTATTCGACCGTTCTGTCGAATTTTCAAAAAAGATATTTCTATCTATAATGTCATTACACTGAATGCTACAGAATTTTTTATTCACATATAAGAGATCATGTTCATCCTTTAAATTATCAGTAAAGAGGGAGTTATATAAATCTTTTAATTCTTTTACTTGATTAATATACTTGTCCATATCTTTAAAATGATCTATACATATATCATTTTCACTTAGTCTTTGTTTCTTCAAAGATTCGAAATTTTCAAATAATGATACTTTAACCCTTTTGTTCATATATATATTATTATACCTACTAATGTTATTATCATCTTCCATCAGTTTTCTTTTTTCTGCCATTAAGAAATTACTATATGGTATGTTGTTTATGCTATTCTTTGTGGAGCATTTGCTCAATATTCCTTCATCCATTTTGTATAACTGTTATGTTAAGATATTATATGGGGAAAAAGAGATGGGAAAAAACGAAGATTTCTTCAAAACTGTACAAAGAAAAATATATTTTGGGAGTTCCCCCATAGATTTCGTTGCCATTATATAGTTCTTAGAAACATGGCTTATATGTTTAATCTACAAAATTTGGATTATCTTTAAATGTAATCCTGGAAAATTGCGAATTTTTTCTTCTCTTTAAATTTTTCCCCTTCGCTTTGGCGTACATGCAAAAAAAAAAAAAAAATTCTACAGAAATGTACATAACTCAGATATAGAGAACATTTTCAAATATGCTTAATTTAAAAGTAGGTATTATATATATTATGGGAGCACAAAAAGGGGTACTTAAAAGGACATAGAACGTTTCCTAACATTTGTATGTGTAAATGGTATATATCGTACACAAAAGTAGATATATGCATCAGAAATGTAAAATGCTTTAATGAGATGACAAAAAAAAGAAAAAAAAAAATGGATGCTGCCATATGTGAAAAAGGAAGGTCCATAAAAAAGTATTAATTTATACATTTTGCTACAACCATTACACTCATGTATATTTTATTTGTAATAACATAGGAAAAGTAAGAGAAAAAAAAAAAAAAAAAAAAAAAAAAAAAAAAGCATCGTTTCTTCAACAGTGCTTTCAAAAAATTTGCCATTATTGTAAAGAAAGGTTTGCCTAAAAATGTTTATTTATCATTTGTCACTGAACTTTCGGTTTGCATTTTAAACAATATTTTTTTTTCACAGAAAATGTATGCACTTTAGAACAAAAATAAAAAGTAAAACAAATAAAAAAAAAAACGTTTTTATTTTTCTCCATTATGTAAAAATGGGGAGACCATGTTTTTTATTTTCACATATATGGGATGGGAAAAACACAGGAACTCCAAAAAATTAAAGACCTTTAAGAGACGTAAACAAACCGTTAAAATGAAAAGTTTTTTAAAAAAAAAAAATAAAATAAAAATAATGTTGAGATGATAAAGTTGATGATGACGATAATGAATTAGCCTATGGCATTTTGAAAAAAAATGGAAAACCAATTTATGAATACTTATGAATACGAAAAAAAGAAAAAAAAAGAAAACATTAATAAATTGTTCAAAATTAAAAAAAAGATTGAATTGATAAGATCTTATACAATTGGGAAATGTATGAGGAAAAAGAAAAAAAAATGTGAGCTTAACAAATAACCGGGTGTGTTGTTTTTTTCCCATTCGGCTTTAAAAAAAAATAAAAAAAAAAAAAAAAAAAAAAAAGAACAGAATGTAACACAAATATAAACTGCATCGTAACAAAAAACAAATTTGTTTCCTACAGTTGACAACGGTCACAAATAAGGAAAGGGATATTGGAGTGTGATGGTCGAAGAAAATATACACATATTATATTTCTCTTGGAAGTGAAGGATCTAATTAATCTTTTTTATTGTTCCTGTGTAATGGATAAAAAGAAGGGGAACGAAAAAAAAAAAAAAAAAAAAAATGTTTCTTCAAAATTTTGTTGTATCATTTGCAGGGTTCTTGTTTCGTCGCGAATTTACTACTCTCACCCTTTTTTTTTTTTTTTTTTTTTTTTTTTTTGGTAACAGAAGAACGTTGTCATTTAAATTTTCGTTACTACACATAAGTGCGAGTTCAGAAACTCTTCACATGTATTCATTTAATAGTACATATTCCCACTTTTAATAAAGTACCGTTACGTAATATGGCATATTCCTCCTTGTTTGGTAGGATTTCCTTCCTTTTTCCATCGCAAAATAAAATTTGTGTGTGACCATCGATGTATTTGCAATCTATTTGGCCATTTGGAAACCTGCCAAAAAAAAAAAACAAACAAAAAAATAAATTGAAATAAAGCAACACATCGTAGGAGAAAATAAAGCATGAGAGGAGAAACTGATACATGGGCTAATTCTTAGAACAACAGATGGATGCACAAAAACTCAGTTAATAAATTCCTTTCTCTCTGTTTATACTTATTCAGCTGACACTTATTAGGTATGTTCACTTGATATATGCCTTTATTGACAAATCGAAATAGCTAAAAAAAGGGGGGAGATATTGTAATAAATGCAGTTTGGAAATGTATTCCTTTGCATTAATGTATAGAGGCGTGCACAAAAATCTCACACGTCACCAACACGACGTGAACAAATTAATAGACACATATGAATGTATGCATATGGCATTTTTCCATATTGCACATAAATGAGTGCGAGTGCATCAAAAATTAATACCGTGTATGAATTGGGGAGCTGTGCTCTGTAATCCTTACTGGGGTAAAGGTAAATAGTTAAATTTGAGGGATCGACAATTTTTTTGTTTTTATTTTTTTCAATTATTCTTAAGCCATCTTCAAATAACGTTTCCACCTTTCCATCGATGAATGCCTGTCTATATTTCATTATCTTGGTTGATGAAAACATTGATTCGATTACATTTTCACAACTGTTAAATAATTCATCAAAATTAAAGTTTATTATGAAATCCCAATTTTTGCCAAAAGGGTTTAGGTTGTTAACATTATTAGTTATAGGTCTCTCCGAGCAGGATCTCGGTTCTAAATTATTTTTTTTTGCACAATCATTATCGTACTTATTCTTTTTTCCTATTATTATGTTCCCCTTCATATCATCATTCTGTTTGTTAGAAACATATGTGCCATCTTTCTCATGGCATTCTAACAATGTATTTTTCTTCTCAGCGTGGTTATTATTATTAGTACCATTTTTAGCCCTATTATTTGATGTATCTTCCTTCCCATTTTTTGAAAAATTTGCTGGATAATCATCTTTTATATTTATACCTATCTTGGTTGTTGCCAACATGTTTGAATAGCAATTAATTATCTTGTTGTTTGTTTTATACACTACGGTTTCGTTATCTATGAGATCATGCATTTTGCTTGATGCTTTACCACTGTGAGAATTTACCGTGGCTCTATTTGGTTCGCCATATCTTATGATTGAATTTTCGATGGGTATTTCTCCATTCAATTTGTCCACCATTGTTCCTAAATCTAATTCCTTTTTATTCTTCTCATTCTTAGTGTAGTACTTTGTGTAGTCATTTAAAAAGGTGGAACTGATTAGCTCTTCATGAAGGTCATTCTTTCCTTTCTCATCGAACATGAAACCACTATTGTATGACAAATTCTCATTTATTTTAGGGGAGTTATCAAAAAAATACTCTTTGTAATGTTTATTATGTTCATTCGTAGTATTGCTATAAATGTCTTCCTCATTATATATTTTGTCCTTACACTGTAGGTTTCTATTTCTCTGAATTATGGACTTCATTTTTTTCAAATTTTTATCTATAAATGTGTTGTTATTTTCGTTAGATCGTGCATTTTTCATATCATTTTTATGAACAAATAAATTATCAAGAGTACTTTTTTTTTCTTTTTTTTTTATGTCTTTCCATTTTTCTACACATGGATCGCTTCCCCTTTGGACATGTTTGTATATTTTGTTATTATTGCTACTTGAGCTTTGATCAATTAGGTCTATATTATTTAGCGTATTTTTATTTTGAATATTTGATATTTTCTTTACTTTGTTAGAATTTTCTGAGCAATCAGAAAAATGCAAAGAATTTTTCATATCCTCATTTTTTGTTGTCTTCTCTTGAATTACATTTGTTGCTAATTTCATAATAGTTTTTTGCTGATAATTTTCTAATTTGCTTCTATACTCATCTGATATTTTTAACTCGGTTTTAAGCTTTTCATTTTCAATTTGTAAAGATTCCACTTGTTTTTTTAATTTGTCGACAACTATTTTATGTTGTCTTTTTTCTGCTGTAATTTTCTCTTCAAGTTCTTTAATTTTATTTTTAAACATTGCAATTTCGTTTGTTAGCTTTCTTTTATTCATTATAATATTTCTCTGTTTATCTATCTCATTTTCTATTCTCTTCTTTTCCTTGTTCCATTTTTTTTTTTCTTCTTCTATAGTTTTCTTCATTATTTTTTTTTCTTCATCTATTTTGTTTTTCATTTCTTCTCGCTCTAGTTCCATTTCTGCACTTTTAGCAATTAATTCGTATTCTAATTTTTTAACTTTATCTTGTTCTTTTTCTAGTTTGTAAATTTGGTTAGTTAGTTCCTTCCCCAACTCCTTTAGTCTATCATTGCTCTTGTGGTCATCCTGCTCAATTGAAGGGTCTCTTTTCTCTCTTTCTTCTTTGTTCATATACTTCATCCTCCCTGTACTACTTCCCTCTTCTTCATTCTTCTTATTTGATTTTTTGATTTTATCTTTTATAGTTGGAACGATTCCATTTTTGCTTATAACTCCATTTTTGCTTACAACGCCCTTTTTATTTACTACAACCTTTTTGCTTGCAACTCCCTTTTTTCCCTTTGATTTGTCAGTTTCTTCCCACGAGTCTTCATCATTTAGATCAATGCATATATCGGTGCTGTCATTACTGTTACATGTAGCATGCGTATTTGCATTATCCTTAACTCTTTCCTTACTTATCGAAATAAAATCGCTATCTGAGCTGCTATTCACAAAATCCTCATTTTTTATTTGCTTCTTTTGGGAATATCTCTGAGTATTTTTTTGGTCTACAAGCATGCTTTTAAAAGATTTGCTGTCATTATTACTATCGCTCCTATCGCTTCTACCACTTCTACCACTTCTACCACTTCTACCACTTCTACCACTTCTACCACTTCTACCACTTCTACCACTTCTACCACTTCTACCACTTCTACCACTTCTATCACTTCTACCACTTCTATCACTTCTATCACTTCTACCACTTCTACCACTTCTACCACTTCCATCCCTGTCATTTTTGTTATCGACTTTCCTTTTTCGAAACCCTGTTGTGTTGTCACCTTTCGGTAGTTGCTTCATTTGACCATTCTGTCCTCTTGCGTTTTTCTTAATGTTATTTATTGATCTCACAGTAGTATTTATTTGTTCATATGTCATGTCATTGTTCTTGTTTTCATTGTCTACTGACCTTTTGATTGAATCCTTGCCATGGTCATCTTTACCGTTTTCCTTGCTGCTCTGATAACTGCATTTCGCAGATGTGTTATGACTATCCATTTTATTAATTTTTCCGATTTGGTTACTATCACGGGAGAGGTAACCGTACGCGCTGGTTTTTAAACTATCTTCACATATATTTTTATTAATAACATTGTCATCCTTACTATGAAGAACAATTGTTTTTTTTTTTTTCACATGAATGTTAGGAGTATTTAAACTAATGTTGCTATTATCATTTGAAAAATTGTAATTGTGTGAGTTGTTTAAGGACGCCTCACCAATGATATTGCTATTATTATCTATAAATTTATCATTTTGCATTATGTTCTTATTAGTCCCAATTTTTACTGCATTAACACATGCATCTTCCTTTCCATACGAGCAATTTATTTCATCATTTATATCTTCAATTTTTCTTCTCATTTTATATTTTGCATTTCTACTTGCTACCCCATCCTCTAAGTTATCATGTCTTTTAAAATAATGCACGCCTTTGCTACTTTTTTCAGATTCGCTAATATCCAGTTGTTCTTTTAAAAAGGTAGAAAAATGGCTATCTCCTTTTAAATCATACTCCTTTTCGCTATCATCATTTCGACTCTTCATAATAGAGCTATTTCCATTGCTGTTATTATAAGCAAAGTTGTCATATTTTTCATTTTCGAATGTTTCTTTATAATCTTTATAGTTGCTATGTTTACTATGGTGAAATGTGCTACTATCCTGATGACTAGTACCACATTCATTTGTAAAATTGTCATAATCACCATAATGGGCATGATCGTCATAATCTCCATAATCGCCATCGTTGCTATTTATTTTATCCCACAATTCCATAGATGATTTGTTCAAATTAAATAAATTACCTGAAGGATCTTCCATATTGTCTGATTCGTTGTTACTACTCATGAATTCTAATTTTTGCAAAAATTCTTCATTATCACTTCTTTTGCAAAGGTTTCCTTCATATGAGTAATTGTCATCCTTTTCATCATTTGGGGAATTTTCTAACTCTTTATAAATATCTTTAAATAAATATAGTTCTTGGTCTGTTTTTTTGCTTTCTCTTAATTTGTTGCTAATTTGACCATCAGTGTGTTCATCATCCATTTCATCAGCTAGATTCTTTAACAACTCTTTAGGTTCATTTTGATGATTTCCCCCCTCCTCAATTGCTTCATTAATGTTTAAATTGATGCTATCTTTGTCTTCCTTGTATGGTTTTAGATTATTTATTACATACACATCGCTGCTGTTTGATTGTACTTGTTCAGAATTAATAATTTTTGATTTATCATCTGTGCAGAAAAATATACTCTGTTTTGACTCTTCTTTACTTAGTTTTTTTTTTATATTTTTCTCTAGGCTCTGGGTATATTCTAGTTCCTCAAATGTATCATGTGTCCAATTCTCCTCATGTACATCATAATAGTCATCGAAATCTTCATTACGTTTTCGCATTTTTTTTTTATTTTATATTTTTTTCTCCTTGTATGTTTAACTGTAGACTCAACCAGGGGTGGTGTGTGTACACTTGTGCTGCTTAAAACATATGGATACGCATGTGTAAAGTGTTAGCTACAAGTACAAACATTCAAAAGATAAGAAACTATTCAATAATGTTTTCCTTTTTCATGGACCCTTTTCTTATTCTTAATCCTTTTTAACAAATACTTTAAGAGGATACATATTTTATTCCAGGTAATTTTACAAGTTTCTCCTTAACTCATTATTCAGCTTTGTAGTGTTGGGTTGTATTTTATTTTATTTTTTCTTCTTTATGTTTCAATTTGTTTTGTTTCTTACACTTTGTTTAACTAGCTCTTCATCTTTTTTCTATGCCTCCCTTTCGTTTCATTTTACATTATATATATATATATATATATATATATATATATATATACATATATGTGTATATATTTTTTTATATTCGTTAAATATGTCACAAAATAGTAATACAGAACTTTTTTCCTTCTTTTCATAACAGAGACAAGATTAATCAAAATAGACGACAAAAATATCTTACAAAAATAATATAATATAAATTTCAATATACATTAGGATTAAAAAAAAAAAAAAAAAAAAAGGCCAATAAACCCTGTGATGGACATTTCAGGGTCATATGTCTTTTTCCTTTTTACCATTGCGAAAAAGGCTATAATTAATTAAATTTGGAATAAAATACATCTTCGTAAATTTTAAAAGATGTTGCAAAAAAGAAAAAGCGTGGAAAAAAGAAAAAGTGTGGAAAAAAGAAAAAACGTGGAAAAAAGAAAAAGTGTGGAAAAAAGAAAAAACGTGGAAAAAAGAAAAAACGTGGAAAAAATTAAAAATGTGGAAAAAGAAAAAATGTGGAAAAAAAAAAAATATATATGCACATGTAAAAATACATGAGCTCAGTTTTAATATATAAATGTGGTGTAAATAATTGAATATTAAATAATGCATTTGACTTTTTTTCTTGCCTTGGGTAAGGGCATATTCCGCAAATATGTTTTAAATGCAAGAAAAGGAAAAAAAGTCAACATTTTGTTCCTGTTTAAATTTTATATTATTTTATTTTTATTTTAATTTTATTTTTTTTTCCTTCTAGGGAATTATTTGTGTTCAGTTTTTTCACGAACATAAAAGCGTTACGAAACAAAGAGTAAAATCTATATGCATAAAAATTAAATCTATACAAAAATAAAAAGAAATTTTATAGTTCTCTTCAATGCATAATTTTACTTTTAAATTGGAGAAATAGACTATCGTTGTTCCTTCAAAGACCTAGTATGTTGAGGGAATATCATTTAATTAATTAAAAAAAAAAAATAATAAATTATGCTAACTTTCTTTTGTTACCATTTTTATATTTTCAAAACTGTACTACTGAGCTTTTTTTTTTTTTTTCTTCTTTTTTGTAGCATTAAGTTTAACAAAGATTAGAAGATTAACTAAATCCACATTGTTGCATTTTACCACCTTTATAATCCCTTGATGTGGGCTCACATACACGTGTTTTTATACATAGAATGAATTCACGATGACAACAAATGTACTATGATGGTATGAATGCAAGTGCTTGTGAACATATGTATGTTTAAGCTTTAGCTTCTTCTGTAAATATGAAAAAGAAATTCACTCCAATAATGGAAAATATGTTTACATAAAATTGCGAGAATTGACTTTCACTACATTCTGATTGTGTGTATTTCTTGCATTTTTACATTCGTATATTCCCACGTTCTTACATACTTGTCCTTTCATGATTTATCCGAATTTACGTACAAGACTAATGGATTTGGTTTATTTCCATGAACTTGATTTAAGCACAAAATAAGGAGACCCATATGATTCTCTCCATAAAATTGATGAATTAGTCAAATAAAACATACTTACCAAAGAATTTGTATTATCCTGTTTATACGCAAATGTAGAAAATTTTTTCCTATTGTTTCTGTTTCTGCTTTTGTTTTTGTGAATATTTTAATTTGCCCACATTATACAGAATAAAAAAGAATGGCAATTTTCATAAAGAATAATGTGCCATCGCTAGTCGATATGCCAGCCCTGGAATTCATTAAATTGGGAATACATGGAGTGTACACTACCATGAAAACAGTAACATCGTATGAATATATTTTTAACTTTACCTTACACATGAAAAATTTGCATATGTATGCTACGAACTTTCTCAAGTTACAAATAAATGACAATAACAAAGAATGTATAACGAACATTTTACAGAGTTTAACATTAGAGAATATATGTAAATATAGTAGCAGAAACATCAAGACAGGTTTTGAATTTTTAAATGCATTAAATGATGACTCAAAAAAAAAACATTTTAGTGAAAATTCTAATTATATGGTAATGGTTACGATAACATGGGATATAGTCAATAATAAAAAGTATTCTTTAAATGTGCCATTTTCAATTTTGTGTTATATAAAATGTCTACCAAGACATAACAGTAATGTGCAAATTGATATCATGTGTGGGGAAAGAAAACTGCCAAATATAAAATACTCAAATGTGTTTGATATTCGAGAAAAATTATTAAAATTAAAAAATGAAGATAGTAACGATGTTGTTCTATATAACGAAAAGGGTGAAATAACGGAAGGGTTAACTTGTAATTTTTTTTGTTTTTTTGAAAATATTTTGTATACAGCAAATGATGAATATGTTCTTAAAGGGACCACACGAGAACAAATAATAGACTTGTGCGAAAAAGAGGGGATTAAATTAAAAAGGGAATCTATCAACATAAGAGATGTTGAGCTTTTTGAATTCTGCTTCATATGCTCAACAACTAGAAATATTTTACCCGTTAAAAAAATAATACTATATTCGGAAAATAAAAAAACATTTGAAAAGGATGTCAATCACCCCGTTTTACTTAAATTACAACAAAAATTAAAGGAAGCAATCGAAAAAAAGAAAGAAAAATATGATGCATACATCTGCTAGAGGGAAATGTGTGATATGAAAAAGTATATACACAATCTTTATATATATGTTTATTCTGTACACACCTCTACATATGTATGAATCTTATACCATTTGTGAAAGCAGTTGTTTCCCATCTCATCCCCCTTTTTTTTTTTTTTTTTTTTTTTTTTTTTTGTTTCGAACGTCTGACTTGTGAGTATTTTTGAAATATGCCTTGAGTTTTATGTGTTATAAAATTAACCCATATTTTTCTTTCGGTTTGTATGGCGAATATGTTAATTTCTTACCTTATTTTTTATATTTTCAGAAGGCTCATGAGCTCATTTTATTTTGATACACCAGCTCGATGCATCATTTGAGTTCCTCATTTCAGTGTATTCATTCCGTTCATTCCGTTCAATTCGTTCATTTCTTTCATTCCGTTCATTTCGTTCATTTCGTTCATTCCGTTCATTTCGTTCATTCCGTTCATTTCGTTCATTCCGTTCAGTTCGTTCATTCCGTTCATTTCGTTCATTCCGTTCATGTCTCACATTTTGTTCTTTTCTTTTTATTTCACTACTTCACTACACATAACACCAATTACGTTGCTTGAAAAAAAAAAATAAGGAAATGCTTAAATGATTGAATTATGTGAGATTTAATTATATGATCATTCTTTTATTTATCTATTTCTATTTTTAAGAGCTCATACAATTATAGCATAAAAAATACATTTTCCCTTTTTAATGTTTTAAAACTTTATAAAATTAACGTTTTTAAAAATTCTTTAAAAGCATGCAATTTCAACATCCCCCAATAAATCCGAATTTACATCACATTCTTGCTTTTATGAACATTTTTTGTCTGTGATATTGTATGTGTACATGTTTTTAAACTTGTTTACTTATCTGAATATATGTATACATATATTTACAATACTTTTTTTTTTTTTTTTTTTTTTAAATGTGAATTACACAAAATGAGTTTTCTTGAATGTGTTCAGAAAAACTACAAAAATTACTTCACGCAATTTAACACAATTTAAGAAAGCTTAAATTGATAACTTATAATTGACACTTAAGAAAATGTAATTTAAAATTGTTCTCATCGAGATTACATTCAGTTTTATTTAGAGGTAAAATATATATTACATATGGATTTATATGAAAATATATATACATGTATTTGTTTACAAATACATATACATATTTTCTGATAACCTTTATGCAGTACCCAAGGGAACCCCATTGCATAAACAGCCTTCCTGCTGCAAAATGCATGATAATATATGTTTACTAACAAAATCGAATAAAAACTAAAAAAAGCCCATATAGTTTTCATTACAAGTCATGTCTACAATTATGTTTTGCAAAAAAATGTTTAAATCTTTAAAAAAAAATAGTTCGTGTATCGTTTTCTTCTTAACAGTACTCTATTTATATTACACATATATCTCCTTGTTTTTGTCTGTGTTAAACAATACCTTATTCTACCTGTTTGTGAACATTTTATTGTTCTACATATGTTTCAATTTTGTTGTAAGGGCTTTGACATACCCCGGGAGTCTGTTTATATACTTCCACAAGGTAAACAGGGGAAAAAACGGAAAATTAAAAAAGAATAAAAAAAACGCATAAACATAAACGTGTAAACAAAAATGTTTAAATGAAAACGTCACATTTTTATATACAATTTCCCTTCACCATCGCCCCCCTTACTACCCATCCTGCATGTAGACAAATTATGACAATAAAGTTGAACTATGCAAATTTTATATGAAGGAATCCGTAAAATTGTCACTTATTATAAGTGAGCTTCGAATAAATGTTAAGGAAATACTTAAATGTGAAAATGAACCTAATAGAAATCTTAAAATTAAATTAGAGCAGCTGTTTTCAAGTAGTAATAACAAAGATAACTATTTTAATTTTTTTAGTAGTTTATACATATTCTACACCCTATACATTAGTTATTATCTGTATGTGAATTTAGAAGAAAATGTAGACTTCACTGATGAACAATTAAATTTTTATTACTATTTAAAAATTTTCATGATAAAAATAAATGAATTGAAAATATATATACATCAAGATGACATACTATATCCGGAAATGCTTACAGAAATATCAATACACAAGGATATCAACAAAACAGTACATGAGTTTATAAGTAAGAAAAACACTACATATAGACAATTTTATGAGAATATCATAGAAAAGGAAAGAGATACAAATTTGCAATACCCAAGATGGATATTCAACGTATGGAAGTATATATCTAACAAGAAAAATGAAAATGAATGTAAGATCCCGGAGGAACGTATGAAATTGATATCAGAAAAGGTGAATGAGAAAATTCATAGCGACCTGAGCAGCACATATAACAATTTATTCCATAGAAGGAACGGTAATAGGAAGGAAGAAGGATTAATAAGCAGCTATTCTGAGGAGTATAAAAAAATGTGTAACATTTCCAATTACAACATAAAAAGTGAAGATCATAATTTGAAAAATAAAGAGAATTCTACAAATGAAATGCATTCTAATTACGTCGATATAAATATTTTGAGCCTATTTCATCATGAAAATTATGAAAAATCAATTACTCATGTCAATTATAAAAACTTTTTCATGATTATACAATGCGAGAATGTTTTGAAATTGTTAGATGATTTAACATTTTTTTTGAATAAACTAGGTGAGCTTTTTAAACTAAACTCATTAAAAGAAAGTATAGACATAAAAAAACTTCCCATATACATTAATAATTACATAAAAAATCACATAGCAGGAACATTGGATTTATTTAAATATGAATTGATTTATAAATATTATGGAAAGCAGGAATATTTGGTGATTAATAAGGAAAAACTAGATTGTATGTTTATACCATGTAAGAAATTTCTAAGTGATAAGATGCAAAAATATATGAAGTTGATAAAAACGATAGGAAAAAAGGGGTTATACGATATGTATAATATGAATACTCACTGTAATAGTTACATTTATTTAAATGCCTTCAATAATGATTTCTACAATTTCATTTATCATGATGATTATTTACATGATATACCAGTAGTGTTATATTTTAATCCAAATGCAGCATATTATGAATTAAATGCTTGTTATTCTGAATCACTTAAATTTTATATAGAAAACAATATGAACGTTTTTGTTTATAATTATCGAGGTTACAGTAAATCAAGCGGTTACCCAAATTTGAACAGAAATAATTTAGATGCTTTAAAAATTGCAGAATATCTTTTATCAAAAAAAATAAAACATTTAGGGTTACATGGAACATCTATCGGGGGCCCCTTATGTTCATACGTGTCGTATCATTTATGCAATTTTAATGAACAAAATAAGAACTCCGAAATTTTGGGAAAACTATATAAAAATGAAGCACACATGAAAATCACTAACAAACAAATAAACAAAACGGTAAGATTGATGAATAGGAAAAAAGACAAAATTCTAAATATTCTATTAATCCCATTTAAATATATTATATTACTGTTACACTTCATTATATTATGCAAGCTAAAAGTAACCAACATAAGGATAAAGAGAAAGATTAATATGAACAACAGAAAAAAAAAAAAACTTCGAATCAATGGTGATAAGCTCAATAATGGAAGTGATGATAACAATAGGAACAATAATAACGACAGTAATTATTGTAATAATAGTAATAACTGTGAAAATGTACAAAAGCCAAAGATATCCTTTGTATGTATTGACAAATCGTTTTACAATTTCGAAGAGGTGGCAAAATACATGCTAGGGGAATACGCCTACAACATTTTGCAGTTTACCTCGTATAAACTAGATATAACAAAATATTATATGAGTTCCAATGTGCCCAAAATATTAATTTATGATAATAATGACGAAATAATTCATTATATGTCAAATGTAGTTACAGGTGTGTCAAAAGGAATATCTAAATTGTATAAAAGTGATCAGGGGAAAGTAGGTTGTACCAAGGATTTTAGTGAAAATGAAGAAAATCTATTGCCCTTGATAACTAGCTGTTGTGATGATGAGATGGATGCAGAAAGGGATGACTTAGCTATGGCACAGAAAATGATTTATCACAATTTATGCACTAATGAGAAGAATCAGGATGAGAAGAAGCAGACGGAATTGCATAAACGGAATGGACAGGAAGTGGAGGAAGAAACGGAGCACTATAAAAAACGAATCTTTTTCAAGAGTCCAAATGAAAATATGACTTTTGTTGATCATCTAATTATTGATGAAAATGTGGACAAATGCTGGTTTGATAATAAACTGAAAAAACTAGATATGGAGCTGTTTTTGCAAAGCTGGAAAGTACTAAACGATTGCATTTTGTTTTTGAATAAATCTTCTACTACGAATAATTCTTTCATTTCCATAGGTTTAGAGACATATAAATTTATTATGTCTTTATATAATTATAAGGAGCATAATTTAGAAAAGCAGACGCACAATGCTATATATTGTATTTATAATGATAATATAAGTTTCATGAATAAATTTAAAAAAGTAAACTGTAACTATGAAGATTTTTTAATGTCAGAGTCTATGTATAAAGAAAGGTGTTCTACCAAAGATAATATATATGATATGCTACAGGAAAATGAAGATTTTATATTTGAAATGGATAAGCTTGATAAAATATTGAAAGATTTATACATGTCCAAAAGGAAAGAAGTTGAAAAGGTTCATTTTACATATAGTGGGTTCTTTTTAAAAAATGATTACTTATATAATTACATAAATACAAAAAATAGAAAAAAGGATGATCCTGCTTTTAATATAGAAGATATGGATATTATAAATTTTTTAAATGAGTTTAGTGATTCTATAACTGAAATTGTAAATACAGTAAATTATAATTTGAATTCATGTGGACAATTATTTAGCGAATTGAATAATGTACTAGAAAAGGAGAAAATATGTTTTTTAAAATCTTTTATTTTTAGAATGAAGGTATATGGATCGTACCCTTCTCAATGTTTCCTTTCATCCTATGAACAACAATATTGTAATTCTATTTATCAAATTCCTTTTATTTTATCACAATGCTTTGATCAAGGTGATCTAAACGGGAGGACAAAAATGAAAAATGATAAACATTGTTTTATCAATAAAGAAGGATCTGACGAACCCTTGTCTGATGGGGAATATTCGAACAGCGATTGTGAAAATGTATATTTCTTACGTACTAATTTGGAAAAGAGAACAATCAAAATTAAAGGAAAACGAAATAAAGACGATTTTCAATTGAATAACAAGTGTACACAAGATTTTAACTGCAGTATGTTTCCTCCCTATGTGATAGTAAAAAAGTCCATGTTTTTGCACGATTTAATTATATGTTTGAATTATTTTAAGAAAGATGGTGGTTCCTCTTTTGGATCTTTGAATGTATTTTATAAACTAGAAGAGAATACATACATAATAGATATAAAACAGCTATATCATGCTTTAGAGGAAAAAAACAAGGATAATACGATTCTCCTAAAAAGTAGGAATTTTCTTCATATATTTTCAAACGATGTTGGAATTAATATAAATAATGCTAATTTATCGAATGAACTAGAAAAATATGTAAGCTGGATGCGATTAAACAATAGAATGAGTGTGTGTAAAATTTACCTTACTTTAAAAAATGAATTACAAAAAATGAAAAATTATTCCAAAAGTTTAGCTACTGAGTATACTTCCATTAACCAAAACACAAGTATACATTTTATCATTTTTTTGATTTATCGTATATTAATTTTTAAAAAGTTGTTAACTCATACGTATATTATTTACACTTTTTTTGAACGTTTAACAAAGTCGTTGGATGTGAACGTGAACTGTCACGATTATCATAGCACAAACATAGACCTAACTACCCTGGTCCCCATATCTCGCTTTGATGTTTCCTATAGGGAAGCTTATAAGGTTTACTCTCCCAAGTAAGAAATTTTGATTAAGCGAAGCATGATCGTCTTTTTGGCACTAGCATACTGCACATATCTAGAGGATGTTACTATATTTTACATAAAAAAAAAATCCTTACTCCCACCTCCCCTTGCAGAGTTTTGGGTTGTCCTTTGCTCGTAAACTGTGGACATAACGGAAGTATGAACAAGGAAAATCTAGACTTTTTTGGTCTTTGCCTGGATTTCTATCTAAAAGAGTACATATAAGTTAGGTTCGTAAAAAGAAAGAAAAAAAAAAAAAAAAAAAAAAAAAAAAAACGAAATGGAAAGAAGAAAATATGGGAACAAAAAAAGGCGAAACAATGCAAAGCAATTACTTTACATGTATTTCTCCAAACATTTGGGAAAAATCCCTTTTTTTTCCCTTCTAGGTATAATAATTCCATTGTGGTGATACAAAAAAGACGAAAGAAACTATCCCAATGGTGGAACCGATTGTAGCAAACAGAATAGCATTTTTGTATTTACGTCTTTCGATACTGAACAATCTTTTTGTTTTTGAAATATGTGAGTAATTCAAATCTGCGTGTAGGAAACATGCATTAAAAGGTGTGAAAAGTTGTGTATAGGAGTAGTTAAAACGCAAAGGAGGAGGGTGCACTAGTATATATATATTTTTAGTGTAACAAATAGGAGGTGACAATGCTATGCATGCCAACAGGCACGCATATTTTCCCTCATTCTCTCTCCACCTAGTTACTTTGCATACCATTTGTTTTTATGTCATATTCTTTAAAATAAACATAATGCTCCTTTTTATTAATTTTATCATTTGTGTATATGCTTTGTATTTTGATATTTTTTAATATAGACTGATACGAATTATCACTTTCCTTTTTAAACACACGCTTTAATTCCCTCATGAATGAATTCATATTTTTCATTTTTTCTTCAATTTTTAAAATAAAATGGAATAATTTTATATTTTTATTTCCCTTTGGGGTAGTAGTACAACAAATATCAAAAATGCTATCACACTAATGGGGTTTATACAACACATAAGGCGAAGGAGAGTAAAATTTCCTCTAAAATTAGCTTTTCCTTTTTGTGGCATTAAAAATAAAATAAAAATATGTTTGTGCAGAAAACAATTTACGTAATTATTATCAACATTATTCATTTTCTTATATTTCTGATACATTTTTTTTTTTTTTTTTTGTCCCTTATTGTCCTATAAATTATCAGCTTTCCATTTTTTAAAATTTGCCTTTTGTCTTTCTATGTCTTTTAATACACCCTCATATCTTCTTCTATAATCCGAGTATTTTGTTGTTTTTACGTAGTAATATATTCCAAGGCTTAAAACGCAAGACGAGAATAGTAGAAACTTCCCAGTACGTTTTTTCATAATATTTTTTTTTGCTTCAGGAAATGAGGGTGTTGTGCATGCCTTTCTTACGGATGTACTATTATGTTATATGTCTATGATTATTTGTTGTAACTTCTTCAAATGGTAAATGTCGTGAAAGCGTAACAAAATGAAAGAAGCAGAACAAAGTGAAAAAAAAAAAAAATCCTCTAAAATATTGTAAAAAACGGTTTGGTCTTATACTTCCAAACTGCTTTTGTTTTGGCACGCATATAAGAATGCTAGCATGAATTTGTTTAACCTAACATATATGTATTCATTGTTGCGTTTTTTAATTATTTCATTTTACCATTTTTGTACTGCAACTTTATTTATTTATTTTCACAATTTTTCATATTTTCATATTTTCATTACTTTTCCTATTTGCAGATTTTTTTTTTTTTTTTTTTTTCTTGCCAGAATTTCATTTAATATTTTCTCTCCCTATTATACGAATGGATTACGCATCCTTAAGAGGTCTGGCTGCTTTGTAACATTGATGGGTGTATCAACTGTACATAACCAGTATGATTTTCTGCACAAACCGGGTACTATTTAAAATGTTCCAAAATTAAAAAATTACGAAAAAAAAAAAAAAATCTTAAATCCGCTAGCATATAATGCATAATGAACATTCGGAACAACATGACTTGACTATACATGCCGACACATTTTATTGATATACAACACGAACACATTTGTAACATTTGCTTAATGCGCTCTAGAGAGATACACTACTCAGTATTGAAAAATATGTTTTTTTTTTTATTTTTTTTTGCTCATCTGGGGCTGGTATACCTGATAAGAGATAGCTTAATTTTTTTGCCTTTGTTTTACTTCTCTTATATGCATGTGAAAAATATTTTGCACAAAAGATGAGAAAACTCCCATTCCCAATTCTTACCTTTTAAAGGATAGTATAGAAAAAAATTTATTTTAAGCGAACTTGTTAAAAAGAAAAAAAAAAAAAAATAGAAATGGTACAGATTAAAATTTTTATTTTATCATAAGCCTAAAGCCTTACATGTATAATAGGGGGGCGTAAGGAAATGTAGCTAATTCATGAGGGGTTAAAAAAAAAAAAAAAAATTAATAAAATAAATTAACAAAATAAATTAACAAAATAGATTAACAAAATAAATTAACAAAATAGATTAACAAAATAAATTAACAAAATAAATAAATTGAATACTTAAAAACATAAAATGTCAATGATTGCATATAAATATTGGACTCAAATCAAAAGAGGTACCAAAAAGGAAAAAAGTAATTGAACACGGAAGGGACGACACTCGCATATATATATATATATATGTATACACTTTGTAAGCATTTATTACAGGGTTAAACCACACGGTAAAATATTTTTCATGTATATGCACTTTAAAAAAAGGCTTGTCTAACTAAGACGCGATTTATTAAATCGTTTAGGCCAAAACGGGTTTACACATAATGTATAGAAAAGTGCTCTAATCAGGGGAAACACGACACTGGATTACAAAAAAACCTTGAAAAATGAATCAATGTTTTCCTTCGGAGCAGTTTTACAAAATTGGATAGAAAACTTCGATACCGATACCACAAAAAACATTGTCTCCTTCTTTGTTTCTGCTAATTCTCATGAATCCATTTTCTCCCCAATTTTTACTCCAAGAGTTTTTGATAATCCAATAGTATTTGATATCATCAGTGGCATTATTATGTGTGGTATCTGTTCCATCTTTCATGACACTTGTGGAACTTTCAATAGCACCATTTTTTTGAAATATTTTGCTACTACGTACTTGGCCATAGCCAACTAAAAGAACAGAATGGTTTAATTCTTCTGTACAAGTACCATTAAATATTCCTCCATCATAAAAACTGAAATCATCTGTCACACCAACATTAACAGATACAGGACCTACTTCATTCAGAGCACGTATTAATTCATTTTCCATTACCCCACCAACAGATGATAATGTAACTTTATTTTTACACCTATAATTTAAACAAAATAAATTATCCATAGCTCTATATTTATATTCATCTCCTAAACATATTCCATTTTCAATGGCATATATAAAAGAGTAAAATGGATGTCCACCATCACACCCGAAATTTAATTTTGAGCAATCTACAACTTCTTGTTCACTTAGCGTTAAAATAGTTTTGTTATGTTCCTTTGCATACATACATTCAACATTTCCTACACTAGCGAATGCCCAACAGGAACCACATAATCCTTGATCTTTTGGTTCATGTACGATTCCCTTTTCTCGATAATCTAAATTTTCTGGTACGGAAGCAAAAAGGTTTGAGTTCCCAAGTGTCAATTTATTTTTTTTATATTTCATATGTAAACTGAATGGTGTTACATATTTTTCTTTCAAATGATTTGGTATTGGTAATAATTTTTTAAAGTATTTTTCAAAATCTTTTTTTGAATAATCACCGAATTGATTTATTTTCATTTTATAAGTATGATTCATTTTATTGTGATTTTTAATTTTTATATAATTCACCTTGAAGTTTTCGTATTTTTCTATTTGTTCATTTATGTCTTTATAATTTCTGTTATATTTTTTCATAAACTTTAAAAATTTCGATGCATATTTCATATTGAACAATATATTTTCTGTATTTACTTCACTCAATATTTTATCATCGTTCTTAATACTTTTCAGACCTCCAGTCGTTCGGAAATTACTGAGCAATTTGTTTCCCTCTTCATCATTGTTTTCTGATTGTTTTTTTTTTTTTTTCTTTTCATTTATTTTATTTTTTAAAAGTACATGTAGCATTTTTGCAAAGTCTTCTTTATTTTCATCATTTATATTGAAGATAAAATCTTTATATTTCTTCATCAGTTTTATATTATTACCTGCTGCATTTTTTCCTTCGTTCATTTTGTTAGCATCATCAATTGCGTCCTTATTTTCCTTTGGATATTTTGAAAAAATAAATTTCAATGCTTCTATTTCTTCCTTATTCAGTATATCTCCATCATTAGTATTTCTTAAAAGATCATTTAAATTACTACTTTCATTAATAATTAACTCTTTATTCGATGTCGTGGTTAGGAATAACAAAAACATACCACACATCATAAACGTTAGAATTGCATATAGGCATAATTTTAACATTTTCCTTTCACTTTTTTTGGTAAGCATTTGATTTTTGTTCAGGGCCTCTAAACTCGATTTGGTGAGCCTCATCAATTTTATATCTCTAACCATTTTGTATAAGAGTACGAAAAATATTTTAAAAAAAAATGGAATATAAATGTACAATTGTATATGCAAGCGTTTTTAATTACCCTTTTGTGGTAAAGTTATTAGTAGCTAAGGAAATCATCGGAGCACAGGAAGAGGTATAGCAGCTTTACAGGGTTCAAAATGGTAAAAATATTATTACTCCTGTTTTTTATATTCATATGAATACAAGTACACATATAATAATATATACATATATATGTATAATATGGCCTATATAAGACTACAAAATATATATATATAAAAAAAAAAATATATAGTGGCCATCCAAATTAAAACTTTGACGTAACAGTTTTTTTTAAAAATTCTCCCATTTGATACATGATAAAGATGGAATATATGCATATAAATATATGCTTATAATATATGTATATAAATATATGCTTATAATATATGTATATAAATATATGCTAATAATATACGTATATAAATATATGCTAATAATATATGTATATATATATATATGCATATAATATATATATATTATATATGTATATGCATACGTGTATATTATAATATTAGTATGGATACAAAAAAAATATCATCAATGGTAAAACGAAATGATGGGGGAAAAAAAAAATCATCATCAGAAAAAGCAAGCCGCAAATTAATTTCTTGTTTTATTTTATATAATTTGATTTTTTTTCTTTAAACCCGAAAAAAATTATAGAAACAACTTATACTTTAAGGAGGCAAAGGGACCTATAGTTTGTTTTATTTCACCAGCGCGATTGAGGAGCACCTATATGTTTCTCCTTATACATGTGCTATATTCTCTGCAGTTATTTTGTGGTAATTATGGATAAAACTGTGCTTCCGTATGTTTGTATGTTTTCATAAAAAAAAAAAAAAAAAAAATTACTGACTCACTGACTCAATGAATGAATAAATAAATAATAATTGAAATTAAATGCTAATATGTAAAAATAAAAAAGGAAAAACAAAATGCAATTAATGCTTAACTAGAAAATATAAAATTAAGAAAAAAAAAAAAAAAAATAAAAAAAAAAAAAAAAATAAAAAAAAAAAAAAAAAAAAAAAAAAAAAAAGAGAAAAGAGCATGCCTAATAATCCCCCGTTTCACATTTAACTAAAGTGGAAGCATTTTAAGAACAATCCCATATATTTAGTTTAGCGTAATGTCTCTGAATTTGTCGAGACACTTAAACGATAGGTAAAAAAAAAAAAAATGCTGAAAACTAGTGTTGCAAATAAGCAATTAACTGTGACTAATTTCGACTTGTGAAATTTCGGAAGATGTTAAATAAGGAAAAAAAAAAAAATGAAGCTGTGCACAAGGGGAAGAAAGAAATTGACCTCATTGTTTTGTTGTGGTTTCTCTAAAATTTAAGCATACATGTAGTTGTAGTGTTAAGGCTGCAGAGTTGCAGTACTACAAACACAGGAAAAATATTGCTATGCAAAAAAAAGAAAAAGATACAAATAATAAATAACAAGTGCTCATGTGTCCATTCACCCTATTTTTTTTCCATCATTCTCACGAACCACATAAAATATAACCCACAAAATTAAAGACAAAGCCAAAATGCTTATAATCTGCACATTTTTGAAAACTACAAAACTGTGAAAAAGTCTCTTATAATTATACATACAACATACGTGAAATAATGGGTGAATGTCTTTCAATTTAATACTTATTTTTTTTTTTTCTTTTTTTTTTTTTTTTTTGCTTAATTTTGCATTTGAAATATTCTAACGTTCCAAAAACAAGAATATCATTTTATTGAAGAAGTAATTTTTATAAAGCCATGAAAAAAAATCTTTAAAAGGGTTGCCAAAAAGAAGAAAAAAAAAAGTGACATAAAATTTAATAAAATAAAATAGTGCCAAATACAACGGTTTCTTTTTTTTTGTTTCTTTTCCTTGCAGTTCTTCACCATTTTTTACATGGGTGTGAAACTTAAAGTTTTGTTACAAAACAAGAAAAAAAAAAATATATTAAAATTATTTGAAAAAGCAATTATTGACATGAACGAATCAAAATGCCTATATATATATATATATATATACATATATATTGTTCGATGTACGACAGGCATCGTGAAAGTGTGAAGAAAACGAGGGGATATATGGATTGGTAATAAAGGACGTGCAAATGAAAAATATACACAAGTACAATGTCATGTGTTCAAATTACGTCCTTTTTTTTTTTTTTTTTTTTTTTTTTTTTTGCTGCAAAAAAAAAAAATTAAAAATAAAAAAGGTTGAAAAAAAAAAAAAAAAAAAAAAAAGGCAAATTAAAATGTGACAAAGTAAAATAGGGGAAAACAAGACATGAAAAAAAGCCAGGCAAAGAAAAATTTACGAACCATAACGTAAAATGAATGTGTTTGAAAATAAAAGATAGAAACTGTAAAAATAAAAGTCATATAAAAAGGGAATTTCCCATAAAAAGTTCCAACATTGGAAAAACATGTTATAGCAAGTGTCACCTATTTATAAAGATTGTTGGATTGTCCGACTGTTGGGTACATATAAACATTCGCGAGAGAATTAAATACGGGTGAGAGAAATGCAAATGGGAGAAATGGACGATGGAAATTCACTATCTCCACCCATAGCAATCGCTGGGTATGCATTGCAAGAGGGAATATAATATATGGAGTCTGCGACACTCACAAATTTATAAACGGAAATAGAGAAAATGGTATTAGGGGACAGTTTAAAAAAATGACATTTAGAATATGCTTGTAATAATTCGATTTCCTATAGTTTTGTAATTTTTCAAAGGACTGGTAATACATATATATATTTAAATATTCATAGATGAAATCGGTTTGGTTATTTAAATGAAACGGATACCCCTCATTAGGGTATGTGTTTTCCTCAGTCGAATTATGAATATTTTTTTTCTTGTCGCTCTGAACATAGGGTTTTTTATTTCCTCTAATGAAGTAATCCTTTTTTTTGTAATGTTTATTTAGTAATGATAATATGGTGATAACTTTTTGGTACTTTTTTTTTAAAAAATAATACCTTGCATACAAAATGTTAACTTTTCTATCGTTAAAATAAATTTTACTCATTAAAGATATATAAATTTTAATGTTTTTTACAAGTTGATATTTTTTATGTCTATTTTGGTCACTCTTATCATCAATGTGAAAGGAATTAAATAATTTTTCTTCATCGGCATACAGTTTATTCATACTTTTTTTGTTCATTTTGCTGTTTACTTCTCCTTTGCTGATCATATTCCATTTAACGCCGTTATCTGTGATCTGTTTTGGAGAGTTGCCCTTTTCAGTGTTCCTTCTTGGAAGGTTTTTTTTTTCGTATTTTTCTGTTCCTCCTTTTTCTGCTCCTCTACCTTGTGTGTCTGCCTTTTCTGTTTTTCTCCATAAGAGCCAGAATTTCCCCCTTAATTCCTTCTTATGATTGATATGAAATGGCAACTTAAAATCATTGTCACTTATTTTATCACTGAAGTAGATGTAGTTGTTATCTACTCGGACTTGTGGGTGATCACACAATTTCATTCTAGAAGTATGCAACTCGTATTCATTTTCGAAAAAGAGAATTTTTGTATATAAATTTTTTTTATGTAGTAATAACTTGTTCTTTTTCCTTTTTTTTTCCACATTCTTAAAAGGTGATATTATCATTTGAGGCACATAATATATTCTGATTCTTTTTCTGTTCATAAAAAGATTATCTGAATATTTTCTTCTTTTTTTTATACATTTTGCATATAAATAAAATAAGTATAAGCATTTCAAGCACATAAATTGGTGCGTTAAATTGTAAAAAAAACTAATATTCTCATAATTGTAATAATTGTTGTTATTATTTATACTTAGATAAAGTTTTATATATGTGTCTATAATGTTAAAAAAATAAATAATTAACTTTGCACTTACCTTCAAGTAAATTAAAATTTCACTCAAACTAATCCAGGTGATTGCTTCCAAGTACACATTTTTCAGACTAATTTTTCGTAATCCCTTCCTATTCGTACTATTATGAGGGATATTGTTTTCCTCCATATTATTATTACCACTCGTCCAATTATGGGTTCTAATATTGTTGACACTTCTAGGTATGTTCATGGAGCAGCTTCTATTAATCGTGCCACTTTTATTTTTTTCCAAAAAGTCGTAATTCTTGCTATACAGTTTATTGTTCCTTTTGGAGTAGCTAAAGAAACAATTAGAGTTGTCAATCTCGCCAGTGTAAAACGGATCACTATCATCCTTTTCATGCAATTCGCACTTAATTTTATCCAAATCAATAGATGACATAATATTGTTTAGATAAAAATATATACACATGTCAGAATTTTTTTTTTTTTGAATTTTTTGATTGATATATTTATATAATATCAGTAATATGGGTATTGCACAGGGTAGCAAATTTATTTTGCTAATGTCAATATATTCACTTCTTTTTATGTTATTTTTCATTCCGATTGAACAGCAGGTATCATAAGGAATCTGATAATTTACAGTTCTTTCATTTTTCTCTTTACTTTGGGTTCTTTCATTTTTTTCCTTACATTGGGTTCTTTCATTTTTTTCCTTACATTGGGTTCTTTCATTTTTTTCCTTACATTGGGTTCTTTCATTTTTTTCCTTACTTTGGGTTCTTTCATTTTTCTCCTTACTTTGAATTTTCTCATTTTTCTTGTTTTTCACCTTAACATGCACATCCCTCGATTCGTTGTGCTGATCAAAATCTGTCCGTTCAGTAAGATGTGGATTATCCAAGAAATTTTTATGGTGAGTTGTTCCATCCTTTTTATCATAAACTGCATCAGAATTACAATTACAATTTACTGTAGTAAGATTCATATTGTTCATAGTTCCACTATTCAGGGTAATCTCAGATACTTTGTCTTTCCTCCTGCGATGAGCTGAATATTTGGTGTCTCTATTTCTAGACTCCATACCTATGGAGTTGCTTTTTTTTCCCAAAATTTTTAAGGAAGTTTGAATTTTGTCAATTTCTTCCTTAATAGTATTTGTTAAAATTATGTTTCCTGCTTTCTTCCCCTTAGTCAAGTTCGTAAACTTGTTAAGATTAAATGGCACATTAGAAAATAATCGAATCGAATTACTATCTCCATTTAGAAAGTTACCTTTTTCAGTTTCATCACTTGAATAAATTTTTTCATTATCATCGTTATTCATTTCGTCTGAGTCGAATATAGCGTTATACAAATGGTTAAGATTTGTATCTCCTTTTTTTCCTTCACCCGAAGAATCGAAATAATCTAAAGTTATTTGGTTTGTATCTGGGATGGATTGTAAGTTGCATTTTTGTGAAATTCTTTTCAATAATGAATTGTTCAAATGAGTATTTGGACAAGTCTTTTTTTTCTTCTTGTCTTCTGTATTTTTTTCCCAACAAAATAAAACATCATACATTACAAAAAAATTAATTAAATAATACAAATATATGTAAAAAAAAAAAAAATTATTTGGAAAAAAGTTAATAGCTTTGGTAAGAATTAGAAAACATTCATTATTAAGTGATCTACTTTGGGCATTACCATCGCTGTGCATATAATGTGGCGTGTATGTTATACTTTGTGCATTCAATTTGTTACATGTACTATTAGACTTTGGAGATATTCTTTCTATTATTTTAAAATTCCTGTCCATATGTTTCTCATCATGCTGATCAACACGCTCCTTTTTGAGTACATCTTCTGTATCACTTGCATATTTACTTTTGTTATTAGATTCTCTTTCGTAAACATATTTATTTTTTTTCAAATTGGCATAGTGCATTTTTTTCAAGGGCTCGTTGCAATTAATAGAATTCCCAAAGTTGCAAAAATGGTTTATATATCCACCTTTATTTTCATCATCATTATCATCATCATTATTATTATCATTATTATTATCATTATTATTATCATTATTATTATCATTATTATTATCATTATTATTTTCATTATTATTATCAGCATCATCATCTTCATCAAACATATTGTTCAGACTTGAAATAGAATGGTAAAATTTAGGGACACTGAATTTTAGCTGATTAAGAAATTCTTTATAATATTCGTCGTATCTGTCAAAAATGTTCGAATTTTTAATGAACAAATCATCCTTGTCATAATTTTTATGATTATAACTGGTAGCTGACTTGGCATAATCATCACGCGTATTTCTTTTTTGAAACATTTTTGGGAAATAAGTAATATCATTGTATATGTTTTTCCTTGCTCGTGCAGAATATATATCCATTTGAATGCACCTCGAACTGGTTACTATTATATTTAATAAAAAGAATGGGAAGGCATAAGAGTTGTGGGAATTTTTGAGCAAGAAATTTTTACATATATATATACATTTCTTAATTTTTAATTTGTATAGGTAAATGATACAAAGATAGTAATAACTTAAGAGACTATTAGAATCTGTTTTAATACTTTTAATAATATATTTGTAACTCAAATTTAACACATCTGTGTAATTATTTTTTAAAAGATTACTTATATTTATTTTTTTATTTATCAAATCATTTTCATAAATTAGGTTTATTTCTTTTATATTGTCATAATAATAGTTCGTGTTCAATTGCTTTAGTAATGATATCCCAATAATATAAAACAGTTTACTACTTCTTAATTTATTTATATCATTTTTAGGAACGAACATATGGCATTCCTCATCTATCCATTTGGTTAAGGTATTTCTTTTATTTTCATTATTCGTGCCAAAAATTTCCTTTTTGAAATATGGACTAGAAATATTGGACGAATTATTATTTTCTAAATAACAATCATCATAATGAACATTATCAGAATTCCATTTTTCATTTGGACATATATTATTGTTAGCAAATTCGTAATTTTCATCCACAGGCCTTCTATATTTTGTATCATAAAACGGTTCTTTATCTTGTGCATCCCATTCGTTGCATGTTAAATTTGAATGTTCAATAGTACTTTTCCTCCTTTCATTTTGCGAAAACTTTCCTGAAGTCATCGCACCACTAGTACAATTTATCGTGGGGAGCCTTTGTAAATTTATATTTTTTACTTTCCATGTTTCGTTTTGGTTTCTATTGTTTCGATTGACATGTGGAATATATTCTTTTTTATCAGAATGGTTATTTAAGTCACTTGTCGTTTCATTAACAATTTCACATCTGAATCCACGTTTTCCCTTTCTCGGGTGCACATCTAGGATCAAGTTAAATTTGTGGGAATTCTTCAAAAAGAAGAATAAATACTTCAAAGAATTTTGGACGCATATATATGCACTTCTAAGATGGTTAAAATTTACCTTTAGCTCAAAAAATATGTCGAAGAAAATGGAAAATCGGAAGGATTTTATATAACCTAAATTTTCATAAAATGTTTTTAAGGATGTCATTGTGTTACTTTTATCATATTGTGCATTATTTTTATCATATATATAATTCGTACTGTATGTATTAATTATGTAATCATCATAGGGAATATCTTCATCTTTCATATAGAAGAAGGGATGATAATAATTTGTATAGTCTTGCTTATCTGCCATGAAAAATGTTTTTTCCCTTTCACCTTGCTCTGTATTCATTTTATTACCTTGATTAGATAAATTGAGTTCCCTATCACACTTCATTCTTGATCTCTGTGTGGACAAAAAACGATTGTTCGAATGTTGGTTCATCAATTTACAGTGTACATGGTTAATATATCTTAAAATTGAAATGACCAAATGATAATTTGAGTAAAGAAAATTCAGTAATGCTATCCTTTGATATAGGGAAAATATCAAATAAGTATTAAAACGTGTGTAAAAGGCAAGGGCTATAATTTTTTCATATTTTTTTATAAGGAAATATTTTCCTTTATTATGAAATTTTTTATTCAATTCATATGTATCAATTTGATAATATTCATTATAAAGGATAAAATTTTCAATACAATTTTTTGTTTGCAAAGTTAATCGTTTTTTGCTTCTTCTAATTTGCTGTACAACTTGATGAACATTGCATAAAGTTATATAATAATTATTGTCATCCATGTGGTGACTATATTTTTTATATTTTTTTTTTTTCAGTTCAAATGGGTTAGATTTGATGAATAGTGTGTCTTTCCATTTTTCTCTTTTCTCATTGAATAGAGAATATTTCTGCATATAAGCTGTCTCATTTTTAATATTACTTAGGGTATTCTTTCTATAAAATATTTTTCTATTCCTAATATCTTCAGAATCGGAATAATTATTTTTCTCTTTATTTAAAAAATTAAATAAGTTTTTTCCTTTATCCAGTTTGAACATGTTATAAATACTTGTGGAAATTCCCTTCTTCTCATCTTTCAGAAACCTCTTTCGTTTGTTTGTGCGGCTTCGTATATGTGTACGATTCTGTTGGTGATTAATAACTATGTTCATTTCTTCAGTGTCATTCGGACTATCTCCTTCACATAATAGATTTCTATTTTCTTGTCTAAATCTTTCAATAGTGGTAAACTTATTATCATTCCCATTTTTATAACACTTGATGTATGTAAACGCATAATGCATATTGATATATGGTAAGAATATGAATGATAACATTTCCGTTATCATGAAAAGGAAATAAATGTGTTCATATTTTTCTATATTTATTTTCATATGATAATTAATGAAATTTTTTTTATATGTATCTCTCAACAAATTTATAATTTTAGAATTATAATTTTTTTTTTTATTATTTAATAGGATAATGGAGGTCATTGGGGATGGGGGTTCTTTTTTGTGTTCTCTAGTAATTTTATAATCTTCCCCTTTCTTTGACAATTTTTTGGAACTTTTCATTTTACTTTTCTCATTCATATCTTTTTTCATATTATCAGGAATGGTTGTCTTTTCTCCAAACATGGAATTATACGTCATTTTGTTATTATCCTTTTTTTTATTTTTATTTAAATACTTTTCTTTCAGGTATTTTTTGTAGCAAGATATTTCATTTCCAATATCATTGTACGATTTGCATAAAAAATTGTAAAAGTTGTACCTTAGTTTTTGTTTCTTTTTTAACACATTTACAAAATTGAAATATTCATTTATGTCCTTTTTATGTGTATTGATGTATATATATTCATCAAAAATGTACAAGTACAAAAAATTATAAATTAATATTTTTAATTCATTATTTGGAAAATTAAAAAAATTTTTTAACGTATAATTCTTAAAATTATTCCTACCATCATTAGCATCATCGTACGTATTATCTGCATTTATACTTTTATTAATTCCAAATAAATTTTTATTAATATTTTTTTTAAAAATGGTTTCAATAAATTTATCATTCTTTCTTTGGATACTTGTATTAACCATTTTTTCCTTTATGTCTAAATTATCGCACGAGGCATGTCTCAATTTTTCCGATTTGTACTTGTTCAATTCGTTATAAGCACATTCTCTCTTTGCATTAACATTATTAGAAAAGTATGAGTTCAAATTATCTATCGATAGGATATTGTTGTTAATCGGATCTGATCTCATTAAAATAACATCGGAGTTGTACCTTTTCTTATTATCAAATATTCCTCCATCAGATGATAAGGTATGGCTATAAGGGCAATTATTCACCCCCTTTTGATAATTACAATTGATAAACAATTTATGATCATCCCTATTGCTGTTATTATTCACATTATATGCATGTTCAATTTTATATTCTTCCTTCTTCTGCATATGCATACTACTGTTTGTTAAATAACTTTTTTGTGCACAGTAATTAGGCTCCTGTCTACTGTTCAATTTGTAATTGGAATCAGCGAAAGTGACATTTAGTGAGTTGCAATTCAACAGATAATTTCCTTCAACACAATTGCTTTTAGATGTAACATTTGTTCCATTTGTTTTATTCTCTGACAAGGAATAAGACATTCCTATGTGAGGAAAAGCAAGTTTATCTTCCTCTGGCTTCAGTTGTTCACAATTTCTTTCCTTCTTTAAATTTATTTCAGAGTGTAGTATGTTGTCTTGGTCATTGTCCCCCTGTATGTTAATTCTGTATTGATAGATTATTTCTGAGTATGTTAAATTATTTTCATCAATAATGGAGATTTCATTATTTGTGGGTAAACATCGAAAGACCCCCTTTATAGTTTTGTCTTGGAAATGTATGGATTCATTTTTATAAAGATTAAGATATATTTTAAAAAATAATGATTTTAGACAATATTCATTCGTTAAATAATTCTCATTTATGTGAAACAAATTTATGTTATTATCTAAAAAAATAATTCTTTTTAGTACATACAAGTTTTTTTCATATGTGAAAAGGTTACTGTCATAACATTTAATGATTTTATCCAAATATAAATGATAAATTAAATTTTTTATATTATAATTATTTTGATAAAACATATATTTTGTTTCTATATAATTTATTAAATTAAGGTAAATTAAAATATGTTTTTTTATTCCGTTAAAAATATACTTGTAACTAAAACATATAGCATTCTTTATAATACTTTCGACAACTATGTCATTAATATAATTTAAGTGTGGTGAGTTAAATGAATTATTTAAGAAGGAATAATTTCGATATTTAGAGTAAAAATTCTCCTCTTGCCAGTCTGTTATAAAATAAAAGTTGCTATTGTTTCTTAGTTGATTCACAAAATTGTTAAATATGTATACCACAGATTCGTCGTACATGCTACATGTTCCATAGTTATCATTATCATTGTCATCATCTCCATTGTTCATATAATGTGTATGCATCCCATTGAATTGATTAGCTTTACCTTGAATATCTAATCTTCCCGTTTCTCCAGCAATACAGTTACTGCTATGGGGGACATTGGTACTGTCGTTTTCATGAAAACATTTGCTAGCACTTGTAGCAGCCCCGCTAATGTACGATCGGATCGGGCAAAGCTTCCCCTCTTCAATGTTATCCTGTTTACAATTTTTAAGGAATTCTCCACTGCTTGTCACCAATGTGGTTTGTTTTTTTTTTTTTTTTTTTTTTTTTTTTTTTTTTCTCTCTTTTTTCATTTTTGCAACTTCATCCTTTATTTCATTGGAGTGCTTTGCACATGCAACATCTCCGTGTACATTGTCTCTTATGCTGAACGAGTTCAATTTATTCATTTTGTGGTTTATATCGAAGGTTTTCCACTTTCTTTGATAACTATCGAAAATGTAGTAAAAGTACAAATAGACATTCTTATATATATAAATGGAAATATTCAAAAAATTCAATTTGCTATACATGAGAGCCATAATTAATATACCCTCTATAATGTTTATTTGTTTAAAATACGAAAAATAAATTAAGACATCGAAAAAGTAGTTATAGAAATAATATTTTTTATCCTTAATTTTTATCAAATTCTTTAAAATTTTTTCTTTCTTATATACATTTTTTTTTTCATTATGTTCTATATTCATTATATTTCTGAATTTCTTTATTCTGCATATTTTTTCTTCTAAAGGACTATTTTTTACAACATCTGCTAACCTTTCTAGTGATATCTCCTTATGTTTTATTTTTAGGAATAGTAAATATTCATCAATGCTTAAGTATTCATATTCATATTCATTCCTTTTTTTTTTTTTTTTTTTTCTTTTTTCATGTTTATGGATTCTCCTTTTACATGTGTAATGGAAATGAATATTTCTCTTCTTAAAACAAAGATTTTCCTCCTTGGTCACTCCAGAATCTGAGTGCGCGTCTTGTTTATCTCCCTCTTCATACCCATCCCTCCTATGACACTTACCAATGTCGTTCTTTTCAATTTCATCTTTTGTAATACATTCGACAATTCTCTCTTCAGAAATAGTACTTTCTTTAAATATATCTTGCTTTATTTTACTTTCCTTTCTGTTAAAATCTTTCACGGAAGATACGTAGATTTTCTCCTTTGTATCTTTTAACCCGTTTGTGAGATTAATTGGTGAGCTGTCATAATCGACGATACAATCACTTGGTGAAAAAAAAGAATTTTTCCTTTTACTTTTCTTAAATGCAAAAGTGCTGCTATACCATAGACGCTCCTTCTTATGCGAGTCGCCCCTATTATTACAATTAATTGTTGTGATTTGTTTTTTTTTACTTTTTCTGCTAATTTCGTTATTTATTTTAATTTTATTATCATTTTTCGTTTTAGTTTTGTTAAGACTTTTTTTCATCTTTTCATCATTTCCCTTAGACAAGGGAGATGATGCTTTTTTTTCATACAACAATGTGTCATAGTAATTATATATTTTATTTTTAAGCTGAGATGAAATTAAGGTGGTTAATTTTAATTTCCTTTTTTCACTTTCAGAACAGTATTTATTTATTTGTTTAAATTTCCTTTTCATGTAAATGTATTCATAGAATCTAACTTTAGCATTATGAAAATCCTTAAGGTGGATGTATGAAATTATGACAGGGATGTAAAGGTAATATAATATCGAATTTATATCAATATATTTAATATTATTTTTATTAATTTCATATTTTAATTTTTTGTTATTACTAAATAGATATATATCGAAATAGCTAAATAATGGTAAAGTTATTCGACTATTATCAATAACTTTGTCTAATTTTTCAAAATCACTTTTTTTTAAATTATAAAAAAAATTAATAACTTCATATTTTTTATCTTCATTAGAATTATTTTCATGTGAAATCTTCTTCTCATCTAGTAATAATCCTATTTTTTCATTGTTTCTACCTTTCTTATTTCGTGTTAGGGTATTTTCTTTCATATAATTGCTATCTCCATATATGAGTCTTTTTCCCTTCTCGTTCAAGTATAGTATCTTTAAAATTTTAGAATATCGAAAGCTATAATTAAAAATTTTATTTTTATTGAAAAAACTATTGCTATAAATAATGAAAACATTCTTAAAAGGTTCAAAATTATCTATTACTTCTTTATATTTGTGGTAGTTCAGAAGTCTATTGTTATGGCGAATGTATTTCCTCAAAATGGCTCTCAGTTTATGCCTATCATATTTTTTTTTATTTTCATTTATTACATTCTTACTCAGTGTTTTGTCTTTATCTTCTCTTTTCTGTTCCCCTCTGATGCTTTCATACAGCAGCATTTTCATCATTTCCACAAGCGGTGAAATATGCTGCTTTTAATGGCCTTCGTTTGGCACAACTCTGGTCATTCTTCATTCCTTTGCTCCGCTATTTTATCTGTATGTTCGTTCTTTCCTTTATTCGTTTGCTCATTTGTTCGTTTGCTCATTTGTTCGCCTATTCATATTTTCGCCTGCTCATTTACCTAACTATTCATTAGTTCTTTTGTTCATTTATTTATTTATTTTTTTTTTTTTTTTTTCACTATTTTCACTTTTTTTTCTTTTTTTTTTTTTTTGTATTTGTTCTAGAGTTCTGGTTTTGTCCGGCCAATGATTAAGTTTCCTTTATTCTTTTTTCTTTTCTCTCCACTTTATCTTTTTCGTATTACATCCCTTTTTTATTTCCCTTTTTATTTCCTTTTTTCTTTTTCTGGCATTATTGCACACAGATAAATGCTTTAAATCTTTACCCATAAAGTTAATGCATTCACAATGTGAAAGTTTTCCCTTGAGTAACTTAAATACTTATATCATTGTTTTGCAATTTTAACGCTTTTTCGTTACAATATTTTAATATGTCTCCTAATATTTAGAATTAAATTTTACATTTTCCTTTTTTTTTTTCTGTTTTTTTTTTTTTTTTCCCTTTTTTTCATTTTTTTTTTTTTTTTTTTTTTTTTTTTTTTTTTTTTTTTTTTTTTTTTTTTTTTTTTTTTTTTTTTTTTTTTTTTTTTTTTTTTTTTTAGCTCATTTAAATTATTTCGATTTTTTGGAATATTTTTTATTACTATTGGTAGAGGCAAATATTTTTTCACAAATATGGTGTCACATTTCCTTGTTTATTTCATACACAAGAAAGTGGCATTACAGATTGGTACTTATAGGCATACACATACATATGCCTATAAGTACCAATAATTTTACATGTGTGAGAAGAATTTATGCCGTGTATATTTTTTTATTTTTCATAAGCTACCCTTGGCCTACAAAAAAAAAAAAAATTGCAAAATAAAAGGTGGTTACTATTTCGTTTTCTCTTCACTTCTCTCTATATTTTACACTTTTTTTTTTTTTTTTATTAATTTCAAATAAAAAAAAAAAAAAGGAAAATTATCTTTTTATTATTCCTCCCATACAATATCCCATTTATCCTTGTTTTTAACATGTCAATACACTTAGCACATTCACATATTATGATAAATATCACATGATATAACCAAATTTATGAGGTGTTTCCAAAGAAATGTGTATATGCGTGTTCAAAATGAATGCGAATATTATGATAAAATGGAATGAGACAAGGAAAGAAAAAAAAAAAAAAAAAGTCTATAATTAGTAAGGCATAATCCTGCAGAGAAGAAAAAGTATTTTTTTATATTTTTTATTTCATTTCATTTTATTTTAAGTATTTTTTTTTTTTTTTTTTTTTTTTTTTTTTGTTTGTTTGTTTTATATCCTCGTCTCATCACCTTTTTACGCATTGTGTCTACACATACGCATGTTTGGAAAATATCATCTGAACCACCACAAATGCAATAGTGATAAAGGGAGTTGAATAGTATTCACTTTTAGGTTAACAAAATATTACGGTACCTCTTTTAAAGTCTAAAGTTTTTTTCTGTTCGATTATTTTCATCTTATGTGCATTGTAGGATTTATAAATCAAAAAAAAAAAAAAAAAAAAAAAAAAAATTAGGTTTTAGAGAAATTTAGAGTCATTTTAGTTCTTCAAATGGAAAAGAACATTTTAGCTATATTGGCATGTTAACACAAATATATGTACATGATACTAAACTATATATTCATAAAAAGGTAAATGTAAGAAAGTCTCGAATCAAGCATTAAGCAACTCGTCAAATGCAGTAAAATATTTCTCATTACGAAAAATATGCAACAAAAAATGGTATAATGAAAATGTAAGCATAGTTTGAGCATTCTATGTATTTATTAAATATATTTATAGTGGCAATAATTTAGATAGACTATTCTCTCTGTGTGTTAACATATACATTAGTCCTGTACCTTGTCATGTCCTCCTACTCATACATAATTTTGACAATTTCGATAGGAACAATTTTTAACTCCTTCAAATTATAGCTTACAAAGGGGACATATATATATGTATATATTTTTTCAAAGTAATGAGTTTTATCTATAAATTTTTACTAGTCCATAAAAACAAAGGGGGGGGGGAGGTGATGGACGTAGTTTAAAAAGTAAACATAAGCGATATTTCTACTTTTCAGCTTTTGTACATTAGGAATCTATATACTTCAACGGTGTGTTATGGTGCAAATAGATATACACACGTGTGGTATTAAATACACTAAGGGTATATTCACATGTCTATCTATACATATACTAATTGATGCCAAGGTAAAAGGATTTCTGATTTGTGAAAATGAATCAAAAGAAAAAAAAAAAAACTAAACCTCCTATAAACTTAGCCACGCTAGAAGACAAAATACAAATCCTCAATTTTATGAAAGATGATTTTGAACAAATTTTAGGAAAAGAAAATAAAATTCATTGCATAGTAACCAATGAGCATAGCAACAAAGAAGAGAGTACATTAAATGAAAAAGAAAAAATCGATATAATTTTAAATGAACTGGTTCTATCCTGTGAAGAAAAAAAAAATCAGTTAAATAAATACATAAAAACTGCAAACGAAATAATTAGTCAAAATAATGATATAATTGAAAATGAAAAGACAGCAATGGATAATGTAATTTCGGGAAAAAATCAGGAAATATATTTTATTCAGCAAAAAATTGATACGGCAAAATGTTTCTACCAGGATATAAATAACGCAATAATGCAGCTGTTTGACAATTTGGACTTATTTTTAAAAAATAAAATAAACGTGGAATTAAATATCCAACATCTCGCGAAAATCTCAAAGTCACATGTAAAAATAAACAATCATCCGAAAGGGAATATTACACAATACTGTAACGAAAATGTGAAGAGGCAGGGTGTACAGGAAAAAGAGAATGATGTGTTTTTACAAAAATTAAATCACTCTATGGATGAATATGAAAAAAAGGTCTACAATTTTAAATTGTTTATGGGAAAAAACGATTTTCATGAACAATCGAAAACCTTATCACATGAGAGAGAAAGTAATACAGGGGTAGACTATCATCTTATGAACATTCCTCAAATTGAAAGAAATATTTTGAACAAAGAACCGGGCAACATTAGTGAAATTGCTCAAATGGTGAAAGATAAAAGCATGAGGTACGGTAATAAGTACTCTAACAAGACAAAACAGGGGGAAATATTGAATGATTATCATGCGAACGGAAGTGTGGAAGGGAATAGAAGATGCTTGAAGGATAACAGAATGGGGAAAGAGCAAGATGAAGAAGATGAAGTAGACGAGGAAGATGGATCAGACGAGGAGGATGGATCAGACGAGGAGGATGGATCAGACGAGGAGGATGGATCAGACGAGGGAGATGGATCAGACGAGGGAGATGGATCAGACGAGGAAGATGGATCAGACGAGGAAGATGAAGTAGACGAAGATGAATCAGACGAGGAAGATGAAGTAAACGAGAAAGATGAAGTAAACGAGAAAGATGAAGTAGACGAAGATGCGTATAGAGCAAGCAAGCACATTGAGGGAAAAAAAACATTTAATACACTTGCAGAATTTAAAGACAGATCCAGCACGTCGGAACAGAACGAACGAGGAGAGGTGGAAAGGAACAAAAATAAGTATACATACAAAACATGTGGAAAAATAAAAATACTAAGCGAAGCAGAAAAGCATATAAAGAGTTTTTCCTCGGAAATGTATAAAAAAATACTAAGTGATAATATGAACGTCCTAATGGACAAAATAAATCAAATAGATTATGATTACATATCTTATTTTGAAAAAAAATTAAAAAGTTAATTGGTATTATGTTTTTTTTTTTTTTTTTTTTTTTTTTTTTTTTTTATACAAAAATTTTAAAAATAAGGTTTAAACAAAGAGTTTTGGTAAAAAGACGTTTCACCTATGTATCATAAAGTGTGACTGTGCGTGTGAGTGATGAAAAGGTTTGCAATTGTTGGATATGGGATTTATAAGGACAAAATGGAGTAAAAAAAAAAAAAAGGCTACAAAAAGAGGCGAAAAAACATCGCAGCAAAACGTCACACCTTGAGGTAAAAAATAATAAAAAAAAAGAACCAAATGGATCTATATACGTCGCTCAAAACGAAGTGTCAACAAATTTAAATTTGAAATGTTCTATCTGATGTGGTAAAAAAAAAAAAAAAAAAAAAAAAAAAAATAAAGGTAAACAAACATTCTCCATAAATTAATCATTTCGAAAAAAAACATGACAAAACAGTCGAAACGAGTACATGTACATGAACACATAGATATATCTGCGTATATGTATTTTTATATAACATACCTTATGCATAACCATGCAGATGGCATGGGATAAAAATATATTTGGAGTGCTTGAAACGGATAAACTAACTTATTCTACCCTTTTTCTTGCTTTTTAACTTGGCAAAATCTGAAAATTCCATCACACCATCTGTAGGTGCATCGGACGGTTGCGCTTTTTTCTTTTTGGAATTTTTTTTAAAATTCTTATCTTTCGAAAAATTATCTTGTTCACTTTTTTTTCTTTTTTTCTTTTTGTGTGACATTTTGTTAGGCGAATCCATATCGTCATCTAAATCTTTACCTATGTCAAAATTCTTGGCAATGTAGTCATCCAAAAAATCATCTTCTTCCTGTTCTTCATCTATCAATGACCCCGATCCATCATCGTCATGATCATCATCATTGTCAATATCGTTACTTTTGCTTGCACCTTCTCTCTCACCAGCCTCTTGTTTTTTTCTTTTAATTTGATACTTATCTTTAAATTTTTTAAAACTGTTATTATTGTAGGTATTTAGTATATCATAAAAATATTTCTGATATGGGTTGTTCATTAGTTTAAATCTTTGTTGATTTTTTATTTCTTCCTTTCCCTCACTCTTCTCATTAATGCATGAATCGTGTATAAAATTGTTAAAAATGTTAAGCATATTCACTTGCTGCTGAGCATTTTTATATTCCAACGATAACTTATCCAGAATGTTAATGACGTCCTTAGCTTGATAATCATACATATGATAATAACTATTAGAACAATCATACAAATTCATGGGTGGTTCTGGTGGGTACTGATTTGGATAGTGTTGAGTGAAATTATTTGCTTGATGATTAATCGTTGCTTCATTTTTGGTTGGCGGTAGCAAAACTGAATTTATTTCACCCTCGTTTAATTCATTCGTATGGTCATTGATTTGTTTTTTCCTTCTCCATTGTCTATTGTTCCTTATATTAATTACTATATCATCATCATGATCCTTCTCATAGCTGTTATTATTATGGCCCCTTTCAATGCCGTTTCCATTGTCCATGATGTGCTGATCTATTTGCTTGTCTGTGTCCTTTATGCCAAGAATGCTCCCTCCTGAAATTCTTTCGTTACAATTTTTTTCAAACAAATCTGCATTATTGGAAAGTTGTTTATCATCCACCAAGAGCGATCCACCACTTCCTGCGCTTCCATTCAGATTTTCCTTAGCAGAGTTATCAGTTGTGTTTGTTTTTTCACAAGAATTTCTTAAAAGTGGTCTACTATTCAAGAATCCATTATATGACAAACTGTTTTTATGCTGACTATATTTTTTCATTTGAATAAAATTATAATTAAAAATGGTTATATTTCTAAATTCGAACAGAACATTCTTAAAATTATCATTTAACATAGATGAAAAGTTGTAGAATTCATAAAAATGAGTTAACACAGAATTAGCATCCAATGGATTATTTACTGATTCGTCATAGAGAAATATTTTATCATTCACAAGTACATTTTTTTCTCCTTTATGATATTTATTGAACTTTACAATATATGAATTTTTTACGTAATCTAAATTGTGTGTATATAAAATATTCTCATCATTGTACAAAAATTTCATTAGGATATTTTTTTTAAAAACTAAATATCTAATCATCATTAGGGAAAATAAATGAGTACAAGATTCTTTTGAATGAATGCTACGCTGAAAAATTCTCTTTATAAAGCTTACGTTTCTAATTAAATTTCTATCTGTTAAGATTAGTACTGTTAGTAAGCCGTAGAAATTATATGTATGTTCATTTTCGTAATAATTCATATTTTTTAAAATACTATAAAAATAGCAATATATATTGTCATCTATTTGATTTGATGAATACAAAAGTAGAAACATAATGGTTAAAAAATTTATTTTAATTTTGTAGGACTCTACGCTTTTTATAATTTTTAATAGGGACAAAAAATTTAAGCTGTGTAAGTATTTATCCTCTGATGGTCGGTCATCACTCCCTGTTTCTTTCCCGTTCTTATTTTTAAGTAAAATGCATCTATTGTAAATTATGAAGTATATGTTATTCACTAAAATACTGGATAATAGCTTGAGGATTGTTTTGCTCAAATATCCATACAGGCACTGTTTATGCAGAAGCGTTTCTTCTGTTGTCTTTTTTTTGCCATCTTCGTGTTTTCTTCCATTTTGGGGCCCATTTTGGTGCTCATTTTGGGGTTCATTTTGGCGCTCATTTTGGGGCCAATTTTGAACCCCATTTAGGTACCCATTTTGGAGCCAATTTTTGCTTCCCCTCCCTTTTAGTTCTCTCATCTCACCATCTTCAACTCTCTCTTCCGTTTCACGTTTCATTTCGCCCTCATCGCAGTGACGTTTGCTATGTTTCTTATTTTTATCTTCTTGGAGGTCCTCACTGATAATCATATTTGTCTCTTTCGTACTTCCCATAGACCAAGAATTATCATTTGGCACTGTCTGGAAGTTTCTGAGCATACCCATAAGGTTCGTTGCATTTCCATTACTACAATTCGGTGCATTCTCCTTTTTATATAATTCACCATTTCGACTTCTTTCTTCTAATTCTCTCGTGCATATTTTGTTAGCACCTGAATCCTTATTTCCATGACATGAATTTTCAGTCCCTAAATTCACATTGGTTGCACATCTTATTCCATTCTTCGCTTCTTTTTTATTTTCCCAATTTTCGGTATCGATAGGGACATATTTAATGTAACTCATTTTTTCTATGCTCCATTCTTTGAGAAGAATATTTTTTTTATCATTAAGTTCAAACACATTTTTTGAAAACATTTCAAAAATGTATGTAGTAAAATAGATAATATTTTCCGTAATATCATTAAATGAGTTCGTTTTCATTTTGTATAAAACGTATAAACATCTATTCATGCTTACAATTTCTTTCTTCAATTTTTCATTTATAATATTTTCCTTGTCACCAATTTTTAAAGACTGAACAATCTGTTCAACACATAATCTCAAATTTGATAAAATTTGTTCAAAACAGTAAAACATAACATAACGTTTCATATAATCTATAGTTATTATATGTTTCAAAATATTTAAAAGTAATGGGTTTCCCTTATTAATAGTTATGTATCCATCCAGTAGAATATTTAAGTTTGCAAATTTATTCTCTTTTTTTTTTAAACAAAATTCATTCAAATTATTAGCTGATACAAAAAAGACACTAGGTATTGAACTGTATATACCATTCTTCAAAATGTAAATGTATTGCAAAAATAATTTCTTTGTATAATTCTCGAAGGCATATATGTACAGTAGCGAATTGAGAAAGAAATAATAAGAAGAAAAGTTATATTCCTTAAAATTAAATCTGTTAAATAGTATGTTTAAAATATAATTCATAACTGTCTTATTATTTTCTTCTACGGTTTCTAAATTTTCGTTTGGCAAAACAAAAATAAATACATGTTTCAGACATTCCAAAATGGACTTTTTGATAAATACATCTTCTCTTTTTTTGTAGAAATCAAGTAATACTTTTATATACATAATATACACCAACGGATTTTTTTTAAACAAAACAACCATATTATTAATTCTATCACTGAAGATATTGCTCTTATTGTGAATAATTTCTAGATGAATTTTTTCATCATCTTCTGAATATTTTTTAATGTAAATTGTATAATATTCATACATTAGATTTAATCCAATATCGTAAAGTAAACTGTATATACTACTCATATTTAATTTCCTTTTTAGCAATAGTTTTAGCTTTATTTTATTACCACGATGGTAGTTATTATTATTAGTAGTAGTATTATTCATTTCCATACTGTTGTTGTTACTATCCTTGTATTCATTCCCTAAATCGTATAGCTGCTTCAGACAAATGGGTATGTTGGAGATATCAATTATTCGAGGTTTCTCCGTATATTCGTCCACACTTTGACTAGTTGTAGTACTTTTTTCCTCACATGAGGATATTCTCTTTTTTAATAAATGTTTTATTTTTTTTTTCCATATTTTGCAGTTTAATGTATTTTCCTTGTTCTCCTCATCAAACTGGAAAAGTATATCCTCTGGATTTAGGAAAAGTAATTTCTGTTGAGATGATTCGGGTTGATACTTCTGCTCTTGATCTTCATTTACAAATGTTTCATCATTTTCATTTGTTTTTTCCTTTTTTTTCTGCCTTTTCTTCAGTTTCTTAATATAGAAATTTATGTTATCATATTGAAGATTTTTTTTTTTTTTTTTTAAAACATATTTCGATACAATACGTTCCATGTTTTTTTTTAAGGAGAACCAATATTGGTTTATATCATATAACTTTTTTAAATTTAGAATAAAATGCTCGTCTGTTTTTTTTAAGCTTATTTTATTTTCTACAACATTATCAAGCATATGCTCAAAATCACATATGGGTTTCCTATTGCTCATGGTACCAGTGGTAGTAACAGTAGCAACATTGCTACCACTCCTATTGATATAATCTTTGTTTCCATTGTTGTTATTGTTAAATCTTTTTCTATTTCCTTTTTTTTCCCCTCCTCCATATGTGTGGTTGATTTTATTTTTCCAGCTCTTATTGATGCCAAACCCCCTTTTCTTTAATTCGTTCTTCTTGTATTTGAAGCTTTTTCCAGTCTTCTTGAAATCATAGTTTCTCGCATCCCTCTGCTTGCTTCTTCTATTCTTCTGCTGGTCCATATCGTGGAATTTATTATACATATTACAGATATATATGTATATTTTATTATGTACTATATTATTTGCGCACGTTTCAAAGTGCACATTGGGTGTCGTAGAGGGGGGGGGGGAAGAAGTGTGTTCTTTATATACTTATAATTTTTTTTTTTTTTTCTTTTGTGTACCTTATTTTCTGAATTTTTGACAAAACGGGAAAAATTCGCTTTCTTTTAACCCGTCGCCTCTTATCTGTTCCCTGTTATCTGATATCTTTTTTTTTTCTTTTTTTTAAATTTACGAGGGATTGTCAGTTAGCTATTTACTTTAACTGGTACATGAAAAAAAAAAAAAAAAAAATTAATGGAAATAGCTTGCAAGCACGTTAGGCAAGTAAAAAGGTTACATGTGATATGTGTTCAAAATTGCATTCTGCCGCTCTAGGAAATGTTCAAGTACACTATGTATATGTATACATACGTATATGTGTATGTATATATATGCATACATATATATAAGCGCTTCAGCGTGTGCTGTGCCTGTTGACCTAATTTATAAGACCTCCTTTTGTTTCCGGCTCATGTAGCAACATTTTATTTAATACTAACATGCATTATGCAAAAGTACATACCTGTATGTATACATCCATACATTTACTGTACATATATTTTGCTATTGTAAATGGAAACCCAAGGGGGAGAATGCAGCTTTCTTCGTGTTCAGGCGACTGTTTTAATTATTTTTAAAAGCATCTCCTTTTGCTGGTTATAAATTCATTTCAATGAATGTAAAAAATAGTTTAAAAATAGGGAGAAAACTACAGTAACGCAAATGGTTCAAATAATGACGGAAATATGGATGAAAGGGACGATTCAAATGACGACACAAATAATGATAAAGAGTGAGTAAAACAAAATTTATGTTCCAAACATGGAATGAAAAAAATATGACGTGGTAATGTATATTCGTTATTTTATTTTTTTTTGTATGCTTTTCCAAAAAATATTTACTTCTCGCGACCACGGCAGAAATGCTTGAACTTTTTTTGGAAGATAATGGGAGAATGTACTGGTGAAGTACTGCTATGGCATTTTCACTTGTTGCTACATGTAGAACATGTATGCATGTAACATGTTTATGTGGTATTTATAACTAATCTTATTTTAAAGCATTTTGACCCATTCATACGTAGATCTTAAAAGCTTAAAAAAAAATTTCCATCCAAGCATGTGCTAATTATATGCTGTGTTAACTGTAGAAAATGTCCGGAACATTTTTTCTTACATTTATACAAATAATTTTTTTTATTATATGCTTTGAAAGATGGAAAGGGGGGTGAATTCGGGTCTATTCTATTTTTTTTTTTTTTTTTTTTTTTTTCTCCCTTTATCAAAAAAGAGTAATTTGAATAGCTATTATATGAAAAAAAAAAATAAAATAGAAAATACAAGAAAAAAAAAAAAAAAAACAGGAAATTTATCCAAACAGATCAAAAAAGAAGTGCCATGTAAATGTTTTTTTTTTTTTTTTTTTCATTTTTATTTTATTTTACATAACTAATTAAGATCATAAAACGGAAACCCGACCCAGACCTTATAAAAAATTTTAACCTATTTAACATTATTTTATTGAGAAATTTCGTTCACATTTAAAATGGTAATAACAATATTAAGGACATTTGAACATATCCCCCTTTTGTGGTAATTTGTTTTTAATCCATCTCAAATTCTTTAAAATATTTGACGAAGCTGGAGAAAAGATATTTTTAAAAGAGATATATCATATATTACATAAAAAGTTAACACAGTAAACGAATTTTTTTTTTTTTTTCTCATTTTTGCCTTTTTTATACCCCTCCGTACACTTAAAACGTGGTACTTCTTATGACGTGATATAACTTATGACCCTATTTTTTTTTTTTTTCTTTAATCTTTTTTTTAAAGTTTACTAACGATTCAGAGTAATTTATGCATTAATGTAATTTTTAGGCATATTATAAGAACAAAAGGTCATCCAAAAGATTTTAATTATGTTTCCATCATTTCAAAAAAAAAAAGAAAAAGTGTTAATTAAATTTTCGCTTAAAAATATTTATGAGGGGGGTCAAAAAAAAAAAAAAAATATATATATCAGGATTGCATACACTACAGCTTTAACGCATTTCACATTGTGCGCATAAGCACGGAATGAAAATTACACAAAAAAAAAAAAAGAAAAAAAAAAGGAAAGGAAAACATAAATAAGTAGCATGTGTTTTCATAATTATAATAAAAATCTGAACACACATGTAAGCATAATATTAAAACAAGCATATCACAATTTGTCTTAAGAACTTTTGGACACCTGGCTGAGCTTCATTACGGAGTCGTGAATTATATCAAATGATCTTTCGCAAATCTTCATCATCTGGAAATTTATGTCCTTCATTCGATTAGCTGTTTGAAAGATGAAATCCCTGAAAATTGGGAAATGCCGAGACAGAAGTGAGTGGATAGTGAATTTAAAAAAAAAAGGGTTGCTGCATTTTTGTAAACATGCGTGTGACAAAATAACCATTCAGATTAGTAATAAAAACAAGTGACATGTACTTGAATGTAAAAAAAAAAAAAAAAAAAAAAGGAAAAATTATTTTATTTTATTTTTTTTTTTTTCCGTACTTTGGTGAATCAAACTGCTTAATCGCACCTTTTGTCGTTAAATATACATCCTTCGAAAAGTTAAAGAAGCTGTTTTTTATGTCATAATAAAATTGAGGATCTTTCAACTTTGTCATTTCTTCCCACTGAATATTTTTATAATAATTTTGAAATGAGTCACTTACAACTGGGATATTTTTATATGGGTAATATATGGGTTTAAATGTTATTTTATTTTTATAAAATGGAAAATCAAAATATAAATTTTCCAAATTTTTATTCACTGATGTATTTTCATCCTGGGTCTGGTCTATGGAATATACATTTTGCTCAATTAGCAACCCGAAGCATTTCTTCACAGCTCTTTCTTTTGAATATATATGTGTTCCTATACATATACTTGATTTTAAATTTTTTTCATAAGGTGATAAATACAAATCGTTATATAAAGTTTTTTTTTCTTTTCTTTTATTAAAAAGGTAATTTTTTATCATATTATAATTTTTTAAAAAGGGATTATATTCCTCATGATCATTGTTCTCTTTGTGCATAGCATTGTCAGTGTTGAGTTCTTTTTTTCTATTGTTGTACTGTTTTATTTCGTCATTTTTAGACGACATATTTTTGCTACTTAATATTTTATTGATAGTATCCTTCGAATAAATTTTATCGAATGGTATAATTTTATAAAAATAAAATGCATTGTTGTCTTTTGACCCTAAGCAATTTACATTAATGTTTTTATTTATATGCAAAAAGGAAATTCCTTTACATACACCTATGGACTCAAAAATAAGATTGTTGTTAATATTTTTTTTTACAAATTCGTCATTATATGTATCTACAAATTCGATGACAAATTTTTTTTCTCTATTTTTTGTTCTTCTTTTTTTTTTTTCAAATAAATCAACAGGAAAATCGTGATAATTAAAAATGTCCAAAATGTGCAATCTTTTATTTTCTTCAGAATCTTCATAATCTTTACTTTTAAAAAAACCTTTACTTAAAAAATCGGTGTGATGAGTTCTTTTTTTCCTTTGTATTGGAATTTCGAATTCATCTTCGTTTATGCTTTTGTGCTCTTCCTTTTTCGTGCTATTTTTATCTTTGTCTTGTTTCTCTTCTATCTCGTTACTAATATTCTGCCCCTCCTTTTTAATATAATTATTGAAAATTAGCAGTTTTTCCTTTTCCACATTTTCGTTATTCCTTTCAAGACTCTTTTTATCCTTATGGTTCCTTATGTTTACACCACTAAGTAATTTTTCATGCACTACCTCACCTTGATTTTTGGAGACGTCCTTATTAACCGGAATGTCCATTTCCTCACTGTCGAATGCAATGTCGATGTTCTTTTTTGAAGATTTTTCTTCCCTTTGCTTTATCTCCTCATCCCGATTACTCATTTTTTTGATAGTTTGTTGGGAAGCAAATAACGAATGGGTAAAATGTTGTCAAAAATATGTGAAAAGGAACGTTTATTAAGCGCAAAAAAAAAAAAAAACAATAAAACAAAAAAATAATAATGTGAACATGAATATGGACACGCATACTACACAAATTGCGATGTCTGGGAAAGGGATATTAACATTTGTATTGGGTATAATACTGCATGTTGCTTTCTTACGTTTCCATTCTCTTCCCCTTTCGTGTAACGTTTATTCGGATAATATATTTATGTTCACTGTGCCTTATGTTTTATCAATATTCTACTGTGACTGCAACGAGCTTTTGCATAAAAAAAAAAAAAAAATCCCCGCATATACAATAACGAGAAGCAGGGTTATTTGTTCATTCAATATTCTTCATTTGTTATACAATTTAATTTTTCTATTTTTTTTTTTTTTTTTTTTTTTTTTTTTTGGGTTTTTTTCATTTTTTTTTTTTTTTTTTTTTTTTTTTTTTTTTTTTTTTTTTTTTTTTTTTTTTTTTTTTTTTTTTTTTTTTTTTTTTTTTTTTTTTTATATATTTTACTTTTTTTCTATTAAAGTATTCTTTAAAATTTAAGTTTTTATAGGAAATTTCCTGCTCATGTTTTCATGCCTGCATTTAAAACTACGTGCGATATTTTGTTCTCCCCATTGTATTGTTTCCTCTTCAACATTTTAATTTTTTTTTTCCCCCGACTTGTTTTGTTTCTTATTTTCTGTGAATAAGGCATTAAAGTGTGTCGCAAACTGTTTGTTTATATGAAAATTTTTCTAAAATAAAAATGTTTCGCATGCATGTGTAGCTTTCGTTTCAGCATCATGGTTTTGTCGTGTTTTTACATTATTTTATTTTTTTTTTTTTTTATTCTTTTTTTTTTTCTCATTTGGAGTTGCAGTAATTGCAATGACCGGAACTTCTCAGTGCACTTTTAAAATAGTGAACATGATTTTTTAAAGTTTAATCCAAGTACTAGCTTCCACAGACACGAAAAGGTTGTTGGAAAATATTTAAAAATAAGAAGTTAAAAAACTGTAAATATGGCAAAAGTTGCAAAAATATGAAAAAGTGTGAACGTGTGAAAAAGCGTGAAAAGGGTAAAAAGTGTAGTCAGGTGTAAAAGAGCAAAAAAAAAAAAAAAAAAAAATAGAACAAAATGTTACCACGGGGAAACGAAACAAGATAGCCTTTTTATACCTACATAACAAAAACTGTTATTAACTCCAAATAGTCAGATGCACACATACAAAAGGAAGGAATATATATATATATATATATATATATATGCATACATAATACTTGAAGAATAATATTATTGTAGTTATTTTCATATCTTCACATATGTTCAAAGTGAATAAAATGAGTAACCATTATAATTCTCAGCTGTAAATACAGGAATTGGTGAAATTCATAAAATGTATTTATTTTTAGCAACTTAATTACACGGAAAAATAGGAAAAAATTCTATACCAAAAAATACTATAACTTAAAAGGAAGCCTTTTTTTTTTTTTTTTTTTTTTTTTCGTTCATCTGAATAGAAAATTATGCACACATATGCTCATCCATTTCTTTAGAACTTTTTTCTCAACCCCCACTGAGTTGCGTGCCAAGGACATGTATTTATTTTTTCCTTTTTTCTTTATTATACAGTTCTGTATGGTAATTTCCTAAAAATTAATCATTCATGTAAATTCTATCTTCGATATGTATAATTCAGCGCATATTTTATTACTTAATATTGTGCATAATTATATACATATATACACATTTTTATGTGAACCCCCTTCTCCTTTCTACTTGTACTAACGTTATCTGGGGATCATTCTTTTCGGATAATCTAAAGAACCTTTTCATTCTGCAGCCTACCTGTACATTAAACACATTACTGTTTTTCTTCCCCCTCCTCGTAGATCAGAAAAAGAAAAGAAAAAAAAAAAAAAAAATTCAAATAATGTGTTAGTCACCTTTTCTTTATGCATAGCGGTACATTTACCCCCAATAGCTGTAATACACATATTTATGTTCAACAAAGAATTGGAAACATATATTTAAAGCATCATTAGGAAAAGTTAAGGAAGATGGATTCTGAAGAGACAATTAATCAAGCCGTTAAATTCGCTAAAGATGCTGTTGTAGAGGATGAGAAGAAAAACTACAAAGCTGCATTAAATTTATATATACAGAGTTTGCAATATTTTAATTTTTTCTGCAAGTATGAAAAAAATTCAAATATCAGGGAATTAATTTTAAAAAAAATGGAAATATATATGGAAAGAGCTGAAAATTTAAAAGAGATAATCAATAAGAAGGAAAATATGGAAACAAAGGAAAAAATAGGTGGAGGAGGGGGAAGCACAGAAGAAATTAAAGAAAATATGAAAAAACAGGTAAAAGATTTTATTTTGAACAAAGACAAAACTGTGAAGTGGTCAGATGTATGTGGGTTAGAAACAGCAAAAGAGATATTAAAAGAAGCTATCATATTCCCTTTAAAATTTCCGAAACTTTTTAATTCGTCTTCTTTGCCATATAAAGGTATTTTATTATATGGGCCACCCGGTACTGGAAAAACATTCTTAGCATTAGCATGTTCTAATGAATGTAACATGAATTTTTTTAATGTATCATCATCTGACTTAGTTAGTAAATATCAAGGTGAAAGTGAAAAATATATTAAATGCTTATTCGATACTGCCAAAGAGTATGCACCTTCAATCATTTTTATAGACGAGATTGATTCGTTATGTGGGTCTAGAACAGATGGAGAAAATGAATCAACTAGAAGAATAAAAACAGAATTTTTAATAAATATGAGTGGTTTAAGTAATTATAATAACAATATTATAGTTATGGGGGCAACTAACACCCCTTGGTCATTAGATAGTGGCTTTAGGAGGAGGTTTGAAAAAAGAATATACATCCCACTTCCAAACTTGTATGCAAGGATGAAAATATTTCAAAAGTATATAAATAAAAGCGAGAATAATGAAAGTTTTTCAGATGGAAAGAACGAAAGTACGAATGACTGTCCAAGTAACATAGGAAAAGAAGATATTAAGTATTTTGCAACCTTGACTGAAAATTATACAGGTGCTGATATTGACATTATATGCAGAGATGCCATTTATATGCCTGTAAAAAAATGTCTCCTTTCTAAATTTTTTAAACAAGTAAAAAAAAATAACAAAATTTTTTACACTCCATGTTCTCCTGGAGACCCTGACTTAACAAAAGTTGAGAAAAACGTAATGAGTTTAAATGAAAACGAATTATTATTGCCTCCCTTATCTGTACAAGACTTCAAAACAGCCATATCCAATGCTAAGCCGTCATTATCTGTCGATGATTTGAAAAGGTATGATGAATGGACCAAACAATATGGGATGAATGGAACGTGAAAGGGGGAAGGGGGGGGGGAGTTTGGTAGGAAAAAAAGGACATATATGGAACTATAAGCCTTTTATTTATTGATTGGTTAATTTATCTATTTTTATTTTTTTATTTTATTTCATTTTTTTTGTGACATAATTAAAAAGTTACGCTTCAATAGGGGCGAATTCATATTTGCTTTCAGGAAGCGTGAATGCTTCGAATTTTTCGCAACACGTAGCTTTTTTGTATCCCAAGACGGGAACGGAAAAGAAACCATTGTGTAAACACCTCTAACATTTGTGTTTATTTATTTTTGTATTCGTTTGTTATCTTCATTATTTTCAAAAGGGTGACATGGGATATATAATCTTTTCGTTTATGGAGAAATATTAATGCCCCTTTTTTTTTTTTTTTTTTTTTTTTTTTTATTTATTTATTTTTGACCAATTGGAAGAACAAATAATATGATCATGTTTTGGGGTTATTAATACGTATCTTATGTGTGAGGAATAACTATTAATCTTCTTTATTTTTATTTTTTTTTGCATGGTCAAAATCAGTACTGAAAGGATGATGGCAATGCGTTAGTATAGGTATCCTTTCTTTGGGCGTTAAACGGAACGACAAAAAAAAAGAAAAAAAAAGGGTAACACATAAAGTGGAAACTTGAAGGTGAGTGAAAAGAAATAGGAACATATAAAGTGGAAACTTGAAGGAGCGAAAAGAAATACGAAAACACACAAGGGTAGTCTAACTACCCCCAAAAATTATTAAGTTCAAATAGAAAATATAGACATACACTCAAATATTAAAGGTCAATTCGAACAAAAAAAGAAACAGATAAACCCATGCATAATATATAAACATGTGGACATTAGCACATAATAATGCACAAAGACATGGAACTATGGGCGGAAACAGTGCATCCTACCAACCATCTTATAAGTGGAGTGGATCCCTAAATTATATACTCTTTCTCAAATTAAGCAACCTTTTTCGCAAGAAAATCAAGTTACTTAAACATTCGCAGGTCATATAATGATCATATATAGTAGTATTGTCTTCTCGACATGTGCTGAAATTTTTTTTATAAACTTGTTCACATATTTTATTTGAGAAAGGTGTTATATTTTTTCTCTTGTAATGGAGAATAGACTTGTAGCAATATTCACAAAATTTTTTATTGAACTCTTCATTAGATAATATAAATTGAGCATTTGCACTGTGATCATATTTTGTGATTCTGCTGTTTTTGTTGTTTCTATTTCCTTCCTCTTTTTTATATGCAAAATGATTTCCATTCATATTTATAATATAATTAATAATGTGATAAAAACGTGGAAATAAGCTTAATAAAATGTTAAGCATTACATAATTTTTACAGTATAATATTAAAGCCAGGGCATGCAATGGAAGTTTTAATAATAAAAAAATTCTTAATAAAAACCATATGATATCATTTTTTTGAATACAGCATATTTCAACAAAAGATAACTTTCTTTTTTTTTTTTTTTTTTCTTCTCTTTTCATTCCAGAATATTTATCATTGTCCATTATTTCTCTTTTAAAATCGATTATAGTGTTGCAAATATAGTTGTAAATTCTTTTTTTAATTTGATATTTTAAATACCTCTTGGAATGTTCCTTATTGTCTATATTACAAACCCGAAAATAATAACATAAATACTTTAATGTATTGTAAACAGGTATGTATTTATACACAGATGGCATAAAATAAGTTTCCAAAAATGTGTAATTTGTGAGTTTATTATATATATTATACGAATGTAAATTTTTTCGATATTCGTTTTGCTTATATTGTATTTCTTGTTTGCTCAATTTGCAAATGTTTTCCTCCCTTAGGTTGAAAGTTCCTTTCCTTTTGAAGTTTTCTCTCTTCCTTATAGAGAAATTTATATTAAAATGTTTCTTAAAAGATTTGTAAATATCAATAAGAAAGCAATTTGGAGATTCTTGCTGTGAAAAAGATTTATTAATAGATTCGTTTTCTTTTTCCATTTTATCAAAAATGATTTTGAGATTTTTCATGTGATATATATATTTCATATGTTCTTCATAATTCGCCTTAAAACTGTTCGATCTATTTTGAAGTGGTGCAACTTCCGGTTGGATATACTCATCACTAAGACTATCTTCCTCATGACATTTATCATTATAAATGCTGGAGTCCCTGTTCTCGAATATTATTTTTTTCATTTCTTTTTTACAAGTTTCTTGGTTCAGATGACCCTTATGTTGGTTCTCTGAATATTCATTTTCAGCGCTTCTTCTTTTTTTTTCACATTTCACATCATTCATGAAGGTTGATTTATCCCTTAAAGAACTTTCAGAGTTATTCAAGTTTACAAAATAAATGTCCATATTGGTATAATTATATTGAGACACGTCTATAGGGCATATTCCCCAAAAAGTGTTTTGAAATAAATTTGATTTAAAAAAATAAGAATGCGAAAAAAAAGAAAGAACATCTATTTTTAGACCTGTTAGAAAATAGTATAACTCGAACCACAACATGTTACGTATATAATAGCATACTATGTTTTGTATTAACAGGATAAATCTTGCATATATATTTTGTACATCTTTTAGGCTCATATCGTGTTCCTCTTCCTGGATTTGGTTATGAGATTCTTGCAGATTGGGGATATTATTCATTATGACTCTTGCTCCATCGTTACATATTCCCGATAATATTGCACAATCCAGTAGACTGATATTACAAGAGTGTAATTTAGAAAATGAATATAAATTGTTATGAGAAAAGTTTATTATATCTTGATTGTAAAAGAATTCGTACACAATTTTGTTCATTTTAAATTTTTTAAAAGAAAAACTTTTAATTTTTAAACCGAGTTTATTTCTGTCCTCTCCTTCTGAATCATCATTGGAGATGTAGTAATTATCCTGATTTGAGCATTTCCTCTGCGCTGAAATTTCGTTATATGCATTAATATTTTTTTTTTTGAGAAGCTGGACATTATCGATAGAAGCGTTTTCAAGTAAAAAGTGTAAAAAATCTCCACCATTTTGTTTTCTAAATTTAATTTTATTTAAAGTATTTGCACACAAAAGGTAGAAGAGAAAATTGTCATAATTATTTGTTCCTTTTGATACTTTTAAATTTATATATATATTTTTTTTTACTTCATCTTTTAACCCAAAATAATTGCAATGAAATACACGATCATTTCTGTTATTTTCAAATAGAATGTAAAATAATATGGATATGTAATGAATTAGACTTGCTGAATATTTTATATTATTTCTCAAACTCATACAAAGAAAGTACATACAATAATACTTCCGAACGTTGTAAATACCAATATAATTTTGTATATTAATTATGTATAATGAACATATGTTATATCTCTGGTATTGTAAACATAGCTGCATAAAATTATGTGGTGTGTAATTTCCTAGGGCATATATTAGTATGGCACTAACGTAAGGATCCGTCTTCCTTATAACATTTATTACAACTTCTGAAATGTGAAATTTACAAAACTTTTGTAGTATCTTTAGTACAACAAATAAGTGGAAAACCTCATTCCTTTTCAACACACATAACAGGTATAAAGCAGCATAGTAAACGTTAGAGTTTATTTTGTAAGCGTAATCACTTTTGAAATCGAACGGCTGATTTTGTAGTTCTTTCTCTTCCATGTGCAATTCTTGGGATGATTTCATATACGTGCTTCCATGCGAAGCTTCTACTCCTTCTCTCAACTTCAGTAAATATAAAATCATGTGGTTGATGTGTTCATCCTTTACATTTTTCTTTAAAAGGTTAATTTTGGGTATATCGCTTGGGGGTACACTTGAGCCCATTTCGTTCAAGAATGAAAAGAATTCCTCCCTTAATCTTTTCTCAGTTCTTTGCTCAGGTAACTGTACAGATGGTTTATCACATCTGTTATGAGATTTTTCCTTACCATCGTTCAAATTCTCTCCATATTTATACTTTTCCACTTGTTTCTCCCCATTTTGGACAAAAAACCGTACATTCTGGTTAATGCCCTCAGTTCTATGTAAGAGGAGAAATAGAATCTCTTTTAATCTACTCACATGATGCCTTTCTTTATACGTTTTGGAGAGAAATCGAGAATATAAAAGTGTTAGGGATATGTTCAAAATGCATTCGTCTCTATTTTTTTTAATTAAAACATTATAATATGGTGTTTCTCTGAGCCTGGTGATATAGTTGTACACAATTTTATATGCTGCAATGTAAAAATCAGTTAATTTTTTAAGAGATTTATACAAAACAACATCTAATATATTTATTGAAAATATATTTGAATTGATATATTTTTTTATAATATTAATTATTATATTTCCAATTTTTTTTTTTCGTGATTTTCTGTCATAAATAGGTTGGTTCTTATTTTTTATAAAAGAATATACATCACTATATAATTTAAAAAATTTTAATAAAATTATATTAATATAATTATTTATTTTAAAGCTGATCACATCGTATGATGAAGAGGATGAATATGAATTTGCATTGTTTGTTTTTGCCATGTCCCTTGTAATTTCTCTCCATTGTTCATGTTCTGCTGTTTTCTTTAATATATATCCCTCTTTTTCATTTAAAATAGTTTTTTTTCCTCCATTCCATATTTGATTGCACACAATATGTACATATAATCCCATATGATGTATCAAGTGATGCAAATGGCAATTATGGCTATCAATAAATTCGTTTAATTTTAAATATCTATAAATCAGCAATGGACAATTAACATACCTATTGTTGTAAAAAAACATGTTATTATTTTTTAATGCATCGAATAGACAAAATTGATTGGAACATTTACTTATACTTATTACACTCATCGTTTTGTTACTACTTATGTATAAATAGCATGCATTCCTCTTATTTTCTATCTCTTCAATAATGAAGTGGAAACTATATTTAAGCACATTTTTGTTCAATTTATTTACAACTTTTTTATCAGAATGTAACATATGGAAAAGTGCTGAAAGAAAAAATTTCTCTAATGTTTGGCCATTCCTCTGACATAACATGCCTCTCTTGCACGTCTTACACCTTTTGCACAAGTGTACATCCATGCAGGCATGATTTTTGTTCCTTTTGTTTCTCCTCATAATAATTTTATCATATAAAAAATTATTTTTTAAAACGTTCTTAAAATTACTAATGTAAAAAAGTGCTTCATTTTTTGATTTCTCCCATCGTTCCATGTCTGCATTATTCATTTTCTTTTTTAATCGAATTAAACTCCTATAATTGGTAGAATGTCTATTTAGTTTGTTCTTAAAAGTTTTTTCAAAACAGTTGAACTGCTTGTTAAATGTAACACCCTTCGATCGATTCGGAGTGAAGAAATCAAAAGAGGATGATTCTAATGAACATTCGAATGGTTCGCAATTTGGTAATTCATGAAATTGCTTCGCATTATTCCCAGATTCTGTTTTTACATTGTTTAATAATTCTTTAACTTGCATAAGATCCCTATTTTGTACCTCCTTCAGTTCATTTAATTTTTTTTCTCCCTTCGTTTTCTCCAGTTGATTTTTCTCACCATTTGTCCCTTCCTCTTTATTTACTTCCTCCCTGTGAACGCTTGAAAATATTGGATTGGAATAATTGTCACGACTCGATTTCTCACATACCCAATTAATGCTATACATTACATAAACCATATAATAGTAAAACAAATAGGTGTAATACATAGGCTTTGGCCACAAATATTTTATTGGTGCTGGGAGGGAGTAGTAACTGGATTTTTTATATCCTTTTACAACTTCTAAATAGTCTACATTAGTGCTGAAAATACGAGTAAATTCAAAATCATAACAATTATCATTGTCCTGATAAATGTGCAGAAAATAAACAGAATTATCATAATTAAGAAATACATAATTGTAAATATCAAACAATGCATAGAAGCAAATCGGTTCAATAAAGGCTTTATCCTTATTCAGGGGTAAAATGAAAACATTTTCTGATTTTAAAAAATATTCTGATTTTTCTGTATCATTAGCTTTTATTTTACTAATCTTAAAGCAAAATAAATTATAAAACGCATCAAGTATTATTAAAAATCTTTCACTAGATGTATGATGCTTATTCGTTGTATGGGACATACTAGATATGTACGATAAGTTGGACTCATTGAAATACCTTTTTTTCTCTCCTTTTTCTTCCATTTCTGCTTCTTCTTCTTCTTCTTTCTTTTCCTCTATGTCACTTTTGTCATAGTAAACATGGGTTAATATTGGTCTATACAACATCTTAATGGACAAAATATAATTACTAAAACGTAGCACATCATTTATGTAATAAAAGTATATGATATAGTAAAAATTATTTTTGTTCAAAATTTCTTCATAACAGTGTGTCAATTCGTTTATATACTGATACTCATTTTTCTTTTCATGACTTATCCTCATTTGTGCAAAATTTACATCATTGCACATGGGATCATTATAATGGGAGAAGTTTTTATTTTTAATTTTTTTTTTTTTTTCTTCTCTTTCTTCGTTTTCACTTATGTTTACATCACTCTCTAGAGTTGTACTACTTTCGCATAAGAAATTGTAATTGTCGATTCGTTTGCTATCATTCAAACAATTTTTATCTTTCTGAACATCTTGTTCATTTTTTATGTTAAGCATGCTTTTACGCGATGCTTCATGGTTATTCATTTTATACTGCAAATCGCCGTTGTCTTGTATAAACTTCGTTTTTCTATCAAAATGTGCTTCAGAATCAGGGCGTTTATATGGTATCTCATTTTTATGATCCACATTCGGATATATGGTTTCTCCATTTTGTTTTTTTTCATCAGTGCCATAATTATCATCATAATTATCAAAGGTAACTTCTCCCACTTGAGAGTTCTTCACGGAAATGGATCTCTCCTTCGCCTTGCACCTTTCAATTAAATAAGTGTCTAAAAACACATTCGGTTCTTCCTTCAGAAAGAAATTGTTGTAGAATGTGGAAAAGGGTTTTCTGTATATGTTCCCTTTGTTGTTATTAAAGTACTCTTCAAAATATTTGTAATACATATCGGATTCGCTGTGGTTAAAGTTAAAGAGGTAGTTCAATATTTTCTCCTCCTCTATGTATTGTTCTTTGTTCGATTGAGCTATTTCCGTTTTTGCGTAAGTTTTTTTAACTCGCCTTGATCTTTTGCGTTGTCGAATATATTCTTCTTTGAACCGACTCTTCACGTCCGCTTCGTCTACTTCATCTGCTTCGTCTACTTCATCTGCTTCGTCCACTTCATCTGCTTCGTCCACTTCATCCACTTCATCTGCTTCGTCCACTTCATCCACTTCATCTGCTTCGTCCACTTCATCCGATTTGCCCACTTCTCCAATTTTTCCCTCATGAAGCCCACCTTCAGGTATCCCATAGGGAGGAGTGCGAACCTCCGAATTTCCATAATCCATGTTGAAGAACTCGAAGTTGATGCTGGATTCCCTAGTCATCGTCCGTCTGAAAATTATGCTATTCTTATTATGAGGTTGATCTTTTTTCTTTTTGAAATGTTTAAAATTGTTTTCATCGTATCTATTATGTAAACAGGAAACGAAAAGAACATCATCAAAAATCCATCCAGATGGATAGTTATGAAAAAAAAATTTTAGATAATCATCAACAAAATAAGAAAATGTTTTTTTTTGAAAACTATAAATACATATTGATTTGAAAATAATTAACATATATGTATTACTAAAGTTTAAGTAGGACTTTTTTAGATATTTGAAAGGAGTTATAATTTCATTTATATTTACTACATTCTTCTCATTATCACTTAAATTAAAATTATTTATATTTGTATCAAACATAACTGCCTTATTTAAACCTATGTAGACTTTTTGGCACTTATCATTTGTGTAATAATTACTATTATAATGAAATATTTTATTATTGCTGTATATGTCATTTAGGTACAAAATATTTTTTACTTTGATGTAGTAATACTTTTTATCATCCATTTTAACATAAAACAGTTTGAAATCGTTAAAGACAAAGGCTACATTTACATGTGCGTATTTCATTTTGCATCTTGCACCATTATGTAACCTATTCTTCTTAAATATGTATGTATATTTTGTTCTTCTATTCCAAGTTAAGGTGTTTTCATATAGTGCACTGGAATAATTTGAGTCACCTCCCAATTGTTTTTCTGCATCCATTCTTGTATCAGTTGCTGATGATATAACATTTTTTTCATCATTAATTGACTCAAGTAAGCTGACCTCATGATTCTTCTCTTGTTCGTATACATGTTCCTTCGACTCCTGATAAGAATAAGAACCATTCTTCATCGAATAATATAAAGTTCCATTTGTGTTAAAAATATAATAACTGTTATTATTTACAGATATGAGGAAAAAATTTTGTTGTTTATTCCATAGTACAAAATTGTAGAAGTTATGCGGATTGCTGTATGCATTAAACATATCTATTGTGAATATACTTTTTTTAAATGTATGTTTGCATATGTACGGATATGTAGCATATGCTGTTATGATACAATCTTCGGTTATCACTAAAATAATTTTTCTATATATGTTCATGCTTATGTCTAATATGGAGGAACCTACAAATATACCAATGATTGGTTCCTTTTTCTTATACTTTAAATTACTATCACTGCATATCTTCTTCTTGCGACGGTGATAATTTTTTTGATCATTTTGGTCGTATCCACCATTAGCACGACTGTAATAGTTATTGCTGGCATTTTTCATTTCTCCTTCTTCGCCTTCTTCCACTTCTTCTTCCACTTCTTCTTCCACTTCTTCTTCTACTTCTTCTCCTACCTGTTCGTTCTGTTTTTTTTTTTTTTGTCTATTTTGACCTCTCTTCTCTTCCACCTTCTCCCCACTGAAGTGTCTCACGTGGACATCTTTTCCCGAATAATAGCAAGAGTCATTTTTAGGAACGTTAAAAAATTTGTGGTAAAAGGAAAAGATATAGAAGTTTCCTTCACGACATAGTAGTAATACATAATCATTGTGCATGCTAAATTCTACCTTTGCGATTCCTTTTATGGAAATTTTTTTCCTGTATTTGCTATTCTTTCGGATATCTGGATTTTTATTTTTTATAAACTTATACAGGTTGCTATCTCCGTTTTCACTGTGCAGGTACATTATTTTGCAGCTACCCTTGCTCATCTTCATTTGCTTGGTAATGTCATCGTTGTTACATTTACTATTACTACTGCTATAAGCAGCACTATTACTATTTCTGTTACCATTTCTGTTACCATTTCTGTTACCATTTCGGTTACCATTTCGGTTACCATTTCGGTTACCATTTCGGTTACCATTTCTGTTACCATTTCGGTTACCATTTCGGTTACCATTTCGGTTACCATTTCGGTTACCATTTCGGTTACCATTTCGGTTACCATTTCGGTTACCATTTCGGTTACCATTTCGGTTACCATTTCGGTTACCATTTCGGTTACTATTCCTGTTACTATTAGTGGTATTCCTTTTCTTTGGGGTCCCCTTTTGGTGCCTTCCCAATGTGAGCAAAATACGTCTCAATTTGTTGCAGCACGCTCGTACATGCAGACAGGGGGTAAACTTCCCCACATGCATTCTAATTCTCCATCCTTTTTTTGGGGAATAATAAATATAGCAATTTTTTTTTTTGGGAATTTTTTTTTTTTTATTTGCTCTTTTGAGTCGATTCAAAATGTACTTGGTGTCTGGGAGAACTTGTACATTTCTACAAGTTATATTTTTTTCCTTTTTTTTTTTTCTTGTCAAGGTTTTGGCTGCACTTGTACGATGTCTTGTTCCTTTCCTAAAATAAATTTTCTTAAGGCTTACAACGTGTGTGTTCATAACAAGTTTGTTAACATTATTATTTCTTCCATCCCTGTTCCCATTTCTGTTGGCATTCATATTATTTTCCACATTTCTGTTCTCTTTTTCGATAATTCTGTTGTGAGAGTCCCCCCTTGCTTGACGTGTAGAGGCAGCTAAAACAGCTTTGGCATTATCAGAAATAAATATTTCATCATTTTTATGAGAAAAAAATAAAATAATACTTTTCGTTATAACGAGACAATTTGAAGGAATGGGTATATGCAGAACCGTTATTAGCTTTATACTCACATATTTATGAATTTTTTTTTTTCTATACATTTTCTTGATATAGGTGATGTATGCATAGTATTCATTTTCATTTTCACTAGAATCATCATCAGAATATTCGTTGATGTTTATCGAATGTGCATTTTTTTCATAATCTAACATAACAAAGCTGTTCTTATTATCTATATTATAAGCATATACATATTTAAAATTTGAGCTTATTATATATATGGTGTTATCGAACGGTGATAAAAACACCTTGTTGTGATACCCGTATTTATGCACATGTTCATGCTTTAAAGCGTATATGCTAACGAAGGAAAAGTCATAATTATCGAACAAATAGAAACAAAATTTTGTTATTATAAAGACAAAGGAATTACATGTGCTTGAACTTATGTAAATTGATTCATCAATGAAATTTTCATCGATGATATCACTTTTATTTTTGCTTCCCACAGGAGAATCATCTTGGCCTCTTTGGGCAGTTTGGTCAATTTGAACATTTTTGCCAATTTTACCAATTTGATCATTCTGGTGATCAGATAAATCTTTTGTTTCATCTTTGAACTTTCCGTCGATGTGACTATTATTTCCCTTGTGTTCATTTTTTGGCACGTAAGTTTTTTTCCAAATTTTTATTTCATCTTCTTTATCTAAACATAGCATTTTCGTTTATACCTTCCCTATCTATATGTATTAGTGCTAACAAACAAATTCAAGTGCACATGTGTCAGTCAATGTATTCGGGGAATTGTTAAAATAGAAGCAGCTTGTTCTAACAAGAATTTCTCAGAGTTTGGATACATAATACTTTTTTCTGTAATTATTCTCCCTTTTTTTTTTTTTTTTTTTTGCTTCTTTAATTTGGAGAAAAACACAAAGAAAAAAAAGAGACCCTTACAGTGTGTGTGGAAGGTAACATTTATTATGTTTTATAATACATAGGAAAAATAAAAAAAAAAATGTGTTCGAATTTCCTCATAAAATATACACAATGATTTATATGTATATGTGATCATAACTTCATTTTTTTTTTCTCTCTCTCTTTTTTTTTTTTTTTTTTTTTTCTTTGCATTCATTTTTGTTCTGAAGGGGGGTGTATGAGACTATAGCAAAATAGGTGTTGATCTCCTTTTCCTTTTCATTTTTTAAGAATTTTTTTTATTTTTGGCTCTTTGCCTTAATCTGGATATTGATAATGCATTTTTTTCTTCATTGTCTCTCCATGGGAAATAGCTACACATAGAGAACGTAAGAGATTAAGCACTCATGAATAGTTAGAGATAGTTCTGGGGTTCATGATTATGTGAACAAATAAATATAAGCCATTTTTTGATATGCTTAATATGGGGGTATGTATGCATGCTACCACGCATAAATATTACGCGCTTTAAAATGTGTTCAGATTCAAAGGCAGTGGCGCATGAATATTAGTTTTATTCTTGTTATCTTAATCATAATTATATTATTACCATTATTACTACAGTCATTACAATCATTTTTATTGCAGCTATTCTTACTATTATTATTATTACTACTACTACTACTACTACTACTACTACTACTACTACTATTATTATTATTACTACTACTATTATTATTATTATTATTATTATTATTATTATTACTACTACTATTATTATTATTACTATTATTATTTTACTTCATTCTATATATTTTTTTTCTTTCTTACGCCTTTTTATCTCTCAGTAACTAAAGATGTAATATCTTTATTACTCGCTTTTTTCGCTCTACACTATATGCTGTAAGAAACGGTGCAAATGGTATAATGAAAAGATTGTGTAAAGCAGCAATAAGGTGTATATATATACTTATGCACATATATATACGTACGATCTGCTTGAAGAGCTTACGACATGTATCATATCACCCATTTAAAACCAACAAAACGGAGCCATCGCATATAACATATTTTAGTAGGAAAGAAGTATATATTATGCTTAATACACTTTGGATGAATTATAAAAAGATTTAAAAAAAAAAAAAAAATACTTTTTCCACTAAATTTTTGTTCCCGAATTTTTATAACCAAATTTTTGTATTTTAAATTTCATTAACAAATATCCAATGTACTAAATACTTTTAAATAATCGAAACAATTTTTACTTTTACATATTATTCCAAAGCATTACAAAAATACTCTTGCGATATTTCACCCCTATTAAATCATTCCCCACCTAACCCGAAGTGTATATAGAGTAGGATTACTTATGATAAATTTAAATTCTTAAATTATCACATATTTCTCTGCATTTTATTTTAATAAAGAGAACAAAAAATAAAAAAAAAAAAGATAGGAAGAGATAGATAGTTGATAAGCATAAAGATGTGATGTAACATCTTTCATACAGTTTCTAATAGCGTTCCCCCTTTTACCGTAATTATTTTCATGAGTTTCCAAAAAAGCAAGTTAGTTGTAATGTCAGAAAATTTCAATGGCACTAAAAAGAACTTGTGGCTCTTTATGTTTTCAAAAAAAACAAAAAAAAAAAAAAAAAAAAAATTTTTCCTAAATTGAAGTTTAAAGCGACAAAAGAATTTACATGTAGGTGTGTATATATATGTATGAATGAGTTCATATACCTATATGTACGTGCAATTGAAAAAACATATATACATATCTACATGTATGTGAAAGTGAACAAACATATATACATATCTACATGTATGTGAAAGTGAACAAACATATATACATATCTACATGTATGTGAAAGTGAACAAACATATATACATATCTACATGTATGTGAAAGTGAACAAACATATATACATATCTACATGTATGTGAAAGTGAACAAACATATATACATATCTACATGTATGTGCAAGTGAGCACATATATATACATATATACCTACATGTATGTGTATGTGTCAAGCTTTGATTGAAAGAATTATATCAAATTATCATTTGTATATGTATATACATATAACATTTTCCGTTTTACATGTATATGCTTGGTATATTTGCACCATACTCGTTAACCCAATTGCGTGCATATATGCAGAAGATGTACAAGTACACAAAAGCATTTAATAGAATTTAAAAAAAAAAAAAAAAAAAAATTTCAGTTAAAATTTAGTTAAAATTAAAATTGAAATAATTAAACAACGCTTTTACTGCTATGTAGGAAAAAAAAAAAAAAAAAAAAAAAAAAAAAAGGAAATTCACTACATTGCAACTTTGGAAAACGTTGGAAATGCTTTTTTTTTTTTTTTTTTTTTTTTGGTTTTTCTTTAAAATTTTGCAAAAAATTTTATACTTTTTCTCATTAGTACGTGAACAAAACCTTTTTAGTTAATTTTTATTTTGTGCACATTTTAATTTTATTCCCCCTCAATACACACAAATATTCTGCATATACACACTACTGACATACATATAAATACAGGTTAATATTTACACAAACGTGAATGTGCATAAACGAATTTATTTACTTGATATAAAAGAAAATATTCCAAGAAAGTTTCTGTTCAGTTTATTCTACATTTGTGTGTAGCCTGTTTTTATCCACATTTTTCCGATATTTTTTTTTTGCTCGAACCGTAAAAGAATCAAAAATAGTTACACATACCTCAAAAAAGCTAATCAAAGGATAGAAAAATTCATTGAATAGAACAACACTATAGTAAAGAATAAGAAATATATAAAAATGTCGACAAACAAACGGAAAAGTAAAAAGTTGAATTTGCTGAAGGATCAAATGTTCCTCACTAAAAAGTACGTAGACATGAATGATCCGATATACGATAGCGAAATAGAAGACGAGAATTGCTTCTACACAGTGGTCAATGCTGAAGAAATCGAATATTCTCAAAAAGTATCCGAGATGAAAAATAAAATGTTTGAAGATATGAATATTTTGTCTTTTGAAGATTTTGAAAAGAATAGCGATACACTAATTAACAACTTTTTTGTAAGCTACAATTTTCAAGAATTTATTGAAGGTCTAAAAGAGTTAAATGTTAAGAAATATAACGATTTTTTAATTTTGCAATTAATAAAGAAATCTTTTGACAAAGATGATGAGTGTCAAATTAATGTGTCCTGTTTGTTAAACGTTCTAAATATCACGAAATTGATTATCCCTGAACAAGTACAGAGAGCTTTTGAGAAAGTTCTATTAAGTTTAGATGACATTAAGTTGGATTGTCCAACATGTTATGAAATTTTTTTAATGTATGTTAGATTTAGTACACTGGACAATGTGATAGATAAAAATTATATTTTGAAATTACCCACTGGTTTTTTCGATGCTTTGGATATAGACAGCTGGGATGAAAATGAATTGGGCTTATTGAATTCACAGGAAAATGACCAAGTTGCAGATGAGGATTCATACCTTACGGAGAATAATCAAGAGAATAAAATGGAAGATAAGCTGAACACCTCAAATAGACAATTACTTACTAACGCAGAAGAACACACAAATGGGGGCTCATCTACAAACGAAGATTCTTCCAACACGAATTTGCTTGAGAAGTACGACATGTATGCACAAAATCTGGAAAATGTAGAGGAGAAAAAAAAAGTGAAAGATGAGATGTGGAAAGACACCATGTTGTGGGTACTGGATCTTAATATAAAGCAAATACAGAAAGAAAAAAAAGAATTTAAACAAAAATCACGGGATTTTTTAGTAGACTTTTTCAATGATGGAGACACGAATGAAGTAGTCGAATTTTTGAGCAATACAAATAGCTTATTTCATTATGAATTTATTAGAATAAGTATAATAGAATCATTCAGCAAAAATAATATTTGTCGAAAGTATATATCATATTTATTGGATAATTTGTGCGAAACTTATTATTTCAAGAATGATATTATTATAGCCTTCATAAGAATTATAGGTTATATTGATGATTACGAAATTGATTTTCCTCAAGCAAAAGAAATGATTTGTAAATTTTTATTAAGATGTATATATGACGATGTGTTATATCCTGCCTTTTTGAGTGATATATACAAATTACACATTGGTGGTATGACTGGTATGATGATTTGCAACAAAACACAACAAAGGATCCATAATAAGAAAAAATTAAATATAAATAACATTAATTACATTTGGGATGAAGATGATACATATGAAAAAATGAAATTAAAAAGGAAAATTAATAATACACTATTAGAATACTTTTATTCATACATAGATGAACAGGAATTTTATCTCCACGTTGATGAATTTCTACCTTTATATCATGATCTTTGTAATTATGTTGTTAAAAAAATGTTTGTGCTTAATGTGGATATTAACAATGACCTGAATTTATCTTTCAAACTTGTCGATTACTTATTAAGCAAAAATTTTATCACTGAAAAAAATATTGAAGGAGGGGTTATGGAAGTTATGAACTCCCTGAAGGACATTATGTTGGATATACCAAAGTACCCTGAAGAGTTCATTAAAATCTTGAATTACCTGCTCCAAAAGAAATACATAGGGAAAAATACATTTGATGCTGTCTCTAAGGAAATTGAACAATTTAGTGTGTAACTTAGTTTTATGTACGACGTGCTAAATAGATAAATTCCCTTAAGGGGGAGGAGGTCTCCCTGTGAGCTATGTGTGAAAGTAAGAGACCAATTATTTTTGCACGTCAGGAGGTATGTTTCACCCGCCCGTGTGCGTATTTGCCAATTTAGCAATTTTCCCACGTGAAAGTGGTGAAAATATGTGAACACTTTATCGAGTCAAAGGGGCCAAAGGGCAAAGTTGGTTTACACACATATATATATATATATTTTCTCTTCATTGCACACGCATTTATGCAAAAGGGCTTATAGCTTAATTTTAATGTATACGAGTGTAAATATTAATCCTTATATTTATATGTATATATGTGTGTCTGCATATTTATTCGTATACCCCTCCTATACACATCATTTGTGAGGGACATGTGCATATTTTAATCCATATAAATACATGCATGCTAATAGTTTGCTACTACTTGCAATCGACTTGTTCAAATACTGTACTAAAAAATTATCACGGTTTATATGCTAACTTATACATGTGATCATGTTAATATATGAACTTTTCCTTTATTTCGTTATTTCGTTATTTCGTCATTTCGTCATTTCGTCATTTCGTCATTTCGTCATTTCGTCATTTCGTCATTTCGTCATTTCGTCATTTCGTTACTTCTTTATTTTGTTATTTCTTTCTTTCTTAATTTTATTTTATTTTTTTTTTTTTTTTTTTACCGTGATGCGTAAGTTCGAATATTATATTTGAATAATGGGTGTGTGTATTATGGTATAAATTTTACTGGGCATGTGAGCGAGCATTTTCTCCACGTGTATAATTTGCATCATGTGTGTGTATATGCCACTCCTGTATATGTGTATATTTATGCCCGCGCATGTATATATATATATATATATATATATATATATATAGATCATTCCCCCACACAACATATAAGGTTTGTATAGGTTGACAAAATGCTTGTGCATAAATTGGGGTGGGGTGATGATTATCGAATACACCATTAGCACATTTCATTAAAGAACAGTCCATAAGGAATCGCCTTTAAACGGACAACTTATGAAATGCAGTTTTTTTTCTCCACCCTCCTTGAAATCTTAGACATTTTTAATTAAACTTATTCCAATCGTTATATTATTTCTCTTGGCATTTTGACAAAAAAAATAAAAAAATAAAAATAAAATGGCCAAAAAATAAAAAAAAAAAAACCATAGAGAACTTACTTTATATTTAAATAAACATTTATAACGAATTCATTTTATTTTATTTTTTCAAAACAGAGAAAACTGAGAACAAAATGGAATTGTAAAAATGAATTAACATAAAGGTAATTATGCTTTTGTTAAATTATATCCACACCCTTAGGTCCATTTTTGAAAATAATACAGTGTTATGCGAGGGATTGTGAGTATGCACATTTGTGTAGAACAGGAATGTGTCTATGCGAGAAGCGGATTGCAAAACATTATTGGGCCTCACATTGGCATATCAATCTTAGGCATATCCAACAATATTAGTAGAACAGTGATACACCAAAACTCTGTTCGTGTTCTTCTTTCCCAAAATGCACATCATACCTTTTTTGTAATACATAAATGTCCGTTCAAAATTGTGTAAAAAAAATAAAACAAAAAAGATAAATACATTATGAATTCATTTTATTGAATTATATACTGCTTAATCGGACGTTGAAAAAAAAAAAAAAAAAAATATAGAGTTTAAAACATATTAAGCTAAGTTGAAAATGGTAAATTGCGGGATTGACAAAAAGGAGGATGGGGGGTTATTATACACTTCCACATTTGTGTTATATTCATATTGAATAATATTGCTATTACCATTCAAAAATCTTTACACTTGATAGGGATTCATGGGTATGCTGGTACACTTTCATCCTAGTGTCATGGGAACCTTTTAAGGTAAATTGTGGGAAAAAAATATAAAAAATATAAAAAATATAAAAAAATAATTTAGAAAATAACCTTATTTTATGTACCTCTTTTTTATTTACTTTTATCACTTTATATACAGTGACTATCTATCATTTAAACACTTGCTTTTCGAGAGCTGTCTATGCCTTTAACCGTACTCTCGTCATAAAATGAATTCCCTTTTTTGTGCACATAAGTGTGCTTGTGTGCTTATTCACTTGACCATATTCCTTCATGGAAGTTCGAAATGTAAGTGAGCATGCAATCATACGTAGTGTGTGTATGTTTATAGTTTACGTAATATCTGTCCCAATCTTTGTTTCATGTTAAGCCATGCGCACTTTAATGTGCTTTTTGTGTTCATATAACATATGCAAACTTTGTGGTACACATAAGATTCAAGTCACAGGGATGCTTTTCCTGCCTTGGAATTTTTTTTTTTTTTTTTTGTTTTTAAGCGCAGAATTTTCTGGGTATATGTTACACAGTAAAAGGTTTCTAATTCAATTTTTTAAGTTACTTTTTGAGACTATACTTCGAGCATTGAACAAATGACGCACTTCTCTTTTACTGATCTTAATCGTAAAATTAAATTTATGGAATGAAAAAAGGTGATGCATGCAAGCTAGCATAAATGGAGAGGTAGCGAATAAAGAAGCTTTTATACCCCATTTAAAAAAAAAAAAAAAAAAAAGTACCCTTTGGTCTCCCACCCTTATTTTCTCTAGGAAATTTATTTATCTTTTGTGCACGAAGAAGCATAAATACAAAAGGATGTGCATATTAATATGCATATATATAAGTGCATAAATATTTATACATTTCTATTTTCTCTTTACTCACAAAAAATTAAAAACGTAAAATTTCCATGAAAATAAATCTCAAACATTAACACTGTACCATAAGCATGTAAGTATGTATATTTCCCATTATAAAACTTGTACATAAGAATCTGTTTATTATTATAACATTTTCCAGAATAGCTTTTTACGACAATTTTGTGACATTATCTGGTAACATAAGTGTACACACGTCCCTCCAACTTGAAATTTTTTTTTTTTTTTTCGAAACGTGAAAATGGTTAAAATTGTTGGGAGTCAAGCAGGTGAGAAATTTGTTCGCGCAGCTATACCTTTTATTGGGTATGATCCGCATATGTGGAGGCGTATAAACATGGTCGTATGGATAAAAACGTATTAACAAATAAACAGACATAATTATACATGTATGAATACTTAATATGTACTCATATTCTTTTTTCCTCCCTGCTCTGCATTTTGTTGCACATTAAACTCACAGATTTCGAAGCAATCATTTCCCAGAATGAATTAGTCATCGTAGACTTTTTTGCCGAATGGTGTGGGCCCTGTAAAAGAATAGCACCATTTTATGAAGAGTGCTCAAAGAAATATACCAAGATGGTTTTCATAAAAGTTGATGTTGATGAAGTGTCCGAGGTTACGGAGAAGGAAAATATAACATCCATGCCAACCTTTAAGGTTTACAAAAATGGAAATGCTGTGGATACATTATTAGGAGCTAATGACACAGCGTTGAAGCAGCTCATTGAGAAACATGCATCCTAAGTTAAAAGAAGATGACTAATGAATGGAATAAATGGATATGCAAAATGAAAAACTTATTCATTCCCTTGTGTGCAATAATTTGTTATCTAATTTTTCTACCTATATCTCTACCTATTTATTATAGACCTGTTGAAAAGCATTTTTTTTTTTTTTTTTTTTTCACAAATGCATGAAATTTTCTGATTATTTTAAGTGAGTATGTATGAGAAGTTTACTAAAATTAGTTATTGTGTTGTTTACGTTTATATATATGTGGGAACTCATATATTTTTTGTTTATGTACTAAACAAGTTAGGAAAGAAAAAAAAAAAAAGAAAATGCAACACATATAGAGGAAGATATCTCCATATAAATAGTCTTAACACAATTAAGCAATTGAAAGTCTGACTTTTATAACGAAACGTTGAACGGGTGTAACATTTTATTTTAATTTTAATTCCCAAAAAGGGAAGAAAAATAGGAAACATGCACACATTTGCATTTATCTATCACATGTGTATGTATATATATATTTATATGCCCATGTTTGCACAGATACAAAGAAAACCCTATTCAACTAGCCACGCTTAAATAACGAATGAGACATGAGAAAGACAACTACATAAAATGAAAAGGCGCTGCAAAAACAAAAACTCAGTAATATTAAAATCTCACAATTTGAAAAACGGTCACACGTGTACTTATGCGAATGTCTCGGGCATTCGTACATAATCTAGATATGTGTGCGAAAAAAACATTTAAAAAAAAGAAGCAATCAAAGCAGTAACAAAAAAAAAGAAGTAATCAAAATAATAACAAAAAAAAAAGAAGCAATCAAAACAGTAACAAAAAAAAAGAAATCAAAATAATAACAAAAAAAAAAAAACAAACAAAAAAAAAAAAAAAAAAAAAAAAAAAAAAAAAAAAAAAAAAAAAAAAAAAAAAAAAAAAAATAACAAAAAAAAAGAAAAAAACAAAACAATAACAAAAAAAAAAAAAAGAAACAAACAAAAAAAAAAAAAAAAAAAAAAAAAAAAAAAAAAAAAAAAAAAAAAAAAAAAAAAAAAAAAAAAAAAAAAAAAAAAAAAAAAAAAAAAAAAAAAAAAAAAAAAAAAAAAAAAAAAAAAAAAAAAAAAAAAAAAAAAAAAAAAAAAAAAAAAAAAAAAAAAAAAAAAGAAGCAATCAAAACAATAATAAAAAAAAAAGAAGCAATCAAAACAATAATAAAAAAAAAGAAGCAAAAAAAAAAAAAGCAATCAAAACAATAATAAAAAAAAAAGAAGCAATCAAAACAATAATAAAAAAAAAGAAGCAATCAAAAGAAGAACAAAAAAAAGTAGCATTCCCATAAGCGCTAATGTGACATGTGCCCGCATTACAGAAAATTTATGCTAAAACAATCTTTCATTTTTTCTGATACGAAATCTTTAATTCGGTTTTTTAACTGAAAATCACCACATAAGGCAAGTTTTTGCTTTTTTACAATAGATTTTTTCTTCGGAGTTTGCTTATTTCCATTTTTGCAATCATAATAGTAATCTTTTTCAGATTTTATTGTGGGAGTTTCTTCCATATTTTCTAATTTTTCTTTTCCCATTTCGTTATCCCTATTGTTTTTATTTGCACTAATTTTCATATGTTGAGATATTCCATAATAGGCTGGGTAGGAACGTAACGTGTCTTTATAATCATAAACTTTGCTAAGGTCCCTTAAATTTTCATCATTACATGAAGAATTTATGTTCAATTTTCCAGTCAATGAATTAAAGGTGCTATTTGAAAGTATTCTTTTTGTATTATTATTCTGCTCATCTAAATAGTTTTGAAAATATTTTGCTGAATCTTCAACTGACTTAAAATTTTCTTTTTGATTTATTCCAAATTGTTTTCCCTTAACCAATATCCATTTATTATTGTATTCGATAACAGTGTCTTGATTGCATTCGGATACAAAGCCATTATTATGTTTCGTCGTAATTCCTTGAATAATTTGGGGCACATCGAACTTATGATTTGTATATAAAACCCTTTCAGGAATACAATTTTTTATTTCGTCTAAATTGTAGTGGTTTTCTACAAACCTATTAAGATAATTCTTCGCACATGTATATTTATGACTTTCATCAAAATTTCTAATTATGTGGTTAATTTTTTGACTTGGATTGTTTAAATTATTATTCAATTTGTCTTCTCCATTACACTTTATTTCCTTGGGTATAGTGAGTTGGTCAATTAGGGTACCCGGTGTTTCATAGCCCATTTCACGAAATACATCATTTTTGAAAGAGGGTGTATCAACATTGCACATATTGCCATTTTTCATAGCGGAGCCGTTAATTCGCTTGAATGTGTGATCATTTGCATTATCACTGTGATTTGGAGGGTAATACAACTTCCCAGTTATGATATCATCAGGGTTATGGTATAAATTCGATGTTGACAGTGAACATATGCTGGAATGCATACCTGGGAAGCCGTTTGACTGATACATTTTAATTTTTTTAAAATCATTATTCTTGCTGTATGTATTAACTCTCATAAATCCATCTTTCACAGATACAGATTTTTGTCCAGTTGAATTGTGTGTCATTCTTTTTCTTGGGATAGATAATTTTTTAACAGTTTCATCATTGTTTACATTTCCTTTTGAAAAAACATAATTATTCATACTATGATTTAAATATTTATTAAATTTTTCATTCTCTCTAAATGTATGATTTATATATAACAGATCATCCCTTGGGTTATGAGACAAATTTTTATTAAACGATTCATGACTGTCCATATCTATTTGTGCATTGACATTTGCCATGTTAAAATGGTTATTTTGATGTCCATTTAAAGAATCATACATTTCATCATTCCCCTTAGATTCATATTTATAACTACTATTCTTACCATTTTTGTGCTCTTCGTCTGGAATTTTGTGGTCCCATATATTTACATCTTTCCCTTTATATGCATAGTTAATATGTGCTTCATTCGTTAGGTATACACTTTTTTCACTAGGTAGATGTGCTAATATTTTTTGCTCCTTCTGTTTTTGATTTTCCACTTGATTATTTCCATTCTCCTTATCGAACAAAATTTGTGTGTTATTATTTGTAAATTCATATGGTTCTCCCTTGTGAGAATACACTTGATGGGAACAATTTAAACTGCTTATATTATTTAACACTTCTTTACTACTATGTGTGTCATTATCAGTATTCTCAAGAAATAACGTCTGCTCCGAATCCACATATATATTATTCCGAAATGTGTTTAAAACATTTTGCTCTGACTTTAAATGTGAATTTATTTGAGAAGCCTCTAGTAAATTCTGCTCCGAATTGTATGTTGTAGTTTTTTCACAATCAGAATGCCCATCATATGAACAATTATCAATTAAATGTTTTCTATTAACTTGTTGTATCGACTTTGTTGTGGAAATTATCTCAGATTTGTGCTTTGTACCCGTTGGCATATTTCTGATTCCTTTTGGTTGTTCCTTTTGCACTAATTTTGCATCATAATTATTGTCAGAATAAATGTCCTGACTCGAATATATAAGATTATTATGTATGTTTTTATTATTCTCTGGTACCTGTATTTGATGAATTGTTCCTAGATTTTTGTAATAGCGATTATAATGCGCACTGTTCAGGTTATTATCACTTTGATTATTCTGTCTTCCCCAGTCCTGTTCATTATTTATAATTTTTACACTTGGGTTCTTCTTTTGTTTCTCTTCTAGAGACGAAGCGTAGGTTTTTTCTAAATTTTCATTTATTGAACGTTTTCCAATCAGTTTTGTATTTTGGAAAAAAGCTCCTCCTTCATTTGCATTCTCACAGGCAGCTTTACCTAATGTCTCGTCATATTTTATACTTTCCTTATGCAGTGAATTAACATAGGGGCTTATGTTCATTCGAAAATTTTCGCCATGGCTACGTTTGTAGAAATGTGGTACTTCCATGGATTTTTTTTTTATATATATATACAATAATGTAGTGATTATTTTTTTACAATAATTATTAAATTAAATGGTTTTAATTCATATGTTGACAAAACAAGATAGGAGAATTTTCATTCCGTATATATGTTCATGTGTAAACATGTGCATAAGTGAATACATATGTGCCTGAGTAGGTATACACATATGCACACTTAAAAATAAAAAAAAAAAAAAAAAAAAAAGAGATATAAAATGGAGTTAACTTGTTAAATGAATACACTTAAAAATTTTTAACTTTATTTTGAATTTTTCTTTTTAAAGTGTTAAGAAGTCCTCATTGGTTAATTAGATATATGCTGAAGATAAATTCATGACTAAGTTGTCTTTTTAATTATAAACAAAAAAACAAATATTGGAGAGGTCACAGAAAGGACGACCACAAAAACAACGGAGGGCACGTCAAAATATTTTGCGTAAAACATGGACGCTGTCAGGTTACAAGTAACAGTAACTAATTAGAATGAAATAAAAGCAAATATTTTAATTAGAACAGAATAATAATGATTTATATTCATCAAAGGAAATTACAGTGATGGATATTCTTCCTCAGTAAGAATATTTCAAGTATGTTTTTCCCTTTTTTTTTTTCTTTTTTTTTTTTTCTTTAACTCACAAAATGTTTTTTAAAAAGACAAATACAGAAATGGTATTTTTTTTCCCCTTTTTTCTTTTTTGCATTATTAAAATATTTTTCAGAGTGAAGGTGCTGAGACCTCGTAAAAAATAAAAAATACCCGAATGCAAGGAAAAAAAGGGTAACATTCAGTAGAATAACAAAAATCAAAAATGTCAAAAGCGCAATAAATCGAAGAAAAAAAGAAAAACCTGAGAAAAAAACCAAAAAAAAAGCATGTCTATAAAGTTCACACTCCCGCGTAGGACAATAAACCATTTGAATTAGCAATATTTGCGGAATTTTTGAAACAAGCATTAGTGTATTTAACTCAAATCTGATATCATGTGTATTAGTGTTTATGTGTTCAATTCTTTTTCATTTTATATGTGTATGTGTACATGGATTTGAACACCATGTGCACGTGCACATTATATATATACATATATATCTTTTTTTTTTTTTTTTTTTCATTTTCCCTCCCCTAGGTAATTTTCTAAAATACCATTTTAAAAGTTATTCAATGAGGCTGTTTTGACAAGTTTGTAAAAAATAAAATAAAAAAATAAAAAAGATACAACCAAAATGGAAGCAACAAAAAGCGGAAAAAAAAAAAAAAAAAAAAAGAAAAGAAAAAAAAAAAAACACATTGTTCTAAAAATTACATCAAATTAGTTCAATTACACTTTAAATATTACAAATGAAATATAAGAGCAAACAGATAAAATTTGCACATAATATATACTATATATGAATATTTAAGGAATTGTATTCAAAATATGGTTGTTTTTTTATTATGTACAAAAAAATAGTAAGTGGATATTTGAATTTAAAAATATTTAATTATGTAAAAATATACTGAATGTTCTTGCAAGCATGTGTACCATACAAAATATTAGTTTATGGGAAAAAATAAACATGTGTTATTAAACACACATTTTTGTATGCCTCTAAGCAAATTTATATTGAAATCAATTTTTGAATGAAAAAATTGTTTGCGGCTACTTAACAGACTGATGAATATTTGCAAAATTTATAAAAGTTACATTGATAGTACTGTACACGTTAGGAAACAAGAAAAAAAAAAAATAGGGGAAGTGACGCAAAAAAGAGCAAAAAAAAAGCGAAATAACGAAATAACGAAATAACGAAATAACGAAAAACAAAAAAAAGAAATAACGAAAGAACGAAAAAGTATAAAGGAAAAAATATTTTTTCATAACATTTATAAAAATTTTAAGAATACATTAAAATAGTGTATTTTTTTTTTTTTTTTTTCGTGAAAATATAAATTTCTGTTGTGCTACATGAATTTACTAAAGTTAATTAGCAAGAACAAAAAAATGAAGAACGATAATCTAGGATGTTCCATATTTTATTATGGGAGTTATGTGATAATGCGTAAGTGGAAAATAGTTATTTTAGAAAGGCCAACATATATTTTTTTCCTTATTTTTTATTGCCTATTTCTATGTTTGAAGTTGTAGAGTTTGTATGTAATGATGCATGTCAAATATTTGCATGTGAACATACTGATTTAAAACTTAAAGATAGGACAACCGGTTTTGCATATACAGATATAAATTTGCATCCATATTTGAGTTTTTTTTTTTTTTTTTTTTTTTTTGGTTGTTTCAAAAAATATATTAATGAATTTCACATTCTGCACTTTTTTTTTTTTTTCCCCACACCTACATACCAACCTACTCATTAGTCCTAACCATCGTGCTGTCCAAGTTTTTTGTGATCCCATTAATAGCTCAAATGTTTTTGTACACATTTATAACTATTTATATCGGGAGCCATGATAGTCTGAAGCAATTAGAGGTACAGAATTTATCGAATAAGTAGATAACCTTATGAAGAAAAGAAAAAAAAACATATCACTAGGATAATTATGTAAATTGGAGAAGGTCGCCATTAATCGTCTTCATCACAAAATAATATACGAATTTTTTTTTGTTTTCTTACTTCTATAGGTTGATGATCGAGTTAAGAAGGCCGATAATATTACAGCATATGATGCGATTATGTTCCCCATAATTGGTTCTGGAGCCTTACTAACTCTGTAATGAATATGAAATGATAGAGTTCATTATTTGGTTCCTAACGCATCATTTTTAATAGTTCCAAGTGAAGTGAAACATTCTCAAACATATTACGAATGAAAAAAAATTAGGTCATATGAAAATGTATATATTACTTCCTTACTTGTCCTCCCCTTCAGATATTTTGCTTATAAGTTTTTAGACCCTTATTATGTCAATATGCTTCTAACCGTCTACTTAACTCTAGCCGGAGTTTTCTCACTACAAGGTGTTGTTGCAAACATTTTGGTACGTTACATATATACATACGTAAATATTATATAGACATGAGAATTAGTTTGTTTTCGCGAGAAATATATATACCACTTCCCAATATGAATGGTTATAAAATGTTCAAAGAGTGTTTGTGAATATATGCGGTGTAAAAAAAAAAAAATAAAAATTTTTAATAAATTATAGCAAATGGTTTAAAAAAACATGACAAAGTAAATGAGAAAAACAATCCCATCAAATTTTTTCTGTGTTTAAATTTTTTTGGGTAAAAGTGAATTACATTATACATAGTACTATGAAGAACATATAAAAATTGAGAACAACAGTTTTACCTATGTAAAAAAAGTGTTAATTTATAGGAAAATATAACACACGAAATATACATATATATATAAAGATCATATTTACATATATATCACATGTCTTTGCATTAGTAAAACATTCTCATGAGATTGTCCCCTTTCCCTTTCCTAGGAACCTGCTTTACCAAAATTTTTTAAAAAAGATGAATATGTTAAAAGCTTAAAATTACCAGGGTTCATTTCGAAGGGTATTATTTGAAAAAAAAAAAAAAAAAAAAAAAAAAAAAACACTATTAATGCAGGCCAATTTTTTCCATTTAGAAAAAATAAAGAGTGTGCAAAATTATATTAACCATTTTTTCCCCTTTTTGTAGATCCCGTTGTTTTCAATACAAACAAAGGAGAAATAATAAGTTTCTTGTTTTGCTTCATTATTGGTGCACGATGGATTTATTATAAGGATTTTATCACCCATAATGTGTTGGCTGTGTCCTTTTGTTTTCAAGTATAAAATTTTGTGGAAAAAAAAAAAAAAAAAAAAAAAAAAAAAACGATACAAGTTGTAAAAGATTTATAGTTGTATACATGAGCAAATGAATACGAATATTTTAATTTTATTTCATTTTATATATTTTCCTCTTCCTATTTTAAGGCCATATCCTTAGTTATTCTAAGCAATTTTTTAATAGGATTCATATTACTTGTATGTCTGAATAAGGGAAAGCAAATTTTGCTTCTTACAATTTCCCCATGCCGTTATCACGTGAACCGTGGTAGCAGCAATATGTGCAGTTTTTGCTCACATTAATATGTACATATATATATACATCGAATTATCCCCCGCCATCACCTTTATGTACATATATATATTTTACTTTATCCCTGCCTTGCATGTATGTGCTAACAGTCCGGTCTCTTTGTGTATGACATTTTCTGGGTATTTGGTAATGACGTTATGGTAACTGTTGCAAAGGTAAGGATGAAAAGAAATATACCATTTATAGTATCTTATTTATTTTTATTTTTTTAGATTTTGTGTCCATATATGTATAGCATAACGTGTAGCAGACTTGATCCAAATTGTCTACTTTTCATATCATGTCCCTATATATCTGTCATATGTTTTTCTTTTTTTGTCTCCTGTAGTCATTTGAAGCACCGGTAAAATTGCTATTTCCAGTTTCAAAGGACCCATTACATTATAGTATGCTAGGATTAGGTGACATAATTATACCTGGGATTGTAATATCACTATGCTTACGTTTTGACTATTATTTACACAGAAATAAAATACACAAGGGAAATTTTAAAAAAATGTTTAATGACATATCAATACATGAGTCATTCAAGAAATATTATTTTTATACCATTTCGATTTTTTATCAAATAGGGTTATTAGTAACTTACTGCATGCTTTTTTATTTTGAGCGTGCACAACCAGCTTTGCTATATCTTGTACCAGCATGTATATTGGCAATTGTAGGATGTTCATTATGCAAAAGAGAATTTAAAATTATGATTAAATATCAGGAAATTACGGATAAAAGCAATGGTTCTGATGATGGAAAAAAGAAAGTTGGTGAAAAGGATGAACTATTTAGAAGCCAAGAATCCATTATGTCCAATGCCAAAAAAAGAATCACGAATAAATAGGTCAAATCTAGTTGGATTAATAGTTAATCTTTTTCCTTGTGTGTAAATATGATATTGTGTATGACCATGTACTTTTTCATATGTGTCTTTGCATATATAATATTTATACACGTATACTTGCAAGGATGATGCTTGTGCACATGCATGTAGTTTTACATTTACGAATTTTAACCTTTTTGTGATAAGGAATGTACTACTTAATAAGCATAGTCATGCAAAAACATAATAAAATAATTCCAACGAGCAGGAAAAATAACAAAAAATGTAGAATTAATCAAAAGTGAAATTTGTGTAGTGGTCTTGTATAAAATAGGGATAACTTTATCAAGATTACATAATATAATTATGTTAATAATATATATTTTTTTTAAATCTAAATGCATAAGATATTTTACTGTGTTTATTTACAGCATTCTCTTCCTTCTCCTTCCATTCTTAGTTTTTTTTTTTTTTTTTATAGATCTCATTAGTATGTATTATTTTACTTTATTTTTTTTCCTTTTTAATGTTTTTTTTAGAGTTATAGAATTGTTTTTGAAAAAAAAAAAAAAAAAAAAAAAAAACACAGTTATATATATATTTAAAAATATGCTTTTTTTTATGAAGACAAAGTTATGACATTTGCTTGATGTTGTCATTATGTATATATCTAAAGTATATATCCATGTAGGATAATTTATTGTTTAAAGAAAATCCATTGTTTCTGGTCTTATACTCTATATTTTCTTATACACGTCGACGGCAATTCGTTTTACATATAATGTAAGCAGTTCATTTTAAATGGTTTCTATACACACAAAGAAAGACCTAATTTTTTATTTGGTTAATTTTGTTATGTAATCTTTTAATATGCATAATTTTTACATTTGGAAATTACTTGGCAACTATATGTGCAAATGTATTTGCCGTACATGTATCTACATATATATTACAATTTTGTAACAACCCATTATGGACATATATTTAATTGTTTATATACAAAATAAAAACTGCTTAAACGAGCCATATTATATAGGCACAAAAAAAAAAGAAAATATGAAGCAATAAAAAATGAGTCGATTATGACGTTTCATTTTTGTGCACAATTTGTTCTATAGTTGTAAAAAAAAAAAAAAATGGCTTAAAATATTATTCGACATTTTCAATAATATTGCTATTTAAATCATCCAAGGATATATTTGAAACCATTAAAACCTATAAATTAAAAAATGTTGTTATGTTACATGAATTTAATAATAGTCATAAAAGGCAACATATTTTACTCCAGACAAGTTCATATTATTTAAATTTTACTTTGTCCCTTGATTTTAATCCGGAAACGATAGATATGTCTCTTTTTTTCACGTGCACTAAAAATATGTTACACAAAAGGAGAGAATGAAAAAGAATAAATAAAATAAAATAAAAAATGATATAAAATAAAACTACATAACCTGAACAAGTACATAATTTAAAAAAAAATTCTATAATGCTCTTACTAATTATACTTACGAATGTCTGAAAAATATTCTATGATGGCAACATTGGATTGGTTGTTTATTGGTTGCTCTTGTATGTTAATGTTCAGCACTTCTTTGTCTGAGTTAAAATCTGGAATGGGAAAGATAAAAAATAAAACGATGTAAAACATAGTGATATATATGTAATGATACAACTGCTGCAGTAGTTATCACGGTTTATATTATGGGTGTGCATTTTTCTATCAACAATATAGTGTGTAATAATTACATATGGATGTGTTCTTAGAATTAGGCTTGACACGCAGATTTATTAAAAAATATTCATCCTTTTTTTTTATATAGCTGGGAATATTTTCAATTACGTTTTTTGCCTAAACGATCAGAGGAAAAAGGAGAATAATATTTATTCGAAGAAAAGAAAAAATAAATAAAATATAAAACAAATAAATTTGTTTGAAAATCGAGAGTTGTCAGTGAACTATGGCTTAAATAAATTCATCATTATTTGTATTCCCAATTTATTTCATTCTTAACCGTTTCTTTGGATACATTTTTCGGCATTTTCCTTAAAAGGCTGTTTAACAAAAATTTCATGCTAGTTTAAAATATTTGTAAATATGTACATGCAATATTGATAATTTTGTGTACATTATATAAATGTATACATTTTTGCAGTCTTAATAATTCAGTAAGCTTTAAATTTTTAAGGTAAAAGAAATGAACCATCAATTTGTATAGTTATAGTTATAGGTATGAAAAAACAAAAAGGTAAGTTTTTATGGACTACCCACAAATGTTTGCATAGTGCAATACAAATTTTTTTATTTTGTGCGTTTTCAGAAAAAAGTGAAATTTTCCTTTTCAAGGTGAAGCAATGAAACTTCATTTAAGTTTAAAAAAAAAAAAAAAACACGATTAATGTGCAAATATAACATGTAAAATTAACACTCTAAATTTTGAACTCTTAGAAAGTATTATTTCTTTTTGCAGATAAGTTGCAATTTACTTTATTTGAATATAACTAAAAAAAAAAAAAAAATGCACATATATATAGTGGAAAATTGAATGTTCTTAGTTCTATATATGCTATTGCTCACGTAAACCATCGTTCGTTTTCATATCCAACCCGATAAAATGTAAAACGCTTAGCAGTCCTATTCTTCCTTATGCATTATCAGTGATTTATACAATACAAACTTATATCCTACAACTCATTTTTTTCTTCTATTTTATTATTATTATTTTTTTTTTATATTTCTTTCATAAGTTGTGGGAACTTTAACATAAAATTTTTAATTTGATATTTGTATATGCTCTAGGGAGGCATTCATTTTTCGATGCTTCAATATTACATTTTTTCAAAGAGGATGCTTGCTGTTTTCTTTTTTTCCCCCATGAAACGCCGATAAGAATTTTAGGATTAGTAGACTTTTTTAAAATATATGAGTTGGGGAAAATGTACATATATATATATATTTTGGTGTTTATTAATTGAAGGAAATGTGACAAAAATAATTATTTTCAAGTATAGAACATTTATGATTCAGGAAAAATGAACTGAAAAGAAAGTAATTATTATTTACACGTTCTGTAATTGTACTTTATATTTTTTAACTTGAGTTTAAATATACTTATAAAATATAGGTGTGTGTAGCATGAAGTATGGCTAATTTATTTTGTTATAACGGTGACGATGTGTATGACCATGCATAATGCAGTATATAAGTATATGTTTCATAAAACTCCAAGGATCTTTTTTCTGACGACGGCCTTTAAAACTACCTATGGGCTATAAAACCCTTACTCTCTCTTAATATGGCATTACAAGTGGGTTAAATGCACTTTCAATTGATGGGAATATTTTGAAAAATTGTATCTCAGTTTTCGAGAAAAGTGAAATAAAAAAATACATTCACTGAACTGTAAAAATAAAAATAATGCATTCCTTATTACCCTGTTCATTTCCTATCTCTTTCCTTTCTTAATTTTTTTTTTTTTTTTTTTTTTTCGTATTCTGTTCATATATATATTGTATTTACATATTAAATATATGGTGTTATATATATACATATATATATACAACGTACTATCATTTCGTATTCAATACCTTTTATCGTAGCTCTAGCACATTTGGAGGTGCAATATGTGGCACCCTTTCGCGTTGATTTATTTAAATTGTAACGCTCTTATATATGTCCTTAGGAGAGTTAAAAAATGTTTTTTCCTTTTATTTTTTTTTGGGAATAAAAAGGTAAAACAAGGCGACTATTTTGGTAATGAAGCAATAGTTTAACTTAATTAAATATTCCAATCATACATGGGTACTCATATAATATACACATTTCATTTAGTAAGTACATAAGTTAACATATACATATTTTTACATGGTAGGCGAAACGCTTGAGTGATTATGTATGGGTAACATAACAGATGTATTGCTTAGATAAAAATATTTTAATTCAATTTATATTCTTCTAACTAAAATATATGTGTTAAAAATATATGCAATGAAATGCATTAAGAAAAATACATATGTATATATATGGCAACACAAATATATATTAAAGTATATATAACAATTCTAAATTTATAAAAATTAAATACACTTTGACTGAAAAAAAAGTTTCGCATAAATTTCGTTATTTTTTCACTCTTCTTAAATAAAAAATAAAAATATGCCGTATTTAAATATTATTAGCTAAATCTATTATTTTTTAAAGGTATGGAAAATTTATTTGACGAGAGAAAAAAGCAAGTATATGTATCATGTACACGTTCAATTTATACTTATATATATGTACCTCTGACAAAGCCCATTGTACACTTTTTGCATATACGCGTTGTAAACAGTTTACAGGAACGAAAGTGTATATCATCACCCCATTCTTCGTAACTATTATTTAATTTTTTATGAAAAAACACTTTTTTCACAAAAAATTTACATATCTTTTTAAGTTATATAAATATATACATATATATGTGTTTATTTTTACTCTTTAAACGTGAAAATGGTAAAAGTGTATTTTTCAACTTCTTTATTGTAGTAAATCATATATTTTTTTTTTTTTTTATCCATCATTTAAATGTGAAATTTGGAACACAGATTTGTTCATTTAGTTTTGTTGCACGAACATTTCATATGTACACATTCAGAATGTGATATCTTGTGAAATAAAAAGAGGTTTATTACACATTTTGTATTTTTAGATATAACATTTTTTTTTTTTTTTTGTGCCTATCTGAAGACAACACATATTTTTTCGTTTTTCCCTAGTTATGTAGTTTTCCCTTTTTTTTTTTTTTTTTTTTTTTTTGCATTGTTAAACGTGACACATTAAGGTTGCATGCTATGAGTGTACGCCTTTTATTGAATATATGTACACTATTTATGAATTTGTGCACGTTCATGAATTGAAGCAAACGAATATGTGGAAAAAGCATAAAGCACTAACTTTTATGTATTAGAAATTATTTTCATTACTCTGTAGTTTAATAGGTACAATTCCTCTTACCTTCCCTTTCCCTCACCTCGAGCAGATGTATTTGTGCAACCTACTACTGTTTACCCCCCCTGTTTTGGGATTGCTTTTCTCGATAATACAGTGCATATGTATAAGCAGAATAAATATAAATGGTCCTGAAGATAAGATAGATAAACTCGAAGATGGATTGACACAAGTGGATAAAATGAAAGAAATAGCATCGTACATTGCAGAAGGGGCAAATGCTTTTTTAACAAAAGAATACCAATATTTAACAGTTTTTATTATAGTATTTTCTGCTTTGTTAGCCTTTTTTGTTAGTCAATACACAGCAATAAGTTTTGTGTTAGGTTGTTTAACATCCATATTTTGTGGTTATATAGGTATGAAAATTGCAGTGTATGCAAATGTAAGGACTACAAATGAAACATGGAAAAGTTTAGATAAAGGATTTAAAGTTACTCTAAATGCTGGCACAGTTATGGGTTTTTCCTTAGTATCATGTAGTATTATATCATTAGGATTATTAATATATGTTTATAAGACTTTCTTTTTTAAAAATATTACAGTGGAATCTAATTTATATAAAGTAATTGCCGGATTTGGTCTTGGAGGTTCATCAATAGCATTATTTTCAAGAGTAGGTGGAGGCATATATACCAAAGCAGCAGATGTAGGTGCAGATTTGTCAGGTAAAAATGAATATGGAATTCCAGAAGATGATATAAGAAATCCAGCATGTATAGCAGATAATGTCGGAGATAATGTTGGAGATATGGCAGGAATGGGTGCAGATTTATTTGGATCGCTATCGGAAAGTTTATGTGCAGCATTAGTTATCGGTTCATCTGTGTTAAGTTTAAAAGAAGGAACTGACGCAAATATAAATCATTGTATCATGTATCCCTTGGTATTTTCAAGTGTTAGTATTGTTGTTAGTATGTTAACATTTTTTATAGTTACACGTTCGGTTAAAGTGGTAGAAAAAAAAGATGTGGAAAGAACTTTAAAATATTTATTATTTGTATCTACAATATTACAATCATTAGCCATAGTTGCAATTGGATATTTCGCCCTACCCGTTTCTGTTAAATATAATTTATTAAAGGAAATTCAAAGATGGAAAATTATTGTTCCAGCATTAGTTGGTTTGTGGTCAGGATTAATAATTGGATTTACAACTGAATTTTATACATCTTATTCCTTTAGTCCTGTTCAAGAAATAGCTAACACACAGAAAATTTCAGCAGCTACAGGTATTATATATGGTTTATCATTAGGATATAAAAGTACCTTTATTCCTATAATTTGTTTAAGTGCTACGCTTGGTATTTCTTATGGCTTATGTGATATATATGGCATAGCCTTAGCAGCTGTAGGTATGTTAAGTACGCTATGTATTTGTTTAACAATAGATGCTTATGGGCCTATATCAGATAATGCTGGAGGTATTGCTGAGATGGCTGGACTTCCATCAGAAGTTAGAGCTAGAACAGACATCCTTGATGCAGCAGGAAATACAACAGCAGCAATTGGTAAAGGTTTTGCTATTGGATCTGCTGCTTTGGTTGCTTTTGCATTATTTGGAGCATATGCAAGTAGTGCCAACCTACGTCATGTTAATATATTAAATCCATGGGTCATTATTGGATTACTTGTAGGAGCTATGTTACCATATTTATTTTCTGCCTTAACGATGAAATCTGTTGCTATAGCTGCTAACAGTGTTTTGAATGAATGTTTAGAACAATTTCCTTTAATTCTAGCTGATAAACAAAAACCAAATTATGAGAAATGTATTAAAATATCAACTGATGCTTCTTTGAGACAAATGATTGTTCCAGGATTGATTTCTGTTTTTTCACCACTAGTCATTGGTGCATTAATGGGAAAATATGCAACTGCTGGATTGCTAGTAGGTATTATCTTATCTGGTATTCAGCTAGCTTTTTCATCAACCAATTCTGGTGGTGCTTGGGATAATGCAAAGAAATATATCGAGTCAGGTGCTTTAGGAACAGAACATTGCAAAGGATCGAGTGCACACAAAAATTCAGTTATTGGAGATACCGTTGGAGATCCATTAAAGGACACCTCAGGACCATCACTAAACATTTTAATTAAATTATCTGCTATTACTTCTCTTGTTTTCGCTTGGGTAATTGCTAATAATTTCACATCCAGAAGGGGAGGACCCATATGGCTATAATGAAAGATTATTAACCTCCCCCCCTCCCTTTTGAATCCAAAACTTCTATTTACTTTTGGCTTATTGGCATATTGGCACGTTTATGTATTGTTCAAATTGTACATTAAAAACTATCTGATTATCAATTTAGCAATACATTGAAAAAAATCATAAAATTGAAGGAACATAAAGTATATATATGAAAAAAAAAAAAAAAAAAAAAATTCCCCCGTTTACCTTGATATATCTTTAAACAATGAATGAAGTAAATTTTTACCCATTCTGTGGGAAGACGCAAGAAAAATCATAAATATCTTATTGGAATAGAAGAAAAAAAAAAAAAATAAGTAAAAACATAATTAACTAAATGCTAATGCAATAAAGAGGAAAAATGCATATGTTTGTTCTCATGATGTGTATGTACACATACATACATGGGCATATATACTAAAATGTATATGTGTCCATGTATTTAATATATCCGTTTCCTACTTTAATTTAAAAAGTAATACAATTCGAAAATAATAACACCTCCGCTTGATTTAAAAAAAAGTTTCTTTCTCCCCCTTCCTCTCCATTTTTTTTATGGAGTCAGAAGCACATATACATCTTCTTTTGAGCACGAACATATGAAAGGGAGAGAAGCAAATAGAGCACATGTAATACCTTCCATTGTAGTGCCAATCTGCTATGAATGATTATTGGGATATACATATATTTATTGTATGTATTTATGCATACATGTGCTCATTATGCATGTACTTGGATGTGATGCAAAATCATACATGTTTTTTTTTTTTTTTTTTTTTTTTTTGGAATGATCAAACATAATAATGTTTTTATTAAAGAAATTTTTTTTTTTTACAAATTTTGATTTTTTTCTGCAAAAAAAAAAAAAAAAAAAAAAAAAAAAAAAAAAATTGGCACTTTTTAAAATAATATATGTTTCTTATAAGAATTATGAACTAAAAAATAAAATGTAAAAGTTGGCATTTTTTTATATATTTTTTTTTAACGTTGTGTAAGGAATTGTGTATTTATGACTCACGGTAATAGTGGGGTGTGATGTGTGCTAATAAAAATTCCTCAAAAGAAAAACAAAATGAGTGTAACGAAGAACATGATGTCTTATAACGAAAAGAGGAAAAAATGTGACACTTTTTTTCTTTCATGTTTATGCTCACGTGAGACTATATAAAATTGCCATGCTCCCTTTTTTCTGTGGGAATAGTATGTTCGGAGTTTTACCTCAAATAATATTCACTCATTTTTTTGAAATTATATGATACAAAAGTTTGGTATATTTTCGTCTCGTTTTACTCACTAGATAATATCCGTAATATATATAATACTGAAAAAAATGTTGTACTTTATTTGTTCAGATCAGATGAACAAGGTAAAATTTTCGAAAGTGCTACAACATTGATGGTGCGTAAAAAATTAACATATAAACATAAAACACGGTTTATTATTTATTTTATTTTCCATTTCGTTTTTCCTTATCGCATTTTATTTCTTCTTCTCGTTTTAAGAACAAAGGGTGCTTCTCACAGAGCGTAATTAGGCACTTCACCATACGAACATGATGTGTAAATCCTTAATTAGTGTGCCGATTAACCGTTTTCATGTGTGCACACAGAGAAAAGAAAAAAAATATATATATATATATATATATATATATATATATATATATATATATATATGTATTAATTTTCTTTCTCGAAGAGACGTGCCTTTTTAACATAGTATTTTGTGTAGCCATATAATGAACGCGGTAAAACTCTAGTTACCGTTACTCCTAAGTTATAATGCTCAATTTTTTTTCAACAGAATGCGAAAATCTGATAATTCATCAGTAGGGAACATGAGCAAATATTTTAAACTCAATTAAGGAACACTTGTAACTATTTCATAACCGATTATAATAACAAATAAATATATAATATTCTGCATATGCATACATATTTTCTACTAATTAATAAAATAAAAAAATCGATAAATTATACATGCATGCAGTTTCCCTCAATATAAAATGCGTCTTTTTATTTTGTTACCAAAAGAATGTTCATGCGTGAAAAGATATGAATATTCTTTACTGTATTTGCCTAATAGGAAACAGGCAAAATGGTACACAATTTTGTATATAAGAACGTGGACAAGTTACAGGTTTTTTTTTTTTTTTTTTTTTTTTTTTTTTTTTTTTTTTTTTTTTTCATCAGAACTGTTATATCTTTGTTTACCTTGCTATGGTCATGCTTTACATCTTTTGTTGCACCCCCTTGGGTAAGCAAAACATACGACAAAAATAGATGGTGTGAATAACATTTTAAAATACAGTTTTTAAATCAAACATTGAGGAATATTCAAAATAACATCCGTTCATGGCCCCTAGTTCATTATTATTAATATACATCCGTTGTATGTTATTCTGCACAAATATTTTATTTATCCCAATTTTGCATTACTTGAAAAAAAAAAGTATCTTCCTTTTTGTTGAACTTAAAAAGGAAAAATATCCAAATTGCTACCAAACTGATACTCATTTCTTTACTCCCAAAACTTCAGGAATGTAAAATAAATTTAAGTGTTACTGAATTTTAATGTATCATGCCAAAAGTACATAGGTACACCTTGATTCGAAGGTTAATATATATGGGCTAAATGGAATTGTAAAAAGAGGAATACGTGGGAAAAACGTTAAAACAACTGGATACATACATGCATTATGTATGGGAATCCTGCGATGCGTAGGGGGAGCGCAATCAACATCATTAATGTAGGAATGAAAAACGAGAAAATGCACTGATGTCTTTATCTCTCTATTAATTTTTATATCCAGAGCTAATTTGCGCGAAAAATGTAAAACTGTTACCTTTATTTTATTGTTGTCTTTTGTGAATGCGTGAGTTATTCGGAGGGAATAAACATTATATATATATATATATATATATATGTGTACGTATATGTATATGCATTTATGCATAAATGTAGTCATATATACATGCACATGTGTATATATACACACGTACGTAAATAAACATGTGGTTTTTTTTTTTTTTTTTTTTATAACTCTTTCTTCAATTTTTCATATTTGAACAATTTTCACAGATTGTCGTTTTCCTTTATATTAAAAAAAAATTTCTTTCATTCTGATAATATGCGTTTTATTCTTTTGTTTATTAACATTTATTTATTTTTTTTTTTTATCATTTCTCCTTCAAATAATTATAAAATTGTTGTGCTATATCAAATAAAATAAATACTATGTAGCACATGGTTATGTGTGTTGTTATGTAGATAAGTATACATGTTTTATTTATAATGCACAAACATGTACATTATTTATAATGCTTATACATGTTTTATTCATGCATATAAACTTGTATATAACATTATTGGATAGTGTATAAAAACTTTGCTTAACTATTACAAATACGACGTAAGTATTATCGCAAGAAGTATATCAATTTTATATTCATTATAATTTTTATATGCCTTTGTTAGCATTTCACTGGCATATATAATTTTCGCTCTGGAATTTATCATTACGCATGTTCGTTTAACATTACGAATGTGCATGCTTACGAAACGTTCACTAATTTTTTTTTTTTTTTCAACTTATGGTGTTCTTTTATGAAACTTTTCCCATTTTTTTCTTTTTCGTGCTTTGCATTCTCGCCTTTTTGTACCTGCGTACATCATAAGAATAATTTCCCTTTGTCATAGCACATTGTGCTTTGTGTTACCATTTTATTTTTGAATTTTGACTCGTCCTCATTTTACTGATTAGAGTTTGTCGTATTAACAATATATTTCACTGAGGATTCCCTTTTTACATTTGATATATATTGCCATTATTAACAATTTTTAAGGAAATAAACAGATGTATGTAATATATATATATATATAACATTTATGTACATCAAAAATATTATACATATTTACAAGAATCTGAGTTAAATTAAACTCAAACATTTGACTTTCCTCATTTATGACTTTTTGGAATTTTTTTTTTTTTTTTTTTTATTATTTCACATGGAAAATTAATAAATGCTTTATAATATACATCCACAAAAGCTATTTTAGGTTATGTTATTTGTGTATCTTTTTATATGCGTCCAAAATGTGACAAAGAAAAAAGAAATACAAAAATAGCTCTGTACTGTATATATATTTCATGTATATTTATACATATTACCATGTGCGTACCCATTTTGAAGAAGCAAAATTATCAAGTGTAAAAATAAAGAGAATAGGTAAAGAGGAACATTAAATTTTAACGAAAATTTAATTTATATACATATGTATATATATACATTTATATACGCGTATGCACATACATGCGTTTACACGTGTTAGTTTTTATTTGCGATCGTACGTTATACACATATTTTCACTTGTTTACTTTTGCTTATGTATGATTTTAAGCATATGGTGCAAAATGCACACAGCACAATCAGACGTTCGACACCTGAGCCACCAACACATTATTACACATATGATATGCATACATATGTGAACGAACGCACGCACATATGTGGTAATTCATATTTCATTTCCTGAATTTTCATCAATATAAATTTGAGACTGAATTTATTCGCCTTTGAGTTTTTTTTTTATTTGTTTATTTGTTTATCTATCCATCATTCTATCTATCACTTTTGTGTTACGCGCAATGTGCCTCCCCTCCATCTCCCTGTTTTTTTTTTTTTTTTTTTTTTTGCTTTCCACCCCCGAAAAATATTCCCTTTTTTTATTCCCCACACCAGGCTTCACCATATTTGATCTTATTTCACTCAATTTTTTTTTTTTTTTTCGAAACATTTGAATTAGAGTAATACATATGTAAATGCATATATATATGCATACATGTTTTTAAGTAAATATACATGTGTGTACACACTTATATATATATATATATGCTTGTACGTGTTTATGTGTACATGTGCATGTATTTATTTGTACATCCACTGCAGTGACAAATTTGCGAACGATTTCCATCGCTTTGCTGCAAAATGTGCATAAACTAAAATGTCCTAAAAATGGATAACTCTAATTTCAACAACCCTTCTTCTTCTGCAAACATGTCATTCTTTTTAAATAATAATGTGAACAATGTGAATATGATTAGCAAGGCGAATAATAACAGTAATAATTGTAATAGAAGTTTTATGAATGATGGACAAGGCCCAAACAATGATAGCTTTAATCATTTAAATAAAAATGATGAATCTATTGATATATTAGTTAACCAAATGGAAAATTCCTTTTCTATAAGCACTGACATTATAAAGAATGTTAGTAATTTACTTGAAAGTACAAAAGTAGATGAGAAAATAAAAGGAATTCGATTGGTTTACGCCTCATTGCATTATAAATATAAGAATAATGCCGATTATAAAAAAAATTTGTTGAATAGGGGTTGTGTCATGTTAAATATGCAGGAAAAAAATGAAGTGGATAATTTGGATTCAGTGGAAGGGACGAATAATACCAATGAACATCAGAATAGCTATAATAACTTTTTAGGAAATAATTATAATAGAGAAAGTGTGGGATTCTTTTCAAATAAGAATGATCCCCGGGGTGGGATAAGTGGTAATGGCAGTAGTGTTGGAAGTAATAAGCCAAATGATAACGATCCGACACACTCAAATCATAGCAATAATATTCTAAACAATTTTTCAGGAAATGATCAAATAAATCTAAAGGTACTAAATTCTATGATATTTGCCAATTATAAGAGCATAAATAATGTAGATGAATATTTCGATTTGCTAGACAAATGCTTGACAAGAGAAAATGTTGTCGACATTAATTTGAGTGACATATTTGAAATGAATATTATCAGTATAATAAAATCTCTTCTATACAATTACATATTTCATAATGATGAAATTATAGTGGAGGCATTAACCCTATTGATTATCATTTTTGGTTGTTGTGGATCAGGTGAAAAAATAAAACAAGATATAGTAGATGAGCTGTACACATGTTCTGCTTATATGTTAAAAAACATTTGTCAAAAATCTTGTGAAAAAGTCTATACTCCATTAATTGTCCAATTAATTATAGCCCTCATAAGGACCATATTAATATATGATATAATGAAATTAAAAAATGATTTAATAGATAATAAAGGAATAGTCGAAATATTGTTAAAAGCAGTAGAAAATATTCCAAATTTGAATGGAGTTCGTGTTTGTTACACTTTAGTTGTTTATGGATTGAAAATGTTTTATGTTTCGACTTGTCAAATATATGAAAAATCATTTTTAAGAGAACTTGAAATAATAATAAATTATTTATCTACATGTATCAAAATGAATGATGAAAGAGTTCTGTTCCTTACAAGTTCTACATGCATAACCATATGTGAAAATCAAATAGGGATAGAAGTTTTACTCAAGACAGATATACTTCACAATGCAGTGATATTATGTGAATCTGCATATCCAGATTTAGCTTTTGAAGCATTGTCCATTATTTCGAAAATAGCGTATGCTGCCAATCATCAGCAAATCTGTATACTTATATCATGTAATGTTATTAAAGCTTTGAAAAAAATTTTAAATAATATGAAGATTAAACCTGGCGCAAGAGCACGTGCATGCAATGCCTTAGGAAATATAGGATGTGAAACTGCATCAGAGGTAGAATTGTTAATCAAAAATGACGTTTTTCCATTATTGGTAGATATTTTTCAAACAGATAACGACTTTAACACAAAAATTGAAGCAGCTTATGCTGTTTGTGCTTGTTTATCTAAAGCCAATCAGAAACAAGTTGGCTATATTATTTCCTGTACAGCTACAACCAACAGGTTGGGACAAAATATTTGCATGCAACTTATTGCAGATATGTTAGAATTAGTTAGTGAGTCTGATCCTATGAATAATGGAAGTGTCAAATTATGTAAAAGTATATTAAGGGGACTTGAAAACATCTTAGATAAAGGCGATGATGAAACACGTGATCTGTCCCTATGGGAAAATCCATATGTTTTCATGTTTAAGGAGGTACAGGGTGATATTAAGCTCTTTCAGATGCAGTTCTTTCCAGAATATTACGTTGTTACAAAGACTTACGATATTCTGGCCAAGTATTTCTCTTTGACCTCTACGTGGAACAACAGAAAATGATGCAAAATAGGTTTTTTTGTGTTATTTCGAGATTTTATTTGCATTCAGTGCTGTGCACCTTGCGCGAGCTCAATCCTGTCCGCGATAATTACCATACGGTCTTTTTCATTTCGTCGCATTACTATTAAGTTCACGCCTATGCGTGCGTTTATGTTTTTTTTTTTTTTTTTTCCTTCTTTTTTTTTTTCTTTTTTTTTACTGTGCACTACTCGTCCTGTATCACCCATTTATTTATTTTCCTGTTTGCTTATGTTAAACTTCACATATCAAAATTTATGCGGCAATAACGAATAATCGTTTTTGTCATAATTACCATTGTGTATACATTTGTTACAGGATGTAATTGAGTTGCAGTTAAAGGGAAGCATTATTCAAATTAGAAACGTTCCTGTGCAGGTAAGAATTTATCTGCTTTCTCGTGTATTGGCATATTATTATATGCACAAACTTTTGCTCAAATAGGCATATATAACTATATACACACATGTATTAAAGCATACATATATGCAAATGTGTATGTATGTATATAGTGCCTTTTTGAAATATCTTTATTCTTATACCCTTACTCTCTCCCAGAGATATATATTTTCTCCAATTTGTGAATTATTATTTCGGATAAACATACAGGAACATTTTCTTTGTAAGCAAAATGGTGTGGCAGAAAAAAAAAAAAAAAAAAAAGCAAGAAGAATGCGTATATATATATAACTCCTAAAAGTATTGTTTCAAATGCGGGGTAATGTTTTTATATCCTTTCTTACAGAAGTGGATCCATAAAAAGTTGATAGAAAAGTGTGCATGCTAAAGTGAAACTTAAAATGTCCCTTTGCGAACCCCTTGCATTTTGTGCAGTGATTTGATCAGAGTATATCACGTCTGCAACACTAAGGCTTTTATACGAGGGAACTTACATTTTTACTAAGTAAATCTCTCTTAAAAAATAGTTCTTCTCAGCCTTTTGTGGGCCTCATGGACTATTAAAGCATGGAATTGAATAACAAAATTTTTTCCATTATTTTAGCATTTTCTTTACTTTACCATGTACGTTTATTTTATTTTGTTTATCCGTAACATTCCCTAGTTAAAAGAGCGTTCTCATGCATCGTGTCACACTAAATCATCCTGTCCCACGTAAATTTTTTTTTCTCATTTACGCACCTCGTAACAGTTAAAATCCTTTGTTCTTTTTTTAAATTTTTCCCCTTTTGACCCCTACGAATTTTATGAAATTTTTTATTCGCCATGATAACATAGGCAGAGCCTCATTACGCACATGGGGTTTTTGTCTCTCTATTTTCAAGAACAGTTAGAGGAGATACACAACTACACGCAAGCGCATATACACTTATTTATACATTTATATATATATATATATATATATATATATATATAAATATATGTGTAACCCTACAGCCTCATAGCGTTAAGCCCTTGGGGGAGGACTTCACAAAAAAAATTCTCTACAAATGCTACAAAAGCATTTAACTTGATGAGGCAAAAAAGGAAAAAAAAAAAATAAATAAATAAAATAAAATAATGTAATATAATATAGTATAATATAATATAATAAAAAGCACACACACGAAGCAAACCGCTTATGGATGTAAGAAGCCACTTTGCAAAAGGCTAATCAAAAGGAGGCCTTAAAAACACAAGGTGACCTTCACATGGGGGATAGGTCCGTTTCCTCGATGAAAAAGAATATATATATACGTAAAAGTTTTTAAAAGGGAAAAAATAAAATAAAACAGAAAAAAGAAAAAAGAAAAAAGAGACACATTTTCGGAAATCCTCAATTTTATGATAATACGAAAGGGTGAAAAAAAAAAATAAAATAAAATAAAACAACAGAAGAAAAAGTTACATATTCTTAGGATGTTAAGACAATAAAGGAAAAGAAAATAGAGTGAAACAAAGTTAAGCGTTAAATTAATCAAAGGATCAAACACACCAGGGAACGAAACCGAGACGAGGCGGTAACTAATGCCGAACAATTTTCATTCCACAAAAGTATGCCGAAAAATTTAAATTTATTCGGAAAATATTTAAGAAGACTTGGGAAAAGTCATAAGAAAGGTTTTAAAAAAAAACAGATAATTCATCCTGTCCCGGTGAAGGCATATGGAAGAGTTCCATCAGCAGCATCACAAACAGGTTTATATCACGATGAGGATTATAACTACTATACAAAAGTATCGTATTCATTAAAAAAGACAAGAATTAAGTTAAAACCAAATGTTTTTAAAAAGCATATAGTTAGTAATATATTAAATACCATAATACCAAATGTCAAAATTACAACTAGTGCATTACATGCTATAGATGATGCAGGAGGATTTGATAATTATATTTTAAGAACATCTCCAGAGGAACTTCGATCAAATTTTGGAGAAAAATTAAAAAGTGTTATGTATTTTTATATGTCCCATCCAAATGTTAGATCTTTATCTTTACCTTGGAAAATTTTTATGAACAAATTTCAACAAAGTGATTATTATTATGCTATATATCAACATTTAAAAAAAAAAAGATTATATGAACTTTACAAAAATAAGAAATCTGCACAATTCTCCCCATACTATTTACCAAATGACAAATGTTTGCATCCACAAAGACAGCCATTTCCCCTTAATACAGAACTTAGTAATCTGAATTTATGGTATAATAAAAACAAATTACTAAAAAAGGCTTTTATCGAAAAGTTGAAGCAAGCCAAATCTTTTGACAAGGCCTATACGGATCATCACTTTTTAGACAGCTATAGAACTGGTAGGGGGCGAGGTGGAGGGGGAAAACATGGATGTACCCCTAGAAAAAGATCTAAGACGTATAAGTATTTTGAAATAAGACCTTATTAGCCGAGAGATATGTGTTTGCTTATATGTGTATTCCTGTGCCTATGATTGCATGGATCTCAGTAAGTTTATATGCGCTCATATGTGCTGAAGTTTTTTTTTTTTTTTTTTTTCCCCCGCTTGAACATACCCCATTTGAAGGATAATGCACATTTTATGCACTGTAAAATAAATGGACGTGCCAAACATAAATACATCCTGGAGGGGGATAGAATAGGTTATACTCCATTTGAGTTACCAAAATGGCTAGCTAAATGTATTTTTTTTTTTTTGTGTGCGTACGTGTGTATCTATAAATTGAACCAGTTTATGCATATTTGTTCACCGAATTAAGCTTACAACAATTTGAAAATTGGAATGTACCTTCTTGGTATGATATGTATATATATATATATATATATATATATATATATATATATATGTACGGGAATAATAAAGAAATATAATTCACGATATGGCATGATATGACCTACCACCAAAGGTGTATATAATTCGAAAAAAAAATAAGGCAAGCAAATTATGATGTAAAAGTAATGAGATAAGCATGCTTCTGATACATGCGAAAGGGATATGCAGTACAAGGAGTACGTGTGGTATGAATTGGTCAAAATGAAGAAAACACACAATTCTTAGAAATTCCTTAGAAATTCATCAAATCATCGGCATACGAAATGGGAGTCGATGCATCACTTCTTCTTTTTTTTCTGGTCTTCATTGGTGACATTCCTGGTATGATATCCGAATTGGAATCATCATCATTTTCTTCGAAATAATTCATTTTATCTTTTCTTTCAGATATAATGGATATATCGTCGTTATCCTTATCACTAATATCATTTAGTGAGCTATTAAGAGATTGATCTTCGGAATTTTTACGTAATGCATTTGGAGATTTATCGACATGTTCATTATAAATATTAGAATCAAAATCCTTTTTATCAATCAAATTTAACCTTGTAATTTTTTTTCCCCTTATCGGTTTGGGACTAGACTCAATTTCATAAATAGATCTTTTATCATTACTAAGTGTTCCATTATTGCCATAATTCATACCTTCAATGTGGTATATATTATCGTCATCTTCCTTTGGGCTGATGAAGTTGCTAAGAGTGGAGTTTGATTGAGTCTTTTCATAATCTGATGAATCTGTTTTATTCCTAGTTAGTAAAGCGTTTTCTTGATTATTTACGTCATTTTCGTCTATCTTCTTGTTTTGGCTCTTGTTGTTCTTCTTACTTTTTGCAATCATCTCTGGATCATCTTTATCATCTATAAGTTCTTCCTTAATGTTGAATACATGTTTACTTTGATTTCTTTCAACATCTATATCGTTATGATCATATTTTTCAGTAATTGTGTTTGCATCATTCTGAGAGTCGTCTGAATCGGTATTAAGACCATTTTGGTTTTTGTCAACATTATTTGATTTTTCTTTTGATTTTTGTGCAAGGTGAGTATTAACGTCCTTAAAGCTTCTTCTAGTTTTAATGGAAGGTTCATCTGAGGGTCTACTTACTCTTCTGGTGATATTTTTACTTATATTCAAATGTATACTTTCGTTTAGGCTCATGTAGGATTGTTCATAATTAGAATCCTTAAATTCTTCATTGAGCTTTCTTTTTTTACAAATGATAAGAATCATATGTTCAAAAATACTATTTTCAAATTTGATTTGTGTATTATTAGACGTATTATATGACTCTATTAGATTTAGCATTTGTTTCTTTAAATAGTTAAGTTGATAATCTGAAAGGTTTAATTTCTGAGCATATGGCAAAATATATTTTAGAAAAGAATTTTGGTTTTTTAGATTCAGAGCACAATTTACACAAGAGTGGATAAATTTGCATAATGGTAATTTCTGTTTCTCTAAAATTTTAACTCCTAAACGGCTAGCTATCGATGTGCTAAATAGTAATAAATCTTTTTCTTCTAATGCGTTGTTAATATAAGCTGTGTATAATCCAATTAATGCACATAATAATACTTCATAAAAAATTTCTATATTGTACTTTTTTAATTTATTATGAAAATTTAAAGCAATTGATGATAATCCTTTGTTTTTAACATTCAAGTGGATTAATAGTAATACACCTAAGCAGCTGTTAAATATATTTATATTATTACAATGTAAAATAAATTGAGCTATTATTAAGCTCATGTGCATATATTGCATTTCCAGAATTTTCTCATCCATACTCAGTTCGTCCTTATTGTATATTTTGCACATGTCCGCAATGTATGTATATGTATTTATGGGGAAAAATATCCCTATATCGATTGACAAAAAGGAATTAACAAAGTTATAATTATCATTGTTTATGTTTTCTACATTTTTAAACAATTCTGTCACGAAATTAAACAAGACATTGTCTTCTTTGTACACATATCTGGATACGCTTTTGTATTTATTGATTTCATCATTTATGTCTTGGTGACTTTGTACTAGTTCTTCCACCTTCTTCCCATTGGAACTGTTCGCATCCTTCTCGTTGTTTTTTTCCCCATGGTGGCTACTTTCCAGTTTTAGCAAATACTGTAAATTAACTAATCCACTTTCGTCTCCCATATAATCCATATCAGACATATCACCATGGTCTCCACCCCCTCTTCCACTACTGCACAGATTTATATATACTTCCACAGTTTTATACTTCTTCATATCTTCAATCGAGTATAGGAAAACATTTTCCATCTGTGCTACATTCATAAGATTTAAAAATGTTCCATACTTTAGTATAGTATTATTTGATGCCTTGATGAGATATATAAGTGCATCATTCAAATCGTCTCTCAAGGATACTATGTTGTTATATATATAATTTAGTTCTATGAATATGTTTTTTAAAAACTTTTTTTTTCTCTCACTAAGATTAGGTAAATTTTTTAAATGGTCTATATTTACACTGTAATTATGATCTTCATTTTTATTCTTTTCTGTCAATCCTTTTTCCTCATCCACTAATTCTTTGTTTTTGTTATTCTTCTCATTCGTAGTGCTCAAATTAGTTGAACTGCTCTTATTTTGCATTTCCATTTTTCCATTTTTATTTTGTTCCATGTCGTCCACTACAACCGTAGTATCATTTTTTAAAAAAAAGTTATTGTATATATAATTAAAAAAGTACCTTTTTTTGCATAAGTAGTATATATAATTTTCATAAACAACGTATATGAGATCTATACACAGCAGGAGTAGTCTAGAAGATGGGGTGATGGGAATATTCTTTTCCTCTTCATAGTAGTACACGGAATTTATTTTTGCCCTTATTATGTACAAGCACAATTGAATTACTACATTTGCATGCATACAAGCATCTGGGCTGTAGTATAGGTTGCTAAAATGTTGTCTATGTTGAATATCTTCATTTTTGTCAAATATTACTTTGTCATTGAACTTTGTATTGTTCTTACCACTGTTTCGATTTATGTACATAGTTTTGTCCCCATTTGGTTTTCTATTTTTATTTTTCTTGGACTTTTTATTTTCCTTTCTACTATTAGCCTTTCTAGTTGTGTATTCCTCGTCCCGTTGATCACTATGTGTCTCGCTATTTACGTTTTTGTCATCAGTCTCATAGTTTTCTCCCTTTTCTTCTTCATCCTCTTCCTCATCTGTCTCATCTGCCTTATCTGTCTTATCTACTTTATCTGCATCATCTGCTTCATCTACATTTTCATCATCTTCGCACTCATGGTTTTTTTCCCTAGAACCCCGATTAACATCGTAAAAAAAGTGATCATTTTCTTGTAACAAAATAGTTTCATCCAAAAATTCTGTAAAAAAGGTATTCTCTTTATAATATGATTGGCATTTTTCATTTACAATAAATTGAAAATAATCATGTTCCATTACTTTTTTAATACTTTTATTAATTTTTTTAATATCATTTTTTTTTTCTACATAGCTAGACAAATTATTATTTATATAATTAAAACACAGGGTATACATGTGAATTAATTTTGTTAGGTTGACAGTTAAATCATTTTCAATCGAGTCTACAATATTTCTATCTTTATGCACTAAACTTTCATTAACGATGACAACTTTGTTCTTTCCATTTTTTATGTATTCTTCTTCATCCTCTTCACATTCAATTTCTGCGTTATAATTTTTGCGATAGTATGAAAAAGCCTCTAGGAAGTTGGTAAAGTAGGTATAGTAAAGATCGAAGAATAAATCTGTTGATAATTTATAATTGCCACTCGTAGTAGCTGTGTTTCTATGATATGTACTTTCATCTTTTCTTTTGAAAAACTCGTTTAGGGACAAAAACATAGATATCATATTCATTGTATATTTGGATGAATAATACGGCAAATTAAAATTTTTGAGCAAATAATATAGATACTCGTATGTATCTTTTATATGCAGAAAAACGTTGTTCTGGAAGAAATTAATATTACTATCAATGTCATTTTTAAAATATTCCATTATGGTGGAAGAGAAATTGTAAATATTATTTTTTTCATCATTTTTGTAAATATGTTTACATTCTTGTATAGCTATTTTTAAAATTTTAAAAACTAACAATAAATGTTCTTGATTTGTTTGATGCAATTTTATCAATAACTTGCTGTTTTTAATTATTCCAAATGTGTAAATGATCATCTTTTTAATTTTATTTGTATCTTGGCTCAGTTTCATGGTGTGCATACTGTTTCTATCTGCAACATTCGTGCTATTCGTTGCGAGAGCGGATTTTCTGTTTTTATTTTTTTCAAGTTCGTTTATATCATTTTGAAAATTTCTATACGATGATTCGCAGATGTATAGCAAACATTTCCTCAAGTCACGATCCTCGATGGGTTTATCTACATCGCCACCATCGTTTTGTTCCTTTTCGCTAGCTTCTATCCCACCACTTCCATCATTTCCATCACTTCTGCTACTAATGCAAGTTTCAGTCTTCTTGTCCTTTTCCTTCAATGTGTTTCTTCCATTTTGCTTTTTCTTCTTCGTACCAGCATCAGCTTCCACACCGCCCTTGCTACAAGTTCTACCCAATTCATTATTATTCATGGTAGTCTCTGTACACTTTTCCCAATAATCAAATGGTGAAATATCATCCTTACATAACAACTCAATTATGACGTCAATGCAGTTTACAGCATCTAATTTTTCTCTAATACCCGTAACAAATTTATCAATCACAGTGTATAATTTCATATTTTCATTATAATTGGTGAGATAATCAAAATAATGGACAAAATTTTTAACAGTTGGTATATTTTTATTCAAATATTTAGTTAAATAAATTATATTATATTTTACAATTTCACAATTTGCATCATTTTGTTCTACATCAAAATAGTTGTTCCTCTTCTTATCACATTGTTTTATTTTATTTTTTATTTGCGATTCGTAAATAAGTGAAGTAATAATTTTAGAAATTTTATTATTATTATTAAACCATATTAAGTTGCTTACAATTTTCTTTTCCCTTTTTGACAAAATGTTAACAATATCGCTTGATGTTTCATCCTTCTTGTGATTCTCCTCCTCTATTATGGCTAGCTGGTTATTTCCAGATATCCCTTCTCTGGTAAAAGTATCATTTTCTTCGTCTTCGTTACTGTCGTATTGTGAAGATGAACTAGACTTGGTTAAATCTCTTCTGTTGTTACTATCCATACTGGCACGTTTGTTCCTTTTTTTAAATGCTATTAAATCAATTTTTCTAATTCTCATTTTGCTCATTTGCAATATTAATTCAAAAGTCTTCATTCTAACATTGTAATCATTGTCGAAAATAAGATTTAATAATTTTTTTTTACACATGTAGAGCAACTCGACAATTTTGAAATTTTTATTCGCATTGTAGAGAGTGCAGAAATATGTTAAAATATTTAGTGAACAAATTTTTACCTTGTTATCCTTATCATACAATATCCAAATCAACAGTTTGGTGAATTTCCTGTTCGTAAAATATGTATTTAGTACTTGTAAATAATGATGGAAATACTCCAGAGTTATTACACGTATATCTAAAAACACGTCTTTTATTTTGTTCCTATATAGTATATTATATGTACAAAGTAGAAAGTTATTCAAAACTGTTAAACTTTTTCTATCTTCACATATATTGTCAATTAACTGACTAATAATTAAATTTCTTTCAATTATAGAACGAATTTCATCATTATCTCTCTTTTTATTATACTGAATGAGTTCTTCAATGTCTATGTCCTGTTTTGTTTTTTCTCCATTTGCAATATTGTTACCATTTTTGTTATCTCTACTACTGGTACTATCCCTCCGCTGGTTATTCCCCCTTTTGTTTATCAAGTTGTTGTTATTTTTTGCCATTTCTCTAATATATTCTGATAGTAGCTGCTTTCTCACCTGTTTTTCATGATTGTTAATGTAATTAATTTTTTTGCACAATCCTAGTAATATGGAATGGCTAGCTAGGGAAGCTGTAAATCGTAATTTTCTGTATTTACTTACACTAAGGGAAAATATCCATGTACATATATACAATACTTCGTATATATAATTTTCATCAAAATGATAGGAAAAATCAGAAAAGAATTTCGTAAAAGCTTTATAAGATTTATTATTTTCATTTTTACTTTTTATCAACACATCATTTTCCAAATCAGGGGGCAAATATTGTTCCAATTTTTCACACTTAAATGTGCATACCTTTTCAAAACTATTTTCATCTTTTATTATTTCATCTATGTTAATAATTTTGCTACCCGACTGAGCCGTAGAAGGTGTTATTATTTCGTTTATGGATGTAGATCTTACTGTGGTATTGTTCGAGGGAATCAATCGGTGTTCATTTTTGTCATTCGTTATCTCTTCATACAAGTATACTTGTTTGTCTATATAATCAATTATGTCAATAGTCCAGGTAAGAGTTTCATTACCTGAACATTCAGCTAAAAAATTTAAAAAAAAAGTGGATATTTTAACCTTTTCATTATTTTCTCTATTAAACAAATTGTAGTAAATTTCTTCAATAATTTCATGTAAATTGGGGGGGCCTTTTTTAATTTTTTCGTATAAATTAAAATCTTCAAAATTTTTATGTATACTCGCACTTATATTGCTTTTATAAATTTGTTCATTGTCATTCATTTTGTTATTATTGTTTTTTTTTAATTTTTTAGAAGGTCTTGTTTTTTCATTCGTGTATTCATCATCACTTTCACTTGAATCTTCACTGTTGCTCGATTCAACATAAATGCTTTTTCTCTTTTTCAAATTTATGTCTAATGCACTACTCGCCCTCTTCGAGGTGGATATTCTTTTATTTCTATCAAACTTGCTATTCTTTTTGAAAATGTCAAAATCGTCATCATCAATGTCTTCGTGTAGTCTGTCAATGTAACTTTTGTTTTTCCGTTTATTCTGTTTATTCTGTTTATTACTTTTGTCCAAATTATTGGAACCTTCATCCAGGGTGTGTTTCTCCTTATCATCTGAGTTTTCTTGGAATGGAATAATACTTTTCTCGTTATTATTCCGATGGTTTTTTTTGCTTCCTCCTCTGTTTTTTCCCCTTTTCTCTTTCATCGATGATTCGTCACTGTCTCCATTGTTATTCCTGTTCTTACGATTGTTTAGATATCCTCCATTTTTTCGAGTGCTCTTAGAATTTCTTGCTTTTTTCCCGCGGGGATCTTCACTTGTATCAGCATCTTCATCATCTGTACCTTTTTCCTCCTCTTCAGACGAACTGCCATTCTCATCTTCATTTGCATCATAATCACTATCCTCAGTAGTGTTGTCATCATCAGTACTGGTTATCACTGCACTCGAATTTTTTATATACTTTTTCTTTCCTCTATCCCTTTTTTTGCTGCTTGAATCGTCATCATCCTCATCTGTTTTTTCAGCCAGGGAATAATTCACACTTTTTCCTTGTTCCGTATTTTGGATTAGTCTGGATGATCTACGTAAAACCATCTTGCCGTTCATATTGGGTATATCTGGATGTGCATATAATATATGTCTCTGTATAAGTACTTATGTGTTCTCCTACACGTACTTGCTTGTTCTTTTTTTTTTTTTTTTTCTTTTTTACAAAAAAAAGAAGTTCAGTATGCAGAAAATAGATCTACACCTCCCCTCTTCCATTAGTATCATTTAACAAGTGCTAATTAATATTGCTTTCACAGAAGCATCTTGTGCTTTTCACTGTGACTTTACTACCCCAATAACTTGCCCTAATGGCATTTCCCTTATGGTTTTCTTTATTTTGTATTATCCTTATTGATATCTTTATTTTTTTGTATAATTTTTATTTTAACTTTTGCTTATAGGAAACGATCATGTATTATAAGGGGGAAAATAATAATATAATAAAACGAGGTGAGCGAGTATTTAATGAATGTATACCTATACACAATGCAACGAGAAAGTGAGAAATTGTTTCATCCCTTCAACACTTCGTGTATTTCTCCTTTAAAAATGAAAAAAAAAAAAAAAAACATCATAAAATAAATAAAATCCTACCTTATAATTTTATGCATAAGGAAAAAATTGTGTAAAAGGTTGGGTGTGAAATTTCTCGGAATGGTATGTATAACTGGATTACACAAGGTAAAGAAATAATAAATACGTGTTGATCATAACTGGCATTAAAATGTGTTAAAAAGTGGTGACATATATGTATATACACATATGTAAGCATATATTTATATGTATTTTTTTTTTTTTTCACTGTTATTATCATATAATATAGCATCGACGGAAGTAGTAGAGTTATTGAGTACTTAATTTTAACATGTGTTTAAAATGGTAACAACAAGAGAATGCTGTGAGGTTTTTTCCAAAAAAAGGCAAAAAATTGAAGTGAAAAATAATAACTCCTAATTAATCGGGTAATATAAAATAAACTGGACATTTCTGTTGTCCCTATTTTATTTTTCATATGCATATTTAATTTTCCCTCTTTTTTTTCCAATTTTTTCTTTTTTTTTTGGAGGGAGTACCTTGTCATAACATATATGACTAAATGCAATGTAGCACTTTTTTGCTACTTAACAAATTGATTTAGATCCTATTACATAATGCATATAGGTGTGCACATATATGTATATATGCTCAATTTTTTCAATTAAAACATTGTGACGCACAACACACTCGAACATATCACACTGTTATTTATTTGTGTATATACATTACGTCAAAAGTTAAATTTTTTTTTTTTTTTCTTTTTTTTTTTTTTTTTAATTCATTATAAGTTTTCATACACATTTGCACGTTCAAAGGTCCTACATGGAAACACTTCACGGGCACAATTGAAATTTGCGAAGGAACACCTTTTTGCAAAATTAATCTTCCGTATAACATACACGTTAGGATGTAATTGATCATAAAATATTTCAGACAAATTGTCATTAGCCGTAGATATGAAAATATGAAAACACGTGCCCAAGGACCTTTTCAGAACTGAAATAATGTCTAAGAGATGTGTAAGGAGGAAATTATATATGCGTGAACATGTGCATACAAAGCTTAATACACATGTCAAGTAAACGTATGAGTGTACATTTGAAATCCATAAGTAAATGCTAACCTTTGTTTCGTAATAATAATAAAAATAAAAAAAAAAAAAGACATTCCCAAAAAAAAAAAAAAAAAAAAAATTTGAATTTATATGAAGAAGATAATTCACTTCTTCTCGTCTACTCAAAAAAAAGAAAAAAAAAAAAAAAATTATTTTATCCCTTAAAAATAATGTATCATTTTAAAAGATCCAATTTTTTTTTTTTTTTTTTTTTTTGCTTGTCCACTGAGAAAAATGACATAAAGTCGAAATGACTCATCCATCATACTACTTTATTTAAAAAATTCTAACAATTAGTATGATGAAAGTATTCCAAAAATGTTTACAAATTGCGTAAGTGGCTTTCAGATATGTCTATTAAGTGTCCTTATTAGTATTTGACTATATAAAGGGTTGGGGGGAGAAAAAAATAAAAAAAATTATACAAAGAAATAATATCCAAATACTAAACCGTTTATAAAATAAATAAAAGATATTACGAAAAAAAACACAGTTTGGCCTTTCACATTTGTTTTTGTTTTGATACACATGCACATGAACGTTTAATTATGTAAATGTGTAAACGTGTGAATGTGTAAGTGTGTAAATATATGAACATGTACCCTTTCGCGCATATGCCCACATATAAGTCTTGTTGTCTCTAACATCGAGTTTACTCCATATTTTTAGTTGACAAAAATGGAAAAAAAAAAACGAAGTGGAACATCTTCCACATTTAAGGAAATTCCGAGTTTCAATAAATCTTACTTAGACCTAAGTACTTATAGCAAAGATAATTATGGAAAGCAAAATTCTATTAACAACACAAATGAGGTTTTTGAATTTTTCACTAGTATTACAAACAACCAAAAGGATATAAGCAAGAAGTATGAACAATTATTTTCCTTAATTAAAAAATTCGGAAAGGAAATTAAATATTTGCTAAATAAAAATAATGAATATAATGGCATTATCATCGATACAAAAGAATGCGTTAAAAAAATAAAAGAGAAGCTAAGTGACGCTTCTTACAAGGAATTTGAAAACTTAGGTAAAACTAAAGAAAAATTGAATAGAAATGAATATGACAAATTAGAAAATCAACCAACTACAAAAAAGAGTTGCACAAAAGAAGTTAATCAAATTGGTGACAACAGAATAAAAATCTAGGCAACTCGTACCAACATGCAGTAGTACTTACAATACACATCTTCAAAAAAAAAAAAAAAAAAAAAGGCTGTCTATTATCAAATATGCATCTTGACAACTCAGCAAAGAGTTGAACACTTATTACATAGGTATTATATTTACACATGTTCTATCGCTTATATATGTTCTCTTCAAGCGATAATCTCGAAAAATAAATTATTTTATATAATATTGAACTCATGCACATCTCGATATAGAAAATATATATATCATTTTTTCCCTTTTTTTTTTTTTTTTTTTTTTTTTTTTTAGAAGGAGAATTACTTAAAGATAAGAACAATATAGACGTGATAGGAAAAATAGTATCCTACCTTTGGGAAGAAGTTGGATACTGCAATAAAAATTCCATTGAATGGAATGAAAAAATTGAGGAATTAAAAAAATATATAGGTAGTAAAGATGAGTTTCTAAAACTAGAAAGGAAACTAACCTTAACAAGTGAAGAATTGAAAAAAGAAATGGTATATAATATGAGTTCATTAAAAGAGCAACAAGATTTGAAAATAAAAATTAAAGAAGACAGAAATATGTATAGAAATGACATACAAAATATGGAACAAAAATTTTTGTACGTCATTTTAAAGTTTATATTAAGAGATAAAAAATATAAAACACAGAAATTTTTTTTCCTTTTTTGGTTAAACATAATCAGAAATAAAAAGGACACAATGAACAACATAATATCTTGTATTGCTAAAAAGCAACAGTATTTATTATACTCTTGTTTCACAAAGTTAAAGAACAATTCTTTTGAAAAATATTTAATCGATAAAATTATTAGTATGGTCGATTTCCCGTTACGTGGCAACACCTATGCAGAAAAAGGAACCCCTAGGAAAACATATTACAGTCACAATTCTAGCTATAATAACGACCACAATATCGATCTGGACAAGGATCGAAGCAATGATCGAAGCAACAATAGTAATATCAATGAAAGCAGTAATAACAATGGAAATAGTAATAACAATGGAAACAGTAATAACAATGGAAGCAGTAATAACAATGAAAGTAGTAATAACAATTATTACAAGAATCATAATAGTATACGCAACAGCCCGAAGGATAGGAACAAAAGCAGCGTCTTCCCCATTTTAGTCAACAGTTATAAAAACAAAAATAGTGATCATGCATCTCCCATCAATTATGACCGTGTTCATAGCAGGTCCAGGAAACATAACGAATCAATTATTAATTACGAAAAAGAAAACAGTTCTGCCACACGAAAAAGCGATATAACAACACATATGTATGATTCACTAGAGGATTTCACGTCTGCAAAAAGAGACACACAACAGTTTGGTAGTGGCAGTGAGGATGGAAGAAAGAACAACAATCATCACAAGGGAAGCCACCACAGTGGTAGCGGTAATAATAATAGCACAAATAGCTGCTGTGATAAAAACAGCTCATATAAAAGAAACATGTCCTATAAAAGAAACAGCTCATGTAACAAAAAGAGCACATACAACCAAAGCAATGCATGTGACGAAATGAAAGGTACTGATGAGTGTTACGATAGAGAGTCTACTTATCATATCGAAAAGATGTACAACAATTTCTCTCGTCAGATGGAAGAAAAGGCAGACAAAAAAAGTGTAGATATGATACACCAAACAATAAAAAAAATGAACAATAAAATTAATGATATACGGGATACATTGGAGAAGAAAAACAAAATGATAAGAAATGAGGAATTCTTCAAAAATACAACATCTGAGATATTTTCTTTAAATCATAAAAATGGATCAAATAAAAAATATTCGGATACGGATTATAACAATTCCATAGAAAACAATTCCTTAAGCATTCCCACAGAAAGAGCTCTAAGTGGGTACTTATTAAATAAAAACAAGTCAAGAAACATAAGTACTAGTGAAGTAAATAGGTCAAAAGGATTGAAGAAGAAAAGTGAAGATTTTCAAAAAATGAATAGTGACTATGATAATCGCCCAAAAAAATATGATAGCATTGCACACAAAGAGACTTATGATAATATGGAAAAATGGAACTTAAATAATGATAAATATTCCAAAAATAATTCTATGGATGTGCCACGCATCGACGAGAATTACCTCTACCAAAGGCTCTCCAAAAATAACACACGCAGTGGTTCACGTGTCAAGAATGATGGTACCCGTTACGATGGGGGAAGTAAATATAGTGCAGCCTATACCAGCAAGGAGGTATTCAAAGGAGACTCCAAAGGAGACTACAAAGGTGATTACAAAAGATATTACAAAGGTGACTCCAAAGGTGAGTACAAAGGAAATGTCGGGCGTGATACCGAACTTGGTACCAGAATAGACACTACCCATGACAGCCATAAGGGGAAGTACAACAAACGGGAGATAATCGAAAGTAACAATGATAACTGTTCACCATCGGACATTAAGCTCATTTTAAGGACAGGAGGTGGGTTTCGAAAACTTAGTGAGCATTGTCAAAAAAATTATATAGAAAAATTGAATTACTTGAATGATAATAATTTGTTGGGGTACGAAACAAATTTGAACATCAAAATAAAAGGACATCCCTTTATACATAATGTTACCGACAACAAACAAAATACGCAGAAAAAGGAGAAAAGACACAGATCACTTTCAAAGTTTTATAATATGCATTAAAAAGTATAACATATACATAAGTATCGCATTTTTTTACTCCTAAATATGCACAGCTTTTTACAAAAGCAAAAAAGAAAAAGAAAATCATATTTTTCTACATACATAGTAGAACGTTTCAATTCTACATCTCTATATTCTTCGTATTTTTAAAATATTCCTTTTTGTGTTCGTGCGTGGGTGTGACGTGTACGTATGTATGTGTTACTATTATTATCTTTTTTTTTTTTTTTTTTTTTTTTTTTTTTATTTCTTTAATAATTTACTTATTATACCTCATTTTGGAAAAACGTTACACGTGTTTTCTATTAAGTTCATCATTTCAGTGAAATTTTGTTCATTCTTGCGTACTCGCTTTTAGCTTCATTCACATGTATGTATTTATGTATGTAGGTATATATTTTTACTTGATGTGCCATATGCGCACGTATATTGTATGCATCGAAAAGCATATATCCACTTTTTTGCGTAGTTGCTATTTTCCGCTTTCTCGTCTGCCCAAGTCATGGAAAATAAAATAACAAAATAGCAAAATAAAAAAATAACAAAATAGCAAAATAAAAAAATAATGAAATAGCAAAATAAAAAAATAATGAAATAGCAAAATAAAAAAATAATGAAATAGCAAAATAAAAAAATAATGAAATAGTAAAATAACAAAATAACAAAATAACAAAATAATGAGATAGTAAAATAACGAAATAGTAAAATAATAAAATTTGCACATTACAAGAATTAAAAACGGATGCATTGTCTCCACAGAACTGTTCATAAACACACATATTTTTGAGTATATCCAGAATGCACCTTTTTCCTGTGTCACTTCACGACTGCACCTGGCGTTATTAGATAGAATTTTATTTGTTGCAAATAAATTCAAGCAGCATTTTCTTCCTTCCACAACCCCCTGAAACCTAGAATTGTGCATTCTGCTGTGCTTAACGATTTTTTCCTCTTTTTATGGAAAATATCGTTACGTATGCGGCTTTGATTGTGTATATTGAAAATATTTTAAAATATCTACAAATTTATGCTATTGACCCTAAAACTAATCATCCAAAATTTGAACTTTCTTTTTAGCGCTATCTGCGTCAAGCTTAAAAAGAGATTTTACACTTTCGTGGAAAAGGTTTATACATACATGAATATGTATACATTCACGTATGCATATGTACCCCTCCATGCTAGCCTCCCCTTTTACCAAACAAACTCATTAACACTACATTACCCTTTCTGAAGTAACATCAAGAACAATGAAAAGGGATTTAACAAAAGAAAAAAAAAAAAAAAAAAAAGGAAATCTGATATGAAACTCTAAGCATTATCAACTCCCGTAGGGAATTTTTTGAGGAAATTTTTTTTTTTAAAATGAAAAGTGAATCAAAGTCTAAAGAAAAAAAGAATTTCGAAAATGGCAAAATATATGTAGTATATGATGAAATTTATAATATCCATTTGAAGGAAAAAAAGCAGAGAAATCACTATGACAAAATTGTAAGGTTCCCAAACCCATTAGTGTTAATAATTAGAGCGTTAAGTGAACTGTACAATTTGAAAGATAATGTAGAATGTGTTTCCCGCAGCTGTCCCTTTGAAATAGTAAAGACACACTGTTATTTTAATGGTGAAGAAAGGAGTGTATATGAAACAATACTCCTAATGCATGCTATGAGGGGTAAAATTGAACTGGAAACTGGTGCAAGGGAGAAGACTAGTGACGAAGAATCAACTGGCACGAGCTCATTAGTCAAGATACTGAACAACAGTACATTAGACCTGTACTTATTTCACATTCTAAATGAGTTTGGCCAAATATATGAATACTTTTTATATCTGCATAATAAATGTTATAAAAATTATACGCGCAAATTTTTTATAAATAAAAACTACAATTTTATAAAAGGTTTTATAAAATTGAAACATATGAACAACTACATATCGAAGAAATACAAAAATGTATCATTTGAAACAATATTAAATAAATTTATTAAGTTGTTGAATTTGTTTGCTCATATGGAGAAGAATTACGAACGAATCGAATATGTTATTTTTTATGTGTATTTTTACACATTTTTAAATATACCTATTTATTTTTACCCATGGAATTGTGAAAGTAGAAATGGCTATAATAGTGACAATAACATTTTTAAAATGTTAAGTAGAAAAATACTCCTAGATGGGAATATTAATATGATTATGAATCAAGTTGAAAGAAACAAAAATCATTTTTTCCTCTTCATTTTAAATAGCACAATAGACACAACTGGTTATACCGAAATCTATGATTTTAACCTTGCTATACTTACGAATGAAGCCAATGAAGAAAATGATATTTTGCTTTTAAATTATGATAATAGAAATGACTCTACCTTTCTGCGCAATAATTATGCCTTTTTTGAAAACAAGGAAAAGTACATTCATTTATGTGAATATAACTTATTAAAGGGTATAGGTTATAATTCTTTAAAGCAATTTTACAAACCACATTTTTATTATTTAACAATTTTGAGAAAAATGTTTGTGTTTCATAAAAAAATGAAAATAATTCAGTACTTTTTTCGTCTCTTAGCTGAACGAGTTGTTGATATGAATACATATTACAAAAAATACGTGAAAAAAGGTTGACTACCTGGAGGGGTCTACCTACATTCACATAATTATATACAGTGTGCATATTTTTTTATATATATTATATTGGACTCACTCTCGTGCAATTTGTTTACATGGCACAACTGTATGAAGCATTTTATTTAAGTCAATTGCTTCAACAAAATGAACTTATTTTGCAACCTTCTGAACGAATTAAATTACGCAGCGGTGTGCTGATTATCCGCAGTTGAAAAAATATGGTGGAGGCATGTACTTTTTATTTAAAAAATATAAATTTAAAAAATATATACTTAAAATATATAAATTTAAAAACTCTATATTTAAAAAATATATATTTATAAAAGGGAGAGCCATGTGTAGAAACCTCTGCAATGGATTGCACACCCCTGTTCCCCGCGCGAGAATTATTACCACTGTTTACTTATTCACGTTACTATTTTTATCACTATTCATTCGCGTTACTATTTTTATCATTATTTACTCGATTTACTATATATTATCATTACTGTTATTTATTCCTTCTTTGATCATATTTTCTCCCATTTTCTCGCAACTAAAAGGGAGGTCAAAAGGACGATACAATATCGCGCACATATGCGAGCCTGCCGGAGTGACTTAAGACGTCGAAGTACTTCGTATTGAGTGGTCTTACATTATAACCATACAAAGTCAAATGGAAGGAAACAATTTTGGAATCTCCTAGCTGTCTATTTATTTCATTTCTTGTAGTATCTTGTGTTAACATTATAACATGTCTTTTATCCCCCGTTATCAAAATGTCCAATATATATGGGCCATAAATATCAACTGAAACGTCGTGTCTAATCTGTAGTTCATCTAATATTTGCGAAACAGATGATATAATTTTGGAGTAGGAGAACATATTTTCCTTTCTTTTTAAATAGAAAATTTTCAAACATTCCAAGACACAGAATTTTGGTAAATCATATTCCATCCATTTGAACTGTATCATGTGAGATAACCATAACAAACAGACTTGATTTTTCTTTTTTTCCCAATAAGTTGTTTTTGCAATTTTTCTCCAAATAAATGAAAAGAAGTATGTATTGATATGATATAGATTTGATAAAATTAATGCGTAGGAAATATTAATTGATGTTTCTTCATCAATCTCATCAATATAATCTTCCAAATAGTTCACAGATGCTATGATACATTGATCAATTGATTTGTGATGAAAATCAAAAAAGGACAAAGATTCAATCAAAACAGAAACCTGTTTTAAGGTTAAGACCCCCTCCTTTCTGTTTATATACAATTCATGAAAATATGGCTCAAATTTGTTTGCACTTAGAATAATACATTTTTCGAAAAATAAATTCATCCTTTTGAATGAATTTAGAATAAGAAAAATATTTTCATAGGAAAATTTATCAAAATTGTTCTCCATTAATTTTGAAATGTGATAAAAAAATCGATCATGTTCTATTGCAAAAATTCGATGTTTGGAAAAAGCATCAGCTAGTATACTCAGATTGAATGGTGATAAATACTGCGTATAGTAATAAACAACTTTTTCAGAAATTTTGAAAAATTCAGGATTATATACATAAATATTTTTATATATTTCTACACTTCTGAGAAATAACTCAAGGTTTAGGAAAATGGGACAGCAGTAACAAGGTATCTCTTTTTTTTTCCTCTCTTCACCCCTTGCAATAATAGACTCAGATTCATTTGGAAATACACATTTAACTTCATTGGTAAAACTTTCCCTAGTACTAAGATTTGGATTTTGTATAAAGCTTATTTTATTCTCATCCAATTGGCTACTTTTCCTATGAGACAATTTGTCATTTAACTGAATTTCCGTTTTGCAATCCTTATGGTAGGTCTCTTCTTCGTTGATGTTCGATTTGTCTTCATCCATCATAATACTCAAAGGAGCCATTAAAAAATTTTTTTTTGAAAAATAATTTTCATTCAAGTTAAGTAATGTGAATATTTCATTACTAGATAGAGGATAATTTACATCATATTTGTAATTCATGTAGTTGTAATTTTCAAATTGTTCATAATGCTGTTCGTATATAAATTCCTTTTTTATAAGGATAAAATTATTTAACAAAATCGAATTTATTAATCTGTTATAGATGTCTAGATTGTAATATCCAGCCCAAATATAGGTATTAAAACACTGTAATAATAATTGAATAACCGAATGGATATGAGCAATTTTTTGATTGCTCCTTTCAAATTGTTCCTTAATGTACTTGTCAAAATTTTTCAAAGGATTAATAAATGAATTAAAAAGAAGGAAGTGTTTGTAATTTAATTCTTTAAGTGATATCAAAATGTGACATATGGACACTACATCAAAATGTTTTCTATTTTTATATATATCGTCTATTAGTAAATTAAATCGTTCATCGCGTACAATAATTCCCTCCAACATTCTGTTATTTTGGAAATTATTTTCACTTTCTAGCAAATCTTTGTTATTTAATACATCGAATATGTGTTGATATTTTTCTATTAGACTTTTTTCTATCTTGTCAAATCCAGTTATGTTTTTATTTTTAAACAATTCGGTAGTATTACTTTCGTTTGATAAATGTTCTATGTTATTATTTAAAATGTCACCCTTTTCATTGTGTCTTCCTCCATCTAAATTGTTGTTACCTCCTTCTGCATTCACATATCTATTCGTATATTTACTAAATGTTATATGCATTCCGTTCATATTTTTCCTTTTCTTTCTTTCCTCAATTACTAAACCTGCTAACATACGTATAACTGTTATTAAGTTTTGTAAAAATAAAGCTCCCCTGTGAGTTATCAGTATTGATAAAATATCTTCATATGTTTGACATTTTAATATACTTTTATCCATTTGTAAGCATATTTCATTTACATATATCATAGAATTTGTTTCATCTAAAATTTTTTCAATTGAATTCATTTCACCTGTGCTATTTGAAGTGGTATCCTCAAATCGGCTCTGCTTGTCATTGTTTGGGGAAGTAAATTGTGTTAGTCCTTCTTGGATCATACTCCTACCTGCAGTTGCAATGGTTCTACTACATTTTCTGGTATTATTTCTATTCTTACCAACCCGGTCTAACATATCATTCTTTCCTTTACTCCTGTTTCCATGACTTATTAATGTCACAAGGTAGTGAATTCTTTTTGTTCTTTGACATGTATCATAAGAACAGATGGCATTCTTATTCTTTCTGACATGCACAAGACTCCTTTTTTTCCAATATATGGCAAAGAACTTTCTCTCCCTACATTTTAGTAACTTGTATAGCAATTTATTGAACATTTAAAAAAAAAAAAAAAAAAAAAAAAAACTTTTTTATCTTTTTAATTTTTTAATGTTAAACTAACAGACATAGTTAAAAAGATTATTTCTGCATCCATTTCTTCTTATTTGAGTACTTCTTAATCAGATAACACGAATTAGTAAAAGTTCATATCTGCACATTTAAATGCGCGTTCATATATGTGTTGTATCCATATATAACCTAGGATAAGCTGCATAATTGTATCACCTCAAATGTTTTTCCAGTCTTTTCATACAGTTATGCAATTCTATTCATCAGAAATGGACATCCCTTTTTTTTTTTTTTTACAAATACGGACAAAGGGTTAGAAAAAAAAAAAAAAAAATTGATACAAGAGGGTAAAATGAGTAATTTTTCCACTGTCATATACTTTTTACATGTAATTTCGTGTTGTGTGAAAAGCATTACATATCCTACTGATCAACTGTGACAGATGATGCAACAATTTAATTGAGCCTCATTTATTTCAAGGAAATGTTGAGTAATTTCTTAAATGTATTTTTTGGAAAAATATTATATTGGTATACAAAAATTAAAAGTAAAAAAAAAAAAAAAAAAAAGAAAAAAAAGGAGCCTTTCTACCTGTGTACGCATCGCAGATAAATGAACAGGTTAAATTGCGTGTGTTTTTGCAATGGATGTGTGACGACTATACGTGTAAGATTCGGCCGGATAGATTGAATAAGAACCTGATGTGCGTCAGAAATTAAAAAGCAGATGATAGATTGCCTTTTACATTCACCTATTTTGTTGTCCCTTTTGAAATTACTGGTTTTTTTGACCCTATACAAATCACCCATTTTTTTGAACCTATAAAAATCATCCATTTTTTTGAATCTATAAAAATCATCCATTTTTTTGAATCTATAAAAATCATCCATTTTTTTGAACCTATAAAAATCATCCATTTTTTTGAATCTATAAAAGTCACCCATCTTTTTGAACCTATAAAAGTCACCCATCTTTTTGAACCTATAAAAGTCACCCATCTTTTTGAACCTATAAAAGTCACCTATTTTATTGCCCCTTTTTTAATTCACCTGTTTTATGACTCTTCCCGCCCTTCAATCACAATATGCAACAATTATTTATAACATTTTAATGAGCCCAAACGAAAGCGACTCGGCCTACTAATTTTAATCCCTTACTCATTTCTTATTGTTATGCAACTTTTCAACCTAAAGCATTTCGCAAATGTAGAGATTGAGTTTTTTTGTTTCCCCTTTCTAATTTATTTGTGCATAGTACAGAAGGGTAAATATGTCTCATGAAGTGGTTTCAAACTGGCATAGGAGGAAGGGGCAACTAAGGACACATAGACATAGTTAGGAAGTATAAGCTGAATAAGGCACATGTAGTGATTAGCACATACACATTTGAGCATTTATGCGTCCTTACCCAGTTCTACCGTTGTCCTTGTGACCAAAGAAAATCCATCTCTTCCTCACCTAAGCAATGTGGTCTTACAAAATATGAGAAATAGTAGAAAAAGAAGAAGGAGAAGAAGAATGACACACCTTTTTCCCTCGGGAGTGATGTGCTTCATCGCACATTTTCACACGTTCTCTGCTGTTAAGGGGACAAAATGCATACGTGAAGGATGTAAAAATGGGAACGTAAAGTTGAAAAGATATATCAGTTATTACTCCTTACAAAATCAAGGAAGTTTAAAAAGTGTGGATGATGAGACTTTTAATTTGCTATTATCGAATTATAAAAATAAAAATTGTCTAAACTTATCTGTAAGTAATAACATGATACCAAAATATTTGCAAGAATATTTTATGTATGACCTAAATAAAAATCTGTACTTTGATAGAAAACATTTAAAAATGATTGAAAATACGGCATTAAGTACATTCAATTTGGAGCCAAAATATTGGGGGGGGGTGTTCAGCGTGAATACCACTGATGATTGTAGATCTAGCGAGATAGATGATTACTTTCTTTTGAAATTATTTCGAAATTTTATAAATTACAAAGCTAAAATAATGAACATAAGTTTTGCATTATCAGAGGAGGGAGGAAAAAATACTGAAAGCGATCCGAATGCATGTAATATTATAGAAAATTTTTATGACATTATTCATGTAAGAATTAAGGACAGAATAGATTATGAAGAAATAAGGAAAAAATATGAAGCCTTTAAGCCACAATTGATGCACATTGACGAAACAAATAACCCGTACAATTTTAATTACGAATTTGTTAACAATTTGAGAGGTATAAATAAATGTATTGTTATAACAAATATGAGCAATAAGGCAAGTTTAATCTCACAAAATTTGATACCTTCTCCTTTTAATTACTCAGATATGGTATACACATATTATAACGAAAATATGAGAGCACATAATTGTTATATTATTTTTTATAAAAAAGGATATAAGCATGTGGACAAAGGAGGGAAATTAATTCAATATGAATATGAAAAAAAGTTAAAAAATTCCTTTTTTCCCAATTGTGTAAATAACACTATTTTTTCTCTACTCACATCATTTAAATTAATGAAAAATTGTGAATTTAAAGAATATTTAAGTCAGTCCCAAGAAAACACATTTGCTCTTTTCACTCACGTAAATAAAAACTTTTTTAGTATACGTTATTCGAAAAATAGCAACTTTTTAAATTTAAATTGTAGAAACTGTATTTTTAATGTATATGAGTTTCATGAATTATGCAAAGAATTAAATATCTTTTTTGATATTCTTAACCCAAATAAGTACGCTCAGACGTCTTTTAATATTGGGACAAATTATTTGACAAGTATTGGTCTGCTACAGAATGATATGAAGACCGTGGCGGAGTTTATTAATAGGACTCACTACTTATATTTTTCCATAAAACGACAGATCAAATGCTCAAGTATTGAATTTTCTCAATATTTAAAATGCAATAATTCAGAGTTTCCCGATATGTTATCTCTTTCAAACGACATTTATTGTTTCATTACATCTTTTCCTTCAATGTAGAGTTAAATAGTTTGCGTGCTTTATATGCTTACTCTTTTGTGTAATTCTGTCTTCCTCATTTTATCTGTGATAAGAAATTTTTTAAACCATACGCTGTGTTACTCCCCTGTGTTCGTGTGTGTTATAAAAAGGGTCCCACATAGATGTGCATTTGTATACCACTTATAGGATTGTACATACTGGTAAATGATTATTTGTTACGATGTGTACACGATGAGACCATACTCAATCTCAATTCTGCATTGATTTGTTGCTTTTCACAACTGTTTCATATTTACAAAAAAAAAAAAAAAAAAAAAAAAAAAAAAAAAAAAATTCTAAAAGGCACATAAAATAAAAACATACCAAATGGTAAAATTCCCTAATAAGAAAAAATAAAACATAAAAATAGGTTCCCATTTGAGGGGACATGCAAAAATTTAAAAGATGTAAATTACATGAAAAAAAATAATAAAATAATATAAAATAAACTTTGTTCATTATCGGATATTTTTTCTAAAAAAAAAAAAAAAAAAAAAAAAATTGCTTCAATCTTTTTTTAAAACATTTTGATATGACAAAGTAGAATTACATAACATGCATGTCATTGTCTGTCTTGGTCAACAAATGGGTGTACCAACATGCATAAGTAGACTTGTATCTACAGGTGTGTATATAAAGGTTTGTGTAGGAGTTTTCATAGAAATATGCGAAGACACACATTGGCACTTTCCTCGTGAATACCAAAAGGTATTACCATAGGAAAGACCAACTTTTCGATATTGCTTCATTTGGTAAAATTTGCAAACTTGTAAAACACGTGTTGGTGTTGTTTGCTTAAAGAAAAAAGAGGTAGCTCACGCATATGTAAATTGGTACATATGCATATCGCTGTGATGACATAATACTCACTTAAAAGAAATCGAAATAGCCATAACTAAAAAAGAAGCTCTTTTGTCACTTTAAAAAAAAAAAAAAAAAGAATTTTTTTTTGACTTTCGAATGGTGTTAGCTGTAAATTTAAAAAAAGATGCCTTTGTATCCAATTCCCAGTAGAACCATTCTTCAGCCCCCAAAAAAAAAGAAAAAAATAGAATGCCATATAATTTTTTAAAAATTGGGACAAATTATTTATTAAATATGAAGCATATATTGAGTAATATGTCAAAGCAGGAGTTCAGCTTCTTTTTTTTCTCTCCACTCTATTGCCTTTTGTCTAGCTAATTGGACAGATTTATATTCTGAAAGAGGGGAAAAAAGTGCGCACACATGTGCATATATGTATATATATACATGCATATACCTATGGGCACAGAGAAAAACGCCAATGGTTAAAGAACATGTTTTGAGTGAAACAAAGAAGCAAAAATCATAAAGTGTGAAGATGGAAATTTGAGGAGTTCTAAAAAAAGAGATACAGATGTATACATATACATATATATACAAGTGTGTCCCTGTTTAGTTTCATCGTCCCTCTCCCTCCTACATCCACCTACGCCTGTTCTAGTTTTTCCTCTTTTTTTTTTTTTTTTTTTTTTTTACCGTTCACTGAAAATCCCTTAGTTTGTATCTTCCCATTCTCCTTCCAATTAGCTCTCCAGAGTTTTCTTGACTTGTCATAATACACTCCCTTTCGTGCCTCAAAGGAAGCAACAACTCCATCTATCTCGAGATCGTAATGCCCTGTTCTTTTTTTTGGCTTGGAGTTTATGGATGTGTTTAAACTTTTCATTTTTTGATTTTCCTTTTTCTTTTTGCATGTTTTTTTTACCTTTTTCTGAGCATCATTTGTTGCAATATTTCTATTTATTGAATGCATTTTATTTTTTGCAGGTTCCTCTTTGGAAGATCCTGCACCATTTGGAGCACCTGACTCAGCTCCCTCCTCCATGTCGCATAAATCAAATATGTAGTTAGGTATCTCCATAGCCTGAATTATATAAGACTTGTGTTTCTGATTTTCTAGAATATCCAAAGAATTTAAAAATTTTTTAATATCCATGGATTTGTTAAAATTTTTCACATACCATGGTTGTATGCATTTATTCATGTTAACGTATATATCTGGATTTTGTTCATATGAATTTGCATAATCAGAATAATTTAAACACTCCTGCGTAAATGTAAAAGGTTTATAGTTAGGTTCATGTACTTTTCTTAATTCATCTAATTCTTCTATAATAATTTTCAACATGAAAAAATCTAAATGCTTAACAGTTCCAATACTTAAAGAACGAAATATTAATATGTATATTTTTAATTCTTCAATACATATTGTCATAATTTTTTTCCAATGAAAATAAAAATTAGCTTCATATTCTCCCCAGATGGGTATTTTTTTCCTAATTTCTAGTAGCAGATCATAACAATTAATTTGATGATGTAAAAATAATTCCATATGTACTTTTTTTCTTGTAAGGTTATTTAATTCTAAGCATCTTCTTAAATCCTCTTCGTAAATTTTATCAATGTTTTCTGAACAACAGTTATCTTCATTTTCTTCTTCGTTCAGCATATGCTGTTTTCTTTCAAATTCAGTTTCCACGTTGGCATTTCCTTCCGAATATTTTTCTGTTGAATCTTCTTTTTCGCTTTTCAGATATGTAGAATCCACCACCCTTAGGATTTCCTCACTTTTACTTCTGCATAAACTTGGCATTGAACTTCTTCTTCTAAGTATACTCTTGTCCTTTGACATGTCTTCATCATACACTACTTCCTTATTAGTGCCCACCAAATTTTTACACGCAAAAATATTTTTATCTTTTCCCTTATTTTCTTTATTCTTTTCGGAAAATTCTTCGCCCTCATTTTCATCATCAGTGTTAGAGAATCTAGATTTTTCTTCCCTTATATTTTGATTTATAATATTTTCATGGATATTTGGATAATGATAATTATTGGAAACATGTATGGTGGTGAGACCATTGTCATTAGGTAAGTTATTAGGATTATCAGCATCATGTATACTCTCTGTCATGACAGTCTTAACTTTATAATTTTTATTTTTTGTTTCATTTTCTGTATTGATTATCTTATTAACATTTGTTTCTTTCAAATAGTCTCCGTCATCAAGTGTCATTGTGTTACCCAGGCTATGTGTATTATTTGTTTGTTCGTCTAGTATTATTGATGTTTCATAATTCATATATTCATTCATTGCACTTTTGCACGGAACAATGTATCTATTTTCGTTTTCATCAAAATTCTTTTTGTCAGCTTTGTATTTATGATTTGACTTACTTTTTTTGCATTTTTCATTTTTCTGTTGCATCTGAGGGACATCACTCTGTTCATTATCCATATAACATTCCCCACAATTACCAATATCATCACCGCTACTAATTCCATTATCTTCATTATATTCACAAGGATTTCCAATTTCACTATCGCTACTGATGAGACCTTCTTTACTAATTTTGTCTTGGTTGACATTTCCATTATAACTAGAAGCATTATTTGTCTGAATATTTATCTTTCCATACTCCTTTCTGTTGTTACTCATCTCATTATGGATATCTTCCGATAAAGAATCCCCACTTGACATTTTGCCACCTTTCCTAATTTATTTCTCTTGCAATTTATTTGCATATATGATACAACTATGTTGGCGTCTTTTCCTTTTTATTTATTTATTTATTTTTATTTTTATTTTTTTTTTTATTTTTTTTTTTTTTTTGGGGGATATGGATGGGATAATATTTAAAATTGTATCTTCCCCGTTAACCAGCTTATCGAAACTTTTAGATATAAAATGTGTTCTATTTCTTTAAACATCACTTTCTGTTAATTTTGGTTGTTCATTCGTTTTGTTCTTATGTGTGTCTGTGTCTGTCTGTTATTTGTGAATAAAACTGTACCTTTTTGACAGCTCTCTTCATCCATATGCACATGTGCATATATGTATGGAAGTGATAAAGAAAACGAAACGGGAAGAGGTATATCACTTTTTGTTTAATTCAGAATATTTCGAATATATGATCGTGCGAATTTCCTACATTATACTAGTGTTTGCTTAACCTTTATGATTAAACAATCGAACAGACACATGTGCATACTGTCATGTGCCTATACATTCGCCAATATAAGGCTACACATCTCACACACGTTGAAAGACTAAATGCATTAAAGCCGAATAATCTTAGGAATTTCGAAAATCTTAAAAAGAAGTGACAAAAATTTTACTTCATGGTATTTAAATTTCATGTAAAAAATATGAGGTTAAAAAAAAAAGAAGAAAAAAGAAAAAAGAAAAATGAGTAGAATAAAAAGAAATAATGAATACAGAAAAAATGTCTTTAATGCAAAAATTGTGTACACTATGGTTCATCATATGAAGTTGTGCAGATTAAAACTGAACTGTTCGAACATTAGCACATCATTTTACATGTGTAAATTATTAAAGAAATAAAATCATCACTTCATTTTTACGTATTCACAACAAATTTGACTTGTGTGTGTGTGCATATATATGTAGGTATCCGTAAAGGTATGTGTGTGTGTGTGTGTATGTATGTATGTATGTATGTGTGTGAGGAGAGGGTGGTGTAACAAATAAATCGATAATAAGGTAATAATAAATCAAATCAAAAGAAATAAAACGTAATGAAATGAAAACAAATTAACATAAAAGCATCTGTGATGTTTTAGTAATGTCGATTTTTTTATTTTATTATTTTATTTTATTTTATTTTTTTTTTTTTTGTCCCCACCTTTCTGGATTACTTGAAATTACACATTAAAAATTATTCGTTTGTGTAATGTACGTTTAAAAATCCCTCTAAATATGCAACAACACTAACGAGTAACATTAGCAACAATAACAATTGCAACTATAGTAGTGGTAGCGATAGAGCGTTAGGGTTACACTCTTTGTGGCATGATTGCCATGTATTTAAATAAGTACAAAACCATTTTCAAAAAAAAAAAAAATAAACCGTATGTGTAAATTTTACCCTATATAATATATAAAATATTCCTTGTAAAAAGTAGTTACCACCTTTTATGTTAAAGTGTACTTCATTTAATCAAAAAATTTTATGTTGCCTGTGTTTTTTTTTCTTAATTTGTCTGGTTAAGGATTAATTTGTAAAACTTTGCCATTTGTTTATTTTTTTTTTTTTTAATATTTATTTTTAGAAAAATTGAATACTACACATATGTATATATATATGTCAGTGGTCAAGTAAATGTAGGAAATATTACAAAAAAAAAAAAAAAATACTACCAAATAACTTAAAAAAAAAAACTAACTATTCTTTCAGTCTGTTGCAAATGTGTAGTGAATTTTACAGTGGGGAAAACAACTGCGGTGCAGGGCCAGGATGTGAATAAGTAAGCAAGCGAGTGATCTAAATGGTATAAAATGAATGAGTTAATGGAAAAAAATAAAAAGAATGAATGGACCCATGAAAAAACAAACACACGAATTAACAAACAAGTTAACAAATGAGTTAAAAAAGGAGTTAGCAAATGAGTTAACAAAGGAGTTAGCAAAGGAGTTAACAAACGAGTGAATAAATATGTGTAATATCTTGCACTTTTTCAGCTAAGCTCATTTCGAAAAATCGACTTCCCCTTTTAAATTTTATTTTCTTATTTTTTTTTTTATTGCTATTTAGATACAGTGTATAACGGAATTATTAATAAAAGAAAAAAAAAAAAAAATAAAATAACATACACACAAAAGCACATTATGATGTGTACCTTGAGATGTTCAATTTTTTTTTTTTTTTTTTTTTTTTTTTCCTTATTACGCCTTTATGTGATTAAAACATTATTTATGATGAAAAATGTTACAAACATTAAACTTTACTTCTATGTTTCGAAATAAAAGCACAAGCAGCATATCATCCTTTTCTGAAAAGGAAGGGTGAAGTTAGTCACAAAGGAGCAATTTTATGCACAGCTTAGGGGAATGTAGCTATTTCCATATTCCTTATGGCTAGTTAATTATTCTTTGCAGCTATTTCTATGAGATGTTATAGCTCCTTAATTGCCTTTTGCAGCTATTTCTATGAGACATTATAGATATTTACTTACCCATATTTCCCTAATCTGAAGTTTTTCCGTTTTTACAAAAATTCCAAAAAAGGGAAACGATCGTTTTAGAGATACCCAAAGGAAAGTAAAAAAGTCTCGATAGAAGATTATTATTCTCTTACTTTTGAATATGCTTATGTGTGTGTATGTCTATAGTGGTTTGAAGGGGTTTCATATATAGGCCTATATACATATATTAAAGTAGGAATAATTTTACCAAACCGACAGTTGTGAAATAATTTCCACAAAAATAAAAAATTTTAAATTCATAGAGTCTCATTGGCATGTTATTCATTCATACATACAATACATTTACCTGCTTAGAGGGAAATGTTTATATGATGTTAACCATTCAGCTTTTTTTTTTTTTTTTTTTTTTCCATTTTTTGTTTTCCTACTTGTCTTTTCTTAATTTTCATAATGGTAAGAAAGTTCATCGAAAAAGAAGGTAATCTCTTGGGACACTTAGCTAGGATTCATCTCTATAAGAAAGCGACTCAATCGGGGAGCGATGGAAAGGCTGTGATGCATGTTTGTATTAATAAGAGTAAATAATTTTTTTTAAATCACTGGTCATAAAATAAATATATGTATAAAGTACTCCATGGCTCCTTATTCAATCGTGCATATATATTTCATTGTATATAACGGTGCTCTCTTTCCCTGTATATGAAAAAAAAAAAAAAAAAAAAAAAAAAAAAAAAAAAAAAAAAAAAAAAAAAAAAAAAAAAAAAAAAAAAATTTAAAAAAAAAAAAAAAAAAAAAAAAAAAAAAAAAAAAAAGTACGAATGAACGAACCGATACATAAATTATACTCTACTAATTAAGTCCCTGTTTTTTCTTTGTTAAAAAAAAAATTGACTCGACGTTACACAGTTCAGCAAAATGTAGCCATGGTTCACATTAACATATTTGTGATTCTGTAATAGACAAATAAAATATTTGAGCAAAATAAAAGAAACCTCACCCATTTTCCCAATGACGCATGTTCAGATATATGTTTTCATAAAAAGAGAACAATGGAAAAACATTTTTCTTTTTCTTAAATGGTGGAAAAATCGTTCAGCATTTATAAGTGTCGAAAATTGTGTAAGTTGAACTGCTCCAGTGCAATTAAACAGAATGGTGAGGAACCATGTCAACAAGCCTATACTCATGTGGCCTTACAATGTAGCATTACAAGAAAAAAAAAAAAAAAAAAAAAGGATACAAAATTATGAAGGATTTTAATTTTTACTCTTTAAAATTATATTATAGTCTCATTTAGTATTTATCGCGAGCGTATATAATTTTTAAAAGAAGTGGCGAATATTTGCACACATATTCATAGGGGTTATATATATGCGTATAAATACTTAAGCAAGGAGAGCACAGCTACAACACATATTTACAACGCAAAGAAGAAAAAAATATGTACATATTTATGTGTGCATATAACGTTAAAGAATGCAGCATGTCGGACCACAATATGAAATAGCATATGGTGATGTAATTAGTTTGTTAATGGGCTCGTCTGAACTTTCCGCAAAGGCTGAAAAAAATATATAATAGTTCTTTTCATTCATTCACTCATTCATTCATGTATTTTTATTTTTATTTTTTTTTTCAACCTTATTAGGATTTATTTCATAAAATATATGCACGGCATATATATTCTGTTGAGAATGATCAGTTATGTGCATCAAACACCATGAGAGAAAAATGTGACAAACAAATCGTTGCGAAATACTTTTCGGCCATTTCATATTGTCAGTTGGAATTTGAAAAGGCAAATTTGCAATTACATGCTTACAACAAAAAGTGTTAAAGGTTTATTAAGTGGGTAAAATCGAAAAGGTGACAAGAAGAGGAGTAAACAAATTTCATGATAGTTCGAAAAAATGAATATATGGTGTAGCGTCATATCATTGTTATATGCCATTGGCGAAAAAGGAAATCACAGAATTATCTTCCTTGTTTATTATGCTATTGGAATTTTGATCCTGATTCTTTCCTTCTACTTCAAATCAATAAATACGTGGGCTCTACATGGGAAAAACTTATACATGAGAGCTCAAAAGGATGAAACAAAAACAAAATCTGCATTTTCTAAATTCAAAAAAAAGATAGACGATACAATAATTTCGAAAAAATATTTTAAACATTTTTATGTGGTCGGTTTGGTTGTCAATTCCTTACTCTTAGTTCACGTAAACAGAAATTAATTTATTTTATTTTTTTATATTGTTTTTTCCCCTTTTTTCACTACATACTTATCTACAAGAATGAATAAAAGTGCACGTTCATACACACACGCTACAATATTGACACATGCCCATACTCATTTCTTTTGTAAAGGACCTTAGTCAATGTTCTAAGATCGAAAAGAACGGTAAGACACATTGAATGAGCCTTTTTTTTTTTTTTTTTTTCTTAAAGCTCAGAAAGTTATAAAAACACCATGGGTATATATATTTTTTGTCACGAAATAAAGAAGGGAGGTCGATCAGATATATGGATACTCAGAACTTCATTACGGGAATTGTGTTGTTACAAAAATATATGCATTAGTGTGTATACGTATATATATATTTATTTTTTTTTTTTATAGCCCTTGATTGCACCTCTGTGACGAACGTCTTACTTCAAATCCAATTGGTCAGAAGGCTATTTGAACAGCTATTTATCGTTAGGACAACACCAAAATCTGCCATGCATATTTTTTCGTACATCTTAGGAGTAACGTAATGAAAGCTAAAAATGAGAAAAACATAATAAATACAGAAAAACATTTGAAAAAAAATAAAATATATAACACATTTCTATAACATAACTTACTTTCGCTAAACCAAATAGATGAAATAAAAAAAAAAAAAAAAAAACATTGAACACCTTAATTTTATCCTGTTTTAGCTTCTACGTTGTGGCACCATTTTCCATCTACAATAATGACAGAAAGAAATATACATTGGTAGAATTATATCCTGTTACTCTATTCCTGTTGGGAACTTTAATTCAGGTATATAATATCCTTTATAAAGAGCAATTCAATTTTTTTTTTTTTTTTTTGCATTATTCTTTTTTTTCCATTTATTTCTAAATGTGTTCACATATATGAATGGAAATTTGAATATAGCAATGTATACATGTGTATATGTATATACTTATGTCTTCTTTTACTATGCTTTTTCAGCACGACACTCATCTTCGCTTGGCTAAACTTCGTCCCAAAGGTTGTGTAAAATAATATTATAAAAATATGAACATGTGTATTCCAATGAGAATATTGAAAAAAAAAAAAAAAAAAAAAAAACTCACTATTTTTTTATTCTCCACCCATCACCACTACTCCCCATTTTTTCCCATTCCTTTTAGAAGAAAAAAAAATATATTCCCCATACAAAGTCCCAAATGGTGGTTTCTTTTATTTAGTTAGTTGCCCACATTATTTCGCAGAAATTTTAATATACCTTTCTTTTTTATTGTTAAACCCGAATTTAATAAAGTAAGAAATTGTGCATTATAAAGGAAATGCAAAAAATAGAAATGACAAAGTGATAAAATAGCATAACATTACAATTACTGAGTGATAAAATTACAAAACTCTAAGGTAATAAAATAAAAACATGAAACAAAATTTCTCTTATCTCCACTTAATATAGCCTACTGAATTATACCTTCGTTTTATTGATGTTAATTAAAAATGGTAATTTTCATTTACAATATTGTCTGAAACTAATATTTTAATTTGGAAAAAACTGGTACATATAACTTCATGCTCATGTGTGCAAACATTCTCCTAGACGAACGTATGCTTACTCGCACATAAGTCCACATACATCTTACCGAATTAGGCATACAAACACATAATTGGTATCTTGAAACAGCCCGAAAGGAATATCCAAAGTGAGACAAACTAAAAAAATGATAAATATATTTTAATATATTATATCAAAAAAAAAAAAAAAAAAAAAAAAAATTTATTTCCTTTCAGACAAAGGAGGGTGATTTTCCCATATATCTTATGAGAAGAACAAAATGAATCATTTCGCACGTAAGATTATCTTACCAGTGATAATATTTTTTTTTTGTGACAGAGAGAAAGTTCTTGCAACGAGGATACTTTTTTTTTTTTTTTTTTAAAAAATATATTATGTATTTTTTCCACATCTATGACTTTTCCCAATTTATATGTCAGATAAAAATTTAACTTTTAACCTTGACCTTAATCATAATTACATCTACTTTAATGATTAATCAAATTATCATAGATGAACAAATTTTTTCTTACAAATACATATTGGTTTCTGAAAGTAACTTTTCTCTTCCCATATCTTTTACATGATAGTTCATAATTTTCTATGCTTATGTTATAGAGGTCTCTTTAGTAGTTAAATGATTTATTTAAGAGGGAACAATATATAAAAAAAGAATCTCTGTGTGGGTGCATACATAACTACAAATAATATCAGAATAAGAAGAAATCATAGATTTTTTTTTTCCCAAGAAAAGCTTAGCTTTACCATTTTTTCTAGTTGAACTATTTTTTTTTTATTTTACTCCCATGTTTTAACTGCACAACTATGTTGTGTATAGACAACTTGGCTGAATACGATTTTTTTTTTTTTTTTTTTTTTTTGAGAGTTTCACAAATGTTCCTGTGTAAGCAAAAAAAAAAAAAAAAAAAAAAAAAAAGAAAAAAGAAAATTCAAATTGAACTTCTTCCTTTTTGCAAATCAGTTATACTCAAAATTGCGATAAAGTTTCATGTCCTATGAAACACACCAAAGCACCCCTTCGACAAAAAAAATAAATGAAATGGTTACATTTAATTGCGTGCACTTATGCATACAAGCACACTTGAGTTCGTATACTCGTGTGGGTTATATAAATCTCTATTTTATCGTTAATTTTAACGTGAAACAGGATCGACTGACCATTACGAAGGATACATAAAATGGTAAAATACTAACAGTGGTGTTTTATTTTATTTTTGGAGTAATAAAATAGCTATATACAAGTGTGGAAGAGTGCATGCATAGAATGCAGATGCAAAGGCAAATAAACAAACGGATTGTTAACAAAATTGATAAACCTATCAACATAAGGATATGCACTGGTCGATTAAGGAACCCATATCAACATTATTAGTAAGGAGTTTCTCCGGCACAGGAACTGATTGACAACACATTTGACACATGTCTGTAAGGCACTCTTCTTGATTGACATCCTTTTCACACTCCTGTTTTAATTTATCACTAGGAAACTCAACGCAAGACTTTTTAAGATGGTTTAGAATTTCCGATGTCTGAATAACTTTATCATCTAACTCTTGGCACAACTCGATACATGATTCTGTATCTTCATGATCTGATGAATCAATATTTTCACAGCAAAAATTACAAAAATTATTTGTACAGTTAGAATTATTTTCCTTTTCATATTGATCACAAAATGCCATTCGGTCAATAATATCTTTATGAGTAGCACAAAAGTGGATATTCTTTTTTACATCATTATCTACTTTATCTTCAAATTTATGTTTTTCAATTTCTGCATTGTTAATTTGGCTAGCTGTGGTATCATCCTCGTTTTCATAACTAGCATCGTTTTGTGTTTTTGTGTATCCTTCAAGTGTATCTTTTTTCATTGTTGAAAAAATTGGCAACATACTTTCAGTACCAATAGAAGGAGTAGGACTATAAGGCTTAAAGTCAAAAGGGTGTAGGAAAATATGGCTAAAGGCAATATGATTACAATTGTGTGAAGTGAACCCGATTTGTTGTCCTTCTTGTAAATCTAAGCCAATTAAACTAAATATAGGATATGTCATTAGACCGCTACCCATATTAACATTAATATTGGATGAACTAAATGATATAGTTACTCTATTCCATGTATTTTGTTTATATCCTGATACAATTGATTTGGCTAGTACATGAAATGTTCCATTTAAATTTTGTCTTAAACGGGTAAAATTAGGCCCAATTTCTAATAATGTATAATTTTTGGAATCTAAAAATTTAAATACTGCACCTACAATTCCGTCAGTACATTTAGGATATATCGAAAAATTGAATATTCCAGATTGACATATTTTTTCTTGTAAAATGGTTAGAGATGGAATTTCATTTTCTTTATCTCCTTTCATATTCGAATTCTGTAAAATTACTTGTTTCTCATTTGCTACATTAGTGGCATAGTTCCATTTGGATGGTCCATCTACTGCATTTTCTGGATCAAAAACAGCATAGGATTTGTTAAATTTACCTAGGAAAAATTCTTCATACACATTACAAGTCAATGGAGAAACGTTTTTATGTGTTCTTCCTCTTGATAAGCACTCCACCGATTCAACAGTAGGCTTTGTAAACTCGACAGAATCAACTCCGTAAGTATAGAACCCCACAGTACCAGCTGAATTAAAATCATCATTTACTACAATATCAGGGGTAGGTAATTCATATATAGGTCCGTTACTTCTAATAGTACTTATTTTTATCTTGGCTCCAATACATTCTATTTTAAGGGCAAACCAACTATTTTCATCAAATCCAGTTTCATTAATAATGGCTAATTCTGTTGCTTCATTATTTTCAAATTTCAGTAAACGTTTAAACCCATTAAAACTGTTGTTCAATTCTAGCATGTAATAATTGTACTTATCATATGCTCTGAAAATTATCCCAACAGAACCTGTACCCTTCACGTGCACATAAGTTGAAAATATGAAATCATAAAAGGACTTATATCTTAAAAATGAGTAACTACCAATAAATTGGTTATCCATCAAAGGTGATCTAGCCATTTCATTGTCATTCCTATTACTATCATGAGGACCACTCATATTAACAACACGTGCATTTTGTGTTAGTGTATTTCCAGTCATACCTTCATTTAATGGATTATCCAATATATCCCATTTCCCACCTTGTTGCAATTGCAAAGAATTTATTACTTCGAAAACGTTGTATAGATCCTCTTTCGTTATTGCACTATTTAATTTCCACGATTCGAATTCTTTTTGCCTAAGTCTTTCATCTATTAATGCTTCTAATTTGTACTTTCTTTTTTCCACTTCAGATGTAATTTTAGATGTTAACAATTTAATTGTGTGAGACACTTTTTGTACATCTTTTAAAGTTTCATCAGACAAAAGTTCCATATTTTTTTCAAAAAGTTCAGTAGGTTTTAGATATCTTCTGGCATTTGAAATTATTTGAATAGCTTGTTTATTTATTAAAGCTAGAAAGGAAGGATCTGTACTTCCAACTTGTTTATTAACAATTGTTACCAAATCATTTATTGCATCTGCAGTAGATGGATCTACATATACATTTTCTTTATCATCTAAATCTTCTGTAAATTTATCTGATTCGAGAAAAACAAAATTTTCCATATCTGAATTATTCCCAGGGCATTTAGGTGGTATGTTAAACAATTTGAATGCTACTTCTTGATTTTCATTTATGTAACTTTCTGAAATTATTCCATTTTGAAAAACTCCTTCATATTGTCCCAATGCATTTACTACTCTAAGGTGTATCAAATAATGTTTATCATATACACCTGCATGGATAGCAGATAAACAAATTGAACTCTCATCCGAATATATATTTCCTTCACCCCCGACAACAGATGCTTCTATTTCTCTTTCTAAACAATCATGTGGGCATTTAATTAAGTATTCATTTCCTACAAGTTTTTTAATTTCACTACTTTCCTTTAAACTCGTTTGACAATTGAAGTTCAAAAATGGTTCAGATAAATTGATAGAATTTACATTATTCGAACAGACAAAAGCTGACATTTCTGAATTTGAAGAATCGAAAAAAACTACTCCTTGATTATCTATGCCGAATGTATTACCTGTTGGGGTTCCAAATTTTGAAACAATATTAGTAACATTTTCTTGAAAATCTAAGGAAAAAAAAAATAATTCATCATCATCATATTCTTCTTCTTTAGTGCCTTTTCCTCTGACTGCTAAAGGAACTGGATTTTCTATGTTTATTTCCATAATTTGAAACAGTTTTTTTAATTCATATATTTGACTCTCGTTATGTAAATGAATAGGGTTCAAACCATAACTAGCACACACATTTTCTACATGCTTTATTTTGCTAATTAAATTTGTATCTACCGATGGAATGTAATAAGTAGCACCAATTTTCATATCACAGTATACCCTTAACACATTTTGAGAACATGAAGGTAGAACATAGTAAAACCCGGAAGGAGAGTTGGGTAAAGTTTTCTTTAAATGAAAACAATCATCTGCTGGATTTTCAGATGTTTGTCCGATTTCTTTTGTAGAAGTAGAATAATTAGAGTTCAACGAGTTTATTTTTATAATTTTTTGTGACTCATTAATTACATCGTATATATTTTTAAGAACAATATTTTTTATATTTATTATATCATTGTGTCTTTTTTCTTTTCCACTTTTACATTTTTTTAATTGAGGATTTAATTTCTGTATTTTTAAAGCTTCATTTTGAATTTTCTCTGCGTATTGCTGTAATTCTCCATCTAGGCGTTTCAATTCTTTCCCTTCTTGCATATTTATTTCCGAAACAAATTCAAAGAAGTATTTATCTCTGGCATCTTCAGAATTTTTAACCGTGTCACAATCATCTACAACTGATTTTATCCTGTTGGTATATATGGAAAGTTTTTTAATACCATAAAATAAATTTTGATCTTGAGCAAATTCTGGATTTGGAGCCATAAATTTCAACTTGACATATTGCCCTTCTAAATTATGTAAATTATTTATTGTACTTGATAAAAAATTTGCTAAATTAATACTAATTTCTTTAAAGTTTTTTCCATCGTTACTAATCATTATGGAATATTTAGTAGCTGGAAATCTCCAATCAATAACACATTTTTGTAATTTATATATACTACCTAAATTGATGTTAAAATAAACAGAATCTGGTGCAGTGTCAATAGTGAAAGGCTGAGATAACCAAAATGTATCTAAGTTTCCATCAACAGCTTTATCAGTAGAATATTTCTTATCTTCTTTTGATAATGTAGATGTTGTATGTTTATTTAATGCTACATCTATACTACCTGATTTAGACCCATCTTGTGATAAACAGAAATTACCATCTCTTAACATTTTTAATTGATTATTTGGTAATAACTGCCAACTACTACGACCATCGTTATGTTCTATACTTGCGTTACAGTCTTCCATTATTATTCTTCCTCCATTAGCAGTCATGTTATCTTTTAAACTTATACATAAATTAGTAATCGGGTTGTATATCTGATTTTTTGCATTCAATTTCCAAAGGTCTCTTCCATCCATGTAAGACATGGATGTGATACATCCGTCCAGTACTACCTCGTTCGTATCATCTATTTGTAAACATAAGTCTTGAACCACGCTGCTCATCCCACTCTGTATCCTAAGAGTTGGGTCCCGTGATCCCAGTACATTAACAAAATTAATTCCAAAATATTCGTGAATCGGGTGTCTCATGTTTAATTTTATCGATTTTGCCATTACCACATGGTTGAAAATGATGTTCTGTACGACATTTCCTGCAGAGGGAAGGGGAAACGTAGGAGAGTGTCAGCAGTGTGTATGTTAGCAGACATCCAATCAAAAAAGAATAGACACCTACTCAAGGATCTACATTCACATGATTCCATGTTCAGCCAGTTTTGTCTGTACCCAATTCTTACATCTCTCACTATCTCCTCTATCTTTACGATAGCTTACCTCCTCGGGAATCGATGACCTGATAGGGAACTACCTCTTCATATGGATCATTTCCATCGTAGCTAGCTAAGACAGAAATTTCTCCTGGAGAATAAGCCCAATGGATTATAATTCCATTTAATGATCTGACATTTTTTAAATGCCCTATCCATGAAACAATTTCATTAGAATTGTGTTTCCCTTCTGAACACCAATAGCCTGAACCTCTTGTCAAGGCATTCTCTGCACCATACTGAGGTATCCCGTTTTCCCCTATACTTGGAAATGTAGATGTAGAATTGCAATTCTCAAATTTAAAAAAGGTGTTGCTGATGTCATTTTCACCCTTCACAAAAAGAAAGGATAGCAAAGGCAGCACGAATGCATAAATAAAAAACAATTTCGTCATAATTATATTATTATAATTAACACACTAAACAGTGCAGTCAAAAAAAAGGAAGAAATAAATAACAAAAAAAAATAAAAAAAATTACACACTTGTACACAGGTGTGAAAGAAAAAATTGGTATATATTAATTTAATAAAAAAAAAAAAACGAACAAGTTTGAAACTTATAAAGGATACACCTTTCATATATTTAATTGAAACATTTGTATGGTCATAAGTTTGTCTGTAGGATGAAACAACTTATGTTGTGGTCTTTTAAAATGTGAAACGTTATTCCTCGATATGTACAAAAGAGACAAAACACTAGAACGAACAGAAGCGAGCAAAAATGAACAAAAACGAACAAAAACGAACAAAAACGAGCAGAAACAAACAAAAACAAAAAAAGGAAAACAAAGACAAAAAAAGGAAAACAAAGACAAAAAAAGGAAAACAAAGACAAAAAAAGAAAAACAAAGACAAAAAAAGAAAAACAAAGACAAAAAAAGAAAAACAAAGACAAACAAAGATGTAGTCAAAATTGTCCGTAGTGAAGTGTGAATTGCTTAACAAATCGCACGAATCAATGCATTTGCATGTTCATGTGTTCATTTGTGTAGATATACATGCATCCAAGCATTTCGTTGGAATAATAACAATTATTACGTCTATTGCTTTGAAGCTACATATTTGTATGTCTTTTAATATACATCCGTCATTCTTGTTAAATCTTCCTTAATTTCATTTTTTTTTTGTGATTTTCACATGGGTGTACAAGTATACATGTGTATGTGTGCACGCATGCATGTAATTTATTATTATTATTTTTTTTTTTTTTGTGTGTATGATCTAAAAAAAAAGAAAAAAAAAAATACACATATATGCACCTTAATACAAATGTTCATGCACATGTTTAGGTCTGTATGTTCAACCTCCACTTGGGATAATTGTTATAGATTACCAATGAATAAACGACGTACCTTCTCTATGCAGACAAGACAATCATATAATGAATATATGAATAAGTAAAAAAAAAAAAAAAAAAAAAAAAAAAAAAAAAAAATGATAATATAGAGGAAAGAAAAAGGATACAACGAAAAAATCCTCGTAAGTGGATATCTGGTCACAATTTGAAAACACCTTTATATACATTTTTCCATTGAAATAAAAATTGTTTTTTGCTTCTATCTTTTTTTTTTTTTTTTTTTTTTTCACATCATTTTGTGTGTGTGCTAACTCTACATTCCCATTTTTATTTTTTGATACCTTATTTTTAATGAAAAATTAGAATATCCAGGAAACCTCATTTAGTCATTTGCACTTTTTTTTCTATTTTTAAACATATGTATTTTCTATATTTGTACCACTGTTTTATAGACAAGAAAATCCTTTGTACACAACACACTTAAGTGTAAATTTTTGAAGTGTAATTTTAATATATGAAAAAAAAAAAATAATAATAATAATAAAATTATTTCCACATGTTCAAATTACTGTTCAACATCCCTTCAAATAATTTAAATAAAACAGTTAATAAATGTTAAAATAAGTGTTTTTACTAATTATTCGTTCAACAAATTTGCTACACGCCTTCCGTTTCTACGAAAGCGGTTTGTTAGGGATAATTATGTACTTTTGTGTACAAACGGGTTTAACTTTTTGAACCTAATTAAGTACCCATTTTGATATTCAGTTAAGTAAAGCCCATTTTTTCATTTTCCTTATTACACTAATGAAGTGGAGGGAGGAAAAAGAATTATTATGAATTGACAAAAATTAGCATATGAATATATAGAAAATTCATTTGTAGAATCAAAAATTTTAAAAAGCACAAAAAAGTGTACGAGCTTAAAACATTTTGAGTAGACACATCCTTTTTATGAGTTAATATAAAAAGAAGTCAATTTAATATGTTTGTAGAAATATTATGTAAACAATGGCAAAAAATAAGATACACAAAAAGGTAATTATACTTCAAAATGGGCATGGACTTTTACGTGTACGTGGGTAAAATTGGAAGTTGATTGTCTCTTAGGATCTCATGAAATTTATGTAGTACGCTTTTCTCCCACATTATGATTCATTCATTTTCTTACTTGTTTTTTTTTATTTATTTCTTTCGTCTATAGCTATAAGTGCATTTATTAAGTGTGATTTCTCTGTTTTGATAAATCTATTTAATTCTCTTGGTTTTACAATTCATAGGCAGGAGACCCTTGCACAGGAGCGGTTAACAGTAAAGTGTACTACAACACACAAAACTTGTGGTAAAAAAATAAATATAAGGAAAAATAAAGTTCAAATGTAGAAAAATCATGTAATGATACATTAAATCATTTTTTTTTTTTTTTTTCTACATTTCATTCTGACGTGCTGCATAATTTTATGCTCCAAAATGTCGCGATAACTGAAAAGTGATTCAAGCGATTTTTCTGAATATGTTCATGTTCATCAAACGTGCACCTAGCTGTGTGTTTTAAACGGAATCATGATTTTTGGAATGTGGATCCATTCGAGTTTTTTAAATGAACACACGCACAAGCTAACACATTGGAATAATGGCATAATAACATACTCGTATTATAAACTTTCTTTTCTTTTTATTTTTTTCACTTTCAGAAAGCGTATCACAAGTGTGTGATAACAGCCAATATTTCACCTGGTCCACTTTGTTCAAGCTTTTAAATTTTTTTTTTTTTCCACATTTAATCATTTTGATAATGCGTTTTAGATATATTTTCCTGTTGCATTTATAAATTTTCACATCTTTTTGTTTAAAATAAAAATAAAATAATTTAAACGAATAGCCCATTTTTCACATAACCGTTTAGTCATAATTTTCCATTTTTTAAAGAAGCAGAAATTAGCTGTTTTTTTTTTTTTTTTTTTTTTTTTTTTTCATTAAATTTTTTTTTTTTTCTTTTTTTTTTTTTTTTAAAAAAAAAAAAAAAAAAAAAAAAAAAAAAAAAGAAGCATTAAAAAAAAAAAAAAAAAAAAAAAAAAAAAAAAAAAACACATTTTGGAAAAATGTATTACAAATAGTGTATATTATTCAATGAAAAATATAAGGAATGGAATACAAAATACATACGTGTGTAATGCATATATATATATATACATTTTTTTTTGTTTTTGGGAAATTTAAGTGATAGAGTTTTGGATAACTTTGTAAAATGAAAAAAAAAAAAAAAAAAAAAAAAAAAAATGCAAAAAAGAATAAAACTATAGAATATATATTACAATATTTTATGGAACCATTATGATTTAAATTTTTTTTTTTTTAGTGTAGCATAGCATTAAATTTTTTTCATCCAACATTTTTTGCGTAACATTTTTCTCTTAACATTTTTCGCTAAACTTTTTTCGTTTAACTTTTTTAGTTTAACTTTTTCACTTTTTGTATTTAACTTTTTTTTTTTTTTTTTTTTTTTTCAAAATTTCTGAGTTCATTTTTACATCATCCACGCTTTTGATGTGTATTAAACGTGGAGATAGGCATATGTCTGACTAAATTAATGCATATGTTGTAGGTATATACAAAAATACAATTGCTAATGCACACGTATGTAAATCAGGGTATATCTACGTCGGTTAATCCACGTAGGTCTATACACAAACGGAAAAAACTCTCCAAAAATATATGCCCATTTAACTTCAGTTTCACTGTTGAGGCATAGAATTTACTGAGTTTGTAGTAATATGTAATAATGGCGTCATCCCAGATACGCCAATTTGCTACTATAATAGATCAATTACCATGTGAAGCTGATGATTTTAAGTTGATGGATAATTTTGAGGATTATAATAATCGTCTTGAAAGTTCTATACGTAATAATAAAGGGAAAAAGACAGATACTTTTTTCCATTTTAAACCTAATTTAAGTGATTACACAAAAAACATATCCAATAGTTCTACAAATATTAACTGTGGAAACACAAACACTATGATGAAAAAGTCTAGTTCTTCTAATGAAAACGGAAGTTCAAACATCGAAAATATTATTAATTTGCAAAATAAAACTATTGATGAGGAAAATTCAATAAAATTCAATGGAAGCAATATGAAAGAAAGTGAGACAAATTCGTTCACACATAATGATCCAGGAGAACATATCCATAAACAAAACTTATTTGATGAAAAGGATGTAAGTAAAAACATCATGGATAGCTTCAATCATAATAACACATTGTTTGTCTATGATAATGATTTGACAAAAGATGAACGTAGTAACTATATTGAAACATTGAATAGCGAAATCGATGAAAATCATTACAAGTACGAGACAAATGAAGGAAAGGCATTATGTAAAAAAAACATTATTGAATTAATACATTGCAATAATGAATGTTTATCAGACATGAAATTTTCAACAAAAATGAATAGCTGTAGCCTTAATAATAAAGATAATAATAATAGTAGCAATAACATTAACAGCATTAGTAGTAATAATAATTACGATGTTATTAGAAATAATGCAGATGTGTCAATGTACAATTTTAGCACCTCATTTAATGACAAATCATGTGAAGATAATAACGAGAATATCGTTTATAGGTATAATGTAAACACACTTCCCTCGAAGCATGAAAATTATATCAACAAAAAAAAAGGTGGCAATTTTAAAAAAGATTCTCTTCCAAACAAGGACAAAGAAAATGAAATAAATCAGTTAATACACAACTCGAAAAACCTTCCTATCCCAGGTAAAAATGAAGGGGAAAAAAAAAAAAAAGACAATGAGAATATGAGAAAATGAGATAAAAATGCACTTTCGGGTTAAACTTATTATCCCCATTTATGACTATTTTTACATTTAAGATGTATTTTCGCACGTATCATTTCAGTAGTAATTCATTAATTGCGTTACGTTTATCCGTTTTTGCTTCTCTTCCATTTGAAAACTACAGAAATTATACCATATGAATGGGGAATTAAACAACCATCGTGTTTTTTTTTTTTTTTTTTTTGAGCAGAGATATATATATTTCCCCATTTACATCATTTGTTTATGGATATGAATTTATGCATTTTTATGTTTGAGAAATATGTTTTATTATTTCTGTGTTCACATTACCATGTGCATCATTTTTTTTTTTTTTACTGTTTTCTACACCGTGGATAAGTGTAATAAATGCTTGGGGAAATTCAAAATTAGCACAAATTTTCTCAAAAAGTATCGCTAATTTTTTCTATTTTTACCTGTGAAGCTAAAAAAAAAAAAAAAAAGAAATTCCATTGTCCATCTGTCCATTTATTCTCATTACAATAATTCTAAGCAGGAGAAAGAAAAATGGAAAATACACAAAACCATATCCAATTCACTGAAGAAAAAAGTGAGAATAGTGAAAAAAACGATGGAAGAATAAACGAATGTACTAATATTAACAACATACAAAGTCCTGAAGAGAATAACAACAAAAGTAATGGGAGCAAAGATGTAAATGTGCAAAATTCCACTAGTGAAAATTCAACGGAAATTGAGTATAAAGATTTTTGTGATATGCTAAAAAAAAGTGATGAATTTAATAAAAATATATTATTTTCCAAAAAAGCAAAAGTAATTAAATTGGATGCAAATAAATCATTAATTATTTTTCCAGTGAATATTCATGAATACGGAGATAAATACATTGCTATAAACCAAAAGGACCTTTTAGAATATATATCATCATCGATAGAAATGGATAATGAAGATTTGTCATCATTAAAAATAAAAAATTATCAAAAGGAAAAGGAGTTACAAAATATAAAAGTAGCTTACAGTATGCAAACAACGAACATTCATTACCTTATTAACAGGGTCATATTTAAAGAATGCGAATATGAAAATTTAAAAAATAAAAGTTTAACACTAGAACAAGAGATAAATAAATTAATTCAAGAAATTAATTCCTTAATAAATCAAAACAAGGAAGGATTATATATGCAAAAAGCTTTTATAGATTATAAATGTAAATGTGTGTTGAAACTGCAAGAATTACAACCACATTTAGGGGATTATTATTATGATATATTTAATTATATAACTTCATGTAGAACTTTAGGGCAATTAAGTATCTGGATTCCTGCTTTTGAAACAAAAACTGAATCTTTGGAAAGCATTGCAAATAATTTAATTAAAATTATGCTGAATGGATTAGGTGCACCTTTTAATTCATCTCCTCAATATTTTTTATCGAACAAAAAATTAATGAACAAATCCATATCCATAGAATCTGAAGAAGATACATTTATTAACAACCTAGCCAAAAGAAAAATTATCGATAATTACTTAGTAAATAGTTTAAATAGTTTTAACACTACAAAGGAAAATAATTCTCATTTTTCAAATTGTCATTCGTTTTCTTTGAATAGTGAAGAATCCTCCTCCTTTTTAGGAACAGAAGAATTATTTTTTAATTCGTCCAAATTCCCCTCTATGCATTCGGTGGCCACCAAAAATAACAACGACAATAATAATGCTAACAGCAAGGATAACAGTAATGGTAATAACAGCAGTTTAAACAATGGCAAAGAAAGTGGAATCAACTACGGCAAAGACAGTAATAGTAATGCTAAGAAAAAAAAAAGCAAAAAAACAAACATTCTCAACAATTTGAACCGATCCAGCACGACAGAGAAATCCTGTATTGACAACGAATTACACAACAATAATGATGTTAATAATATCAGAAATATACAAGAATTTTCGGTAACGAATGTGCAGGAACAGAAGCATAAATTAAATGCTGAGTTTACCTCAAAAGAAATTCTTACTGTTAAGAGGAAACAGACGATGATAAATAATGAAGAAAAGGATATTAAAAAGATGAAACTTATGGATAAGACGACAATGAACAAAATTGATTTGAATCATGAGAATCTGAAAGTAAGAAAGAGTGAAGACAATGAAGTGAAAATACCAACTTGCCCAGGGGACGAAATATTCATCATGGAAAAATCTTATGGAAAAAATAACCCCTCTATGGGACACAAAATAGAGGCAAATATTTACGACAAAACTAGAGACAACATAGAGGATCAGGAAAATAAAAATGAATGGTGCCAAAAGACACATATGCAGGAATGTAATTCATATAATGAAGAAATGGAAAATGAGAATATTATTAATGCATATAACAGTATTATCGAAAAAAAAGGAGTAATAACGAATATACAAAACGAAAATTTGAATAATGAAAACATTGCATGTGATGATATAATTGAAGATGTACAAGTGAATATTCCTAATATGAAAGAGAAAGGAAAATGTGAAAAAAGAAATAATGTAGAGGAAGAATCCGATGAAGGGGAAACTGTGAAAGGTGAATGAAGAATGAAGAATGACAACAAAGACCCCGATGTGCATAAACATACACCGAGGACGTGAACACAGGCATAGACGTTGGTATAGAATCTGGTATGGATACAGGTATAGATACAGGTATGGACATCGACATTAATCATAAAGAGGACAAAAGGTCGATCAAAGAACAGGGGATACAAATGGAATAAAAGAACGATACAGAATTAAAGACAATTGATAACTTAAAAACGAACACGAATTAGCGAAAACAAAAAAATAATTATGATGAAAAGAGCATACAGACGTTTTTGGAAGATAAACGAATTGGATAGAAGAAAAATGTTTATTCGCGGGAAAATAAATGTAATTGTAAAGAATAATAAAAAAAAAAAAATAAAATAATAATAATAAAATTGAGTAATGCTAATGGGAAAAAACATTTCAAGGATTTAGACACATTGTTATGGGGTAGAAAGACCAAGAAAAAAAAAAAAAAAAAAAAGGAAAAATATAAAAGAAGAAAGTTAAAATGTCCAGGGAATAGATGTACTATAATTATATAAAAATAGAATAAGATACACTGCCTATCGTTTCAAAAAAATCTTATGAATATATATAAAGCGTTTGTATGATTAAATAACAATGTTAAGACATTTTTTTTTTTTTTTTTCTCATAAGAAAGGAAGTGGCATATGTCATTACTTATTAAACATGAAAATGGGGCGAAATTCACAGTTGATACATTATTGAAAACTGAGATGTTTTTACAAAAAAATGGGAATGAACAGGATAGTATCTCTATTTGAATCCATAAAAATCGCAAAGAGGTAACATGTATTCTAAATGGTTACTATTGATTAAATGATGTACAAAAAATGATGATGTTTGCATTTTTATTGTTCATTTATGTATTTTTATATTTTTCTATTTACCACGAAGATGTGCACATATGAATGGGGAGGAGAGGGGTTGGAGTTTGCATTTGTTGATATATCTGCTTTTTCCTACATATTATGTTACATATTCGAATCAGATGCATGATTGGTGGTTTATGTTTATGAATATGTCCATGTCAAATTTGATAGTAAATTTTACTGATTTTACCCCATATGCAAAAGAAAATTCTTAAAAAAAAGAATTAGACTTTTGCAGCACATTAAACAACAAAATATTTACATTCCTCCACTCCTACACATTTCATTTATAAAAGGAAAAAAAGAAGGAAATATAGTTTTCATCCCTTTTAATGATGCATGAAATGGAATTGTGCTACTATAAGTATTTCATACCTTATTCTATGTCACATATTTGGACAAAACTGCACATGTTCTTTTATGTGTATAGCTATATATATATAAGCCAGTGCTAACTTTGTACAAGCACGGGAAATTGTGTCGATGCATAAGCACGTTTATACGTACGTGTATGTATGGATATCGAAGCACAGCAGTTTATTGTGTCCTCATATATATGCATATACATTTTCCTTTCAGGGAAAACTGATGGAGTATTTGAGTCACACCTTAGTTGTTTTATTACATGCGAAAATTTTTCCCTACCTTGAAAGATGCATGTCTTCATTTTTTTTCGAATATATGCATATATATACATTTTTAAACATGAATATTGTGTTATTAATTTTAACAGACTCTGAAAGGGAAATATGTATTCATGTGTATATATGTACCATTTCACAAAGGTTTTTCTTGATGCATTGTGCCCTTTGGAAATACTATGTGAAAGCATATTTTTATATAATGGAATTGTAGTACATCCAGTTGTGTGCATATTTTTATTTATTTATTTATTTTTTTTTTTTTATCCATAGTGAATTCATTTTTACTTGGATTGTTTGTCCCATAGGAATGTATATACAAAATAAGATGATTTGTTCTCAGATTATTTCTAGAAAAAGAGTTGCGTATGTATTAATGCTTGTTTTTTTTTTTTTTTTTATACGTTGATACATTTGTATATGATTACAAGCACACACTGATTATATGAACTTTTATGAGTTTCCCCTTTTTTTTTTTTTTTTTTTTTTTTTTTTTTTTTTTTTTAAACGTTTTTAAGTTTTATTTTCATTTTTAGTCACACAATAAATTTTTTTTTTTTTTTTTTCTCCCCCGTATTACCATCTCAAATTAACACATTTTTTGTTAATATCCTTTTAAGGTTTACGAAATTACAGTACTAGAATAATAACAAAAAGATAATTTTTTTTTTTTTTTTCTCATCATCCCCTCCACCAAAAAATATTTTTTTAATAAGCATGTGAAGTGTAATATTATTTGGGGCGAAGAGGGGGTACCACCAAAATGGTAATTAATTAAATGCACGTTTTTTTTAATGAATATTTGTTCATAAGTGTTTTGCTTAATTTGTTTATAATCAAGTAATCAAAGAAAATATAATACATTATCCTTTACCATATGTATTAAGATTCTATTTTTTCCATTTTCAAAAAAATTTATTTAACCATATCTCTGTATGTTTGTAAAAGTAGAAACCATAATTTTGTTAGACATTCTTAAATTAACATGTTTTAGATACTAGAAATGGTAAGACTATTCAAAAAATTATTCAATCCCATTTTACGAAAAATAAAATGTTATTTAAATGATTATTTTTTATATACATCTGTGTGTTATGATAAAGAAAGGAATATTCATCCACATATATGTTCTTTAATTAGAGTTATCTATATAATACAACAAAAACAAATTTGTATTAAGAGAAAAAAAAAAAAAAAAAAAAACATGTCTATCTTTTTCTGGTTAATGCACAGTGTGACTACCTTTACTCAAACAATTTTGTAAAACAGGATAAGAAACTTATCATGCCCTGAAATATAACATTGTAGTGTACTTTTAAAAATGAAAAATTTGGAAAGTAAAAAAAAGAAAAAAGATTGAAATAGAAAAGTACACAAAAAGTGTGTCCCGTAATATTTTTAACCGATTAGTAAATATCAAATGAAGAGATGAGAACCATATCCGTTGGGTTCACTATTTACGAGGCACAAAACTTAGAGGCCGAAGATAAGACTTTGCTGGATCCACTAGTAGTTGTGCGCTGTTGTAACCAGGAATATATAACGAAAAAAAAGAAAAAAAAATACAATGCAGTGAACTGGGAAGAAAGTCACATATGGGATAGAATTAGTTTATCAGAAATAGAATGGAATGTGGCTAAAATAGAATTCGAGGTTCAGAGCGCAAATACCTTCTGGAGAAATGATATAATAGGAGTAATTTCATTCGAATTGAAATTAATTAAAAATAAACAAAATCATGAGATCTATGGAACCTATCCTATATTATATAAAAATGGGACAGAAATAAGGGGCCAGCTGAGATTAAAGGTAATTGTCTGTGACGAAAAGGATTATACTGCCAATAATGATATACTTAACAATTTATCTGAAAGAAATAATAGATCCATTTCTTATACAGGTTTAGGTGGTTATGAAGATGAGGATGAAGATAACTTTTACACAAATTTGACTAAAGCAGTAGTGGAAGAAAATCCCATAATGGTAAGAGACGCACATTGTAGGTATTACTACCTATATGTGAATATACACAAAATAGAAGATATATATATAGATGTGAATAAAAAAAAACTGAGAGATTTGTATGTAACATGTGAATTTAATGGATGCCATCTGAAATCAAGTCAAGGAAGAAATTGTGTAAATTATACTTTCAATGAATGCTTTAAAATTCCTATTGCTACTCCAATTTTAGAAGATTCTATAGTTATAAAAATATGGGATTGGAACTTTTTATCAAATGATGAATTATTAGCTGTTGGTGTTCTATCCTTTAATCAGATAAAAAACGAATCATTAAACCCTACCTGGATAAATTTATATGGGTTTCACAAAAACGAAATGAATTTTGAAAATGATACCAATCATTTTAACAATCCTGATTTTAGTTTGTCTCTAGAGGGAAATTTTTATCTTGGGAGAATATGTATAAGTTCATATGTAGAAAGAATAAACAATTTTGATAATCTAAATATTGCAATGACTCAAAGTTGCTTATCTTTCGATGATCCATTATATATTCCCGTAACTTTATTGTGTGATATATATCTAGTTACTGGTATTTTAGCTAATAATATTTATGTCCAAATATCTTGTGGTCCCTTTAGGAAACAGACAGATTGTGTTTATGTAAACGAGGGAGAAATGTATACAATAGAGAGTAGAGGTGCATATAAAAAGGGAATGAGAAATGTGAGAAATTTTACATCCATTACAAATGGAGATTATAAAAAGTATGAACTAAACAGTGAGAACTATGAAAATGTGAAAAATAAACAAACGAACTTTGCTAATTTGTTCAATTTTGATGATATACTAAATTTGGATAACTTCTTCACAAAAGTTACAGAAAAGCAAAAAATTATCGAAATGTATGAAAACACTGAATTTTATTTTACATCCAGAAATGGAAAAATAGAAAATATGAAATTCTGTGTAGTTAAAGATGAGATGCAACAATGGGATGTTCTAATAAATGTATTCGAGAGGGGTTCTAACTATTATAACTGTAATAATAATGAATACCTGGATGAGCATAATGGCGAAGGTGGTACAGAGGAAGAAACAAAAAGACTGACCGATAGGCAGAAGTATATAATGAATAAACGGAAAATGAAAAAAGGGAAAAGAGGAAAATATGCACAAAAAGAAGCATCAAGAGGAGGAAGAAAGGAAGAAGAAAAGGATAATGTTTACAACAATGACAGACGAATCGCGTACTATAGAATTCCCCTAAAAAACGTCCTTTTGTACAATGAAAAATTGTCTAGGTGTCCCATTTGGATACCACTAAAGAATATTCCTCAGAATGTGAATGGAGAATTTAATTGTATGTATAACATTTTTCAAAATGGATCGATATTAATTAATTTAGAGAAATCGTATGATGTGCATTTAGGAATAAATAGAAGAAAAAATCTCATTCCAGTTAACTACGAATTGAGGTGTTACATTTATGCATGTCGAAATGTTATATCCCATTTTAATGAATCTCCTAACACTTTTGTACATATTTCATGTTCAGGGAAAATGAAAATTACTTCACTTGTGTTAAGCAATTCAAATCCAGTTTTTTTACAATGTCTAAAATTGAATGTAAAAATTTTAACAGATTATTCTGTGGGCTTACCTACAATACCCCTTATTGTTGTAACTTTGTACGAATTTTATAATAACACTTTTTATTTTATTGGAAGATGTTTTTGTAATTATGATATATACTTGCGTGATAACCAAAAGAAATATAACTTTCCAGATAGAGGTTCAAAATACAATGTAGTTGATCAAGTAAAACCTAGATGGATTAAATTAAAAGGGAATAAACATGTTAAGGCAATGTATCCCAAGAATTTGTGGCAACATCATGGAAATGACAAAAGAGTGGTACAGGAATACATGTATGAAAAACAGAGAGAACTTAGAAGTAATAGTGTACAAGGGAAAAGAAGAAATAACTCTGAATATACATATCCTCATAATGATCTACTATGTAATGAAAGAGTAGGAGATATACTACTTTACTTTGAGCTGGTGCAAGAAAAAGACGCAATTAAGTTCCCCACTTATCCTATGATAACAGAAATAAAAAAATGCACTTTATCATTTTTTTGTATGTCTCTAGAAAATTTAATGCTAATGAAAAGAAAAAAACAGATTGAATTGCTAAAAAATGAATCAACCAGAATTGTTATCACACACCCAATTATTTTACTATCCATAACATCTTATTCGTCATACGGGAAAAAAAATAATGAACTTGTAATTAAATATGAAAAATCGTTAAAATCTAATGCGAGAATACAATTAAAGAATTGGAAAAATTCCTTCGATCAACAAAGCTTTGAAATGTTTTGTGTCAAAAATTTATCTCTTGATCTACCACTTGATCCAATTTTTGATCCAATACTGAACATTAAAGTATACAATAAAAAAATTAAAGAAAAATATTTCATTGGAGAAACAAGTATATCTTTAGTCCCTTACTTACCATGGATCAAAGACATAGATAAAGTCCTCTATTACTTAAAAGCGCACGATGATTATTCTGAAACAATCGACATAGAAAATGTGGACACTGCTTTTAATCTGTACAAGAATAAACATGCCGCTCTAGTTATCACTGCTATTTCTATGGCTGACTTTGACCATGCTATCAGTTTGAAGGAAGAAGTAAAACGACATGAACTTGCAGATGATGATGAAGAGTGGAAGAATTTGCCAATTTTTAGTCAGGATCATCAAAGTGGTGCATATGGGAGTGATGCATATGGGAATGGTGCATATGGGAATGATGCTTATGGGAATGGTGCATATGGGAATGGTGCTTATGGGAATGGTGCTTATGGGAATGGTGCTTATGGGAATGATGCATATGGGAATGATACATATGGGAGTGGTGCTTATGGGAATGGTGCATATGGGAATGGTGCTTATGGGAATGGTGCTTATGGGAATGATACATATGGGAATGATGCATATGGGAGTGGTGCTTATGGGAATGGTGCATATGGGAGTGGTGCTTATGGGAATGGTGCATATGGGAATGGTGCTTATGGGAATGGTGCTCTATTGAGGGATCCGAAAAAAGACATATATGGAGATCCAAATGTAAACTTCCAGACTGTGCAAAATGAAGCCCTGGGGTATGGTCACCAAACGTTCCAACCAAATGCAAATCAAAACAATGAAGTGGTAATGAACATGTACAAAAACAACATACAGAACCCTGGGATGTATGGCATGATCAACTACGGCAGGGGAAGCAACATGGAAATATTTCCTAAGAATGGAATCCAAATGAATACTTCGCATGAATATAACATTATGAATGATAAATTGAATAGCCCATTTGCGAGAAGACAATACTACACCCAAATGAAAAGGAATAAAAATACATTTAAAGTAAAATACGAAAATGGTATATACAAATTGCATGATGATGGAGTTCCGGAAATTATTAAGGCAAGCTATAATGTTAAAAATTATCCATACATAAAAATTTTAACGAGTAAATTTATACTGAATGTATATATTCCACCTAGATTTATTTTATACGTAGAAGGTGATAAAATTAATGTAGGAAAACGTATGAAGAACTTTCACCGTGTTTCTGTTGACGGGGTGCTAGAAAGTTATCTGGATGATATATTGATTCCATCTCTTCCATTAAAGAAGAAATTGAACTGTATTGCAGACAGTTGGCAGTTTGGAAATGTAAATGAAAATAAAATAACAAAAGAAGGAATGAATTTTGCATGCTATAAAAAATTTCCATTTATGGAAATACTAGGTGGACAAATTAAGTGTTTTACTAAAATACGTTATCAAAATTTAGAATCTGAAAATATTCCATTGAGTTTAAAAGATATAACTAACCAAAATATTTTTCGAAATAAATTCAGAGGATCCAAAAAAATTCCACTTTACCTAAAAATTAGAGTTTATGTATTGAGAGGAATAGGAATATGCGGAATAAATAGTAACTACATGGCTAATCCATATTTAATTTTTTCATTAGGAGAAAAAACTTCCAATTTAAGAAATTCTTATAAGGAGCACACTTTGAACCCAGAATTTCGATGTATGTGGGAAAGTGAAGCCATATTTCCTGAAGACGAAATTCTAACCGTTAGCCTTTACAGTGCAGAAGATAATTATGACAAAAGGATAAGTGATTTATACATAGGTTCAACTGAAATTAATTTATTTGATAGATGGACAAGTAAAGAATGGAGACGCATGATGAAAAGAAATAAAATCCCTATTGAGTACAGGCCTTTATATATTAATCATTTAAAATCTCGAAAGGGAGAAATGGCAGGAGCAAACATTGACAGTGAGCACAGTCCTGTTTATTATAATAATACAACTACTACCACTAGTGTATACGACAAACTAAGCAACTGGAATAGTATTTTTTCATTTTTTGATATCTTCACATATCTGATTACACCCAGTTATTTCCATTTATGGGGAGGAGTTGGAGTTGGAGGAAGAAGAAATTACAGAAATGAAGAACCCTTTTTGGCGAATCAAGAAAGACAAAATAATGGTATTCTAGAAATGTGGGTAGAAATAATGGACTATGAACAATCCAAAAAAACACCTATACATAAAATGGAAACTCCTAAAAAAACAGACATCGAAATAAGAATCATTATTTGGAGATGCACTATGCTATCCGTGGATGAAAATATAAACAAAACGTTCGATCTAACTGTAACATCTGAATTAGATTGTGTAAATTACAATGGAACAAATCCTGCCATACAAACAACCGATGTTCATTATAACTGTAAAAATGGAAATGCTGTTTTTAATTGGAGAATTGTATATCCTCGTATATCTCATCCGTTAAATACATGCTTCTTACAACTGGCTGCATATAATAATAACAATGTTGGAGTTAGTGAATTCTTAGGGGAAGTAAATTTAGAATTATCAAAATATATCAATAAGGCATCGGAAATTGTAAATAAATTAGAATTAGATGCTGAACTCAAGTTAAGGAAAAAAAATGGAATGGATTCTGACAATAATTATAATGGCTACTTACAAGTCACTGTGCAGTTTATTCCACAAATCAAGGCAAATATAAAACCAGTTGGTCTCGGAAGGCAGGAGCCAAATAGAAATCCCTATCTCAGGACCCCTGACTCTGGTCGGGATTGGAATGATTTTGTTTATTCCATAAGCTTCAACGATATTTACAAACCTTTCTGGGGATGGCTAAAGATGTTTTTCATTTGTGTTTTGCTCATCTGGGTCTTCATCATGTCATTTGTTTACCCTTCCCTCCTCATATAAGTCACGTCTGTTCATATCTGGATCATTTCACTAATGACTCATTTCTGCGTGTGCATATGTATGTATATATATGCACATCCCCACAGTTCGTACATAGCCAATTAACAAGTTTAATTCATGTTAGCACATTATGTACATCCTATAATGTTCATCTCCAAGTTTTTTTTTTTTTTCTTCCTTTTTTTTTTTTTGTATATTAAATGGATCTCTTATTTGTTTCGTGCGTATTACACGTCGACAATTCTAAAATTTTCCCATTTGTTATGCCTAATTTTTTTTTCTTTCACCTGGGTCATTTTATTTACCGATTTTATTTTATTTTTTTTGTTAATCTCCCGCATATGGGTTACATTATTACCCATTTTTTTTTTTTTTTTTTTTGTCTTTTTTTCTCTCCATCCTACTAACAAAAATTTATTAACAACTTCCCCTTTTTTTTACATATAAAATATATTCTTTCCTGATTTTTGGACAGATAAATATTTAAATAAAAATTTCGAAATGGTCCATGTCTTATTTGTAAATGTCAGAAAATAAAAAAAAAAAAACCAAAAAAAAAAACAACTAATTACTAAAGAATGTATTCATACTATATGTTTTTTTTTTCTTTTTTGTACCCATATATGTTTTGCATACCCCTTTGAGTATGTCTTGTAAAAATGTGATTTCTACGCAAGGCTGTAAAAAAATGTTCAATATGAGTAAGGTGTGTGTGGAGAAGGATTACCATTTTTTTGCTAACGCTTAAAATGAAGTGAATGGAGAAGCATAATAAAATAGACTTTATAGTTGGAGTATATCCCAAATTTAATCACATTTTAAAGACAGAAATTTGTTCTATTCAAATGGATATTTTTAGTATGCGACTGGTTTTTAATAAAAAAAAAATAGAAAAGAGAGCATACGAACGAACGAACGAGCGTATGAAAAAGGAGAATACGATACCAAAAAAAAAAAAAAAAAAAAAAAATTATTATGACCAAGTAAACACACTGTATGCATATGAAAAAAACATGTTTCTACGTATATTTTGTAAAAAAAAAAAAAAAGCACTGATGATATAGATTTATGAAAGCATATTTTTCTTCGCCACGTATTTTCACAAAACAGAAGGAAATTTTCCTATGTTAATGAAATCTTGAAATTTTTCTCCATTCTTTAAATAGGATATCCTCACTTTCATAAGAAGTGGTTTTTTCTTGAGCATTTTATTGACAATTTTTAGATCCTGATGTACTTTCTTTTCTTCACCGGGTGGAAGATCACTAGATGAGGCTGAGAGTATTTCGAGATTCACGTAATTGGGAACAACAGCCTGAGTGCAAGTGAAAAAAAAAAAAAAAAATGTCTACAAAGTATAAAAATACATTGGACTAAGCATTTATAGATTTCATCGAATAGTCGAACGGGGATGGTAAAAGTGGGAAATGATCTTTCATGCACATTTATGTTTGCACCAATTTAGGTAATTTTTCATCCATACCTCGAAAACGAAGGAAGATATCAAATCATTTGATTTGTTGGAGTAGAAGGCTCTTATAGTTGCTGATTCTGAATTTATATTTTCTTTTTCAAATTCAAAATAAATTTCGATGTTGTTTTTGTCGTATACCTTCAATGGTTCTATTTGTACCTTGGCGTCCATTAGGTTTAGCTGAAAATCGTTTGGAGTAATATGAAGTAATTATTTTTGGTGTCTGTGAATGCAAAGACGCACAAATGCATATGAACATTTGAGCCTATGTACAGACATACACGTTTAAGTAGACATGCCTCACTAGCTGATCACTTACACTTTGAATGTCGTTGTATTTCTCTTCTGCCATGTCGTCCAAAAGGAGATTTAATGAATTGTTTCCTTCTGTGTAGGGATAAAAAAAAAAAAAAAAAAAAAAAAATGTGGAAAAAATGATACATGCCACGCTAAGAATTGAAAGAAAAACGAGCCATTGAACATAAAACTAAAAATAGTTCACTAGGGATGAAAGGAAAAGGTCGTACTGTGAGTCACACACCTTGCGTATTATTCTTCGGCTTATTAATGGAGATGCTTCCAAAAAGATCCACCAGAATATCTTCATTTTTTTTCTTTACAATTTCTATTTCTTTTTCATTCCTCAAGGAGTTGTCATGAGATTCATGACTCTTCAAGAGATCAGCACTGGTTATATTTAGATCATCCGTAATGTCAAACATATCTAATTTGTTATCAACTATTTCGTTGAATTTATTATTCATACCTGGGACAGTATTAAGATTGTTCATTGTGTTGCTTACATTCTTCACTTCCCCATTTTGTATACCTAGCACATCTTCTAGGTCTAACAGATCCACACATGCAGTACTGGTTTGATGATCTGTGTATTGTTCTCTTGATGAATTTATCATCATATTGGTTGAGTTGTTAATTATTTGGTTACGAGTAATGTTGTCATCTATTGCTCTGATATTATCATCATCATCATCGTAATCATATTCTTTGTGTGCTTGTTTTTTTTTGTTCATTTTTTGATTCGTACATGGAGGTATTCGTAGCAATATGGAATCCCTTATATCATCCCATTTGGTACTCATTAATTCGTGAAATTCACAAGCTCTTTGTTGTATTTCAATACATTTATTTTTTTTGTATTTCTGAATAATTTTTTCAATTTTTAATTTCTGCGTTGGAAAACGTGCTGTGAGTTTATTAAGACACATAAGTATATACTGCAGGATAACATTATTATCATAAGTGTGTGCATTTTCTCCAGCAACATTGCAACATACATTTGCATTGTTATGGTAGCTAATATGACCATAATTAGATGTATTTAAATGAATATCTTCAAATATATTTGATGATTTATTATACAAAATGTTGTGTATAGGATCTTTAATATTAATATTATGTAATTCTTTAATAGCATTTTTTTCATACGTTTTTACAATTTTTTCTAACAAATCAAAAACATCATCATGTGTAACTTTTATCATTTCTCCATCTGGCCCGACATTTTTATTTTCCTGTACTAACAAATCTCCTAGCTCGCCTATGCACCAAATTCCAACTTGTACCAAAGCATATTGATTTATATTTTCTTTTATACAGAAAAATATTTTATACACAACATAAGAGTGAAATTCTGGATTTTGCAAAACGTGGTAAATAAAGTCATTTTTAATATGATCTTGTATAAAATTTCCGGCTAAACATAGTAATTTTATATATGTGTCTAACAAATATTGTACATTTTGTGCATATTTATTTACAGCTACACATATATTTGATACAATATCACTTTTTATTTCTATATCAGCTACAAGTAAATAATTTAATAATTCTTTAACCATAACTTTTAATGAATCTTTTGTTATAAGGGCAAATGATACATCTAATGCTTTTTTCCTTATACTTATATCTTGATCTTTTAAACATTCTATGATTGTGTTTCTATAAATATGCAAAGTTTTCGGATCCTTCTTTAGCAATTTTTGTAAGGTACACAATCCAACATATCTAATGTTGTTATCTGTATTTTGTAAAAATTTCCCTAACACATTCACAGCTAGAACTAATAGACCTGGATCTGATGATATATATGTAATTGTCTTCACACATTCGTATAAAATTGCGTTCCCTACATTCTTAGTAGAATCCGTGTTTGTTGCTACTTGAGCTAACACTGAATTCACTTCTTCCATATCATAACCAAGTTGTTTATTATCTGCTTCCATTCCAATTGGATTTCTTGCATGATTCATGGTTGAGCAGTTTTCTGTATCATTTTCAAACGTTTTATCAGATCTACCTGATCCGTGCGCATCAATTGTATTGCCACCAGACAACACCTCTGTATTCAAATATTTCAGAAGCTTCAAAATTTTAACTTGTAGAAATGGATCATTGATGCCGTATACGTCATATTCTACACCATGGGAATAACTGGACATGACACAACTTTTCAAAATTTTAACAATTTTATTTGTGTGCCCTCTGAGGAGCTTTTTATATTGTGAATTTTTTTCTACTAAGGATATCATTAAACTAATACCTGCACTTAGAACACCATGATTTCTATCCTCTAATAGATTATTAATATTATCAACAAACATATCTTCCATGTCGTTTGTTTTTTTTAAAATACGAATTGCACACATGGCTGCTTTTTTTTTGATGTATGGATTATTTATATTCATCAAATCTAAAATTTCATATCTTAATGAGGAACACATTTCTGAATTTGCAATGTTCCCTAATGCACACAAGGCTAATCCGTTAATATATTGATTGCTATTTTTTAAATCATTTTTTATAGAATTTGTAACTAACATTAGGATATCTGTGTTTTCATCCAGTAGTATGGTTAACCCTAGATATCCAATTCTTTTGAAGGAAAATTTATTTGATGCAATTAATTTTAAACATTCAATTTGACCAAAGTGTGTTGGATATCCCAACATATTCATGAATAATAATTTCGCAACATTTCTATGCCTATAAATATTGTCTTCTTCCTTAAAGGCTGTTCTAATCAATGCACATTCCTTGGCAACTACCGATCTTTCTTCTGCTGCTGTTTTGCAATTTCGTATGTTTCGGATTAGTTCTCTTAATTTTATTGACATTGTTATGGTATACAATACTATACTAGCTTTGTGTGGGAAACTTGTGGGGGTAGAGGGGGTAGGATTACTTGGACAACTTTTTCCCCACTATTTTTTGGCTTTTTTAATAGAAAAACGCCCTTATTTGTTTGCTTATTTGTTTGCTTTTCTGTTTGCTTATCTGTTTGCTTATCTGTTTGCTTATCTGTTTGCTTATCTGTTTGCTTATCTGTTTGCTTATCTGTTTGCTTATCTGTTTGCTTATCTGTTTACTAATTTGTTTTCTTATCTGTTTACTTATTTATTGTGCTCTTTCACTGCACATTAGGATTTGTATATGAAGATGAGGCAGAAATGGAATCAGATTGGAAATGACACATCCCTTGCCCCCTATGGGCTGAATTATCTCAAATTTATATTTCAAACAAAAAAAAAAAAAAAAAAAAAAAGAAAGAAGACCAAGATAGACGAGGAAACGACATAAAACATATGAATCAAAATGGCCTAGTATGCTAACATAACACTTTTTATATATGCATTATCTCTTTATTTTTCATCACGTGAACAAACTTGTGTATACACAATATGTTGTACACATTGCATACAAACCTACGCTTTTTACAAATTATCATTAAAATGAACTACTGCAATCAATGCGTAGTATATCTTCTTGCCCTTTCTAGCAAATCATTTCTAGATGGAAAAATAGAGAAACGGGGGTGGTGGTAGTGTGTAGGTAAATTGTAGAAATTAATTTTCTTGTGATGAATTGGGTTTATAAATAATTACGTGTACCCATGTGTTTATGATGCCCCTGAGAAGTATATTATATTATAGTGTGTCATAATTATGTACAATATATACTTTTATAACATTACATTTGGTATATATTTTTTTCTTCTAATTTTGTTTTTCTAAAAACCTTTTCCTTTGTTAGCTGGGGCTTGTGGGTAATGTATTCAAATGTATGGAAGAATCCCAAAAAAAAGGGAAATAAAAAAAATAAAAAAAATGAGAAAAATGAAGCTATCAAAAATTCTCGCGTACGATAGTGTATGAATTTGTAGGCAAATGCAGTGGCTTTAAGAACAAAAGGGAAAAATGTAATATTGTGAAATAAATATATCACTTTTCCAAGCCAAAAAAGGAAAAAAAAAAAAAAAAAAAAAAAATATAATTCTCGAATTATTATTATTTTTTTTTTCTTTTGGTATGTAGCAATATATTTCATATTTTTTTTTTTCCCCTTCCACCTTGGGTTTTTTTTGAAAGGTATTTCACATGATACTCTTTTGAACATGTGTGAAGGAGTACAATTCCATTATGCAATTGTGTAAGAAAATCCACAATATAATCATTTTATATACAGCACATGTGGAACAGCATAGGGAGAACAATTATACTTCTCCCTTCCAAACCCATAAAGAAGGGACGCTTAGGAAATGTTGCCAACTATTCCCTGACCATATATGTATGTTCAAATTTTTCGTTCATATCAAAAGGGTTTGTTACTCATTAAAAAAAAATACATATATATATTTATTTTTGAACCATGTTAAAACATGCTACACATTTGTGCAATGCAACCAAATCCAACCCAATCCAATTTTTTTTTTTTTTCCAACTAGCCTTACACATTTTCTTCCACCTCTGTCGAAGAAAAGTGACTTAAATTTATAGGGAAAAACAAAAATATAAAACTACTAAAAAAGGCATATTGATTGCTTACCCATTTGGTGAAATTTTATAAATGAATATTGGAGATGAGAAGTAACCTAGAGCAGTGCACATTTTCTCATAATTTTACATCCATCAGGCAACAATGATCCCCACCTAAAGGTATATAGAAATGTGCAGCATGAATGGAGAAAAAAAAAAAAAAAAAAAAAAAAAAAAATGAGCCTTTTTATTTTAGGATAATTGTAAATGTCTTGTATAAAACGGGAATTTTGGCAAATTGGAAGGGGATAGCCAGAAGATTATGTGCGTCATATTGTTATATTCATGTTACTCTTTTGTAAGGTGACAAATAATTTGTTAAAGGTAATATAATGTTATGCTTTCAGATAAATTCCCTTACCTGTGATTATATTCCTTTTGCAAATTTTAAAAATGAGAAATAAGTTATAATTATATGTATGCAGAACTTAATAATGCATACAAAAGGAAGAGTAGTCAAAATAGACACCGTACAAAAGTGTATAGTGTTTAATCATTTCATCCAGAAAAATGAACTGAAAGGGTTAAAAAATGTACATATAAATCAACAACGGGAATGGCTGTGTGTGTACATCTCAAATTGCTCATTTTCAAACAATGTATTGGTTAAAATATACCATATATTTCTGTTTATGTAAAATAGGATAACCATGATATAGTAAGAAGAAAATGTGTTTTTAATGATATGATGTGAAAAAATGAAATCTTATAGGTAAACCCAATTTAATCGTGCAAAAAATAATCATATCTTTGCAGAATAGAGCTAGAGGAAAATACAACTTATATAAAACATGTCAACTAGATGTATACCTAACGAACATATTGATATAAGCTCCCTCTTTTTCTATTTATTTTAGGATTGCTATTTTCGTTCCTGTTGGAGGCTCTAACCCAGGGTTGACGCTATATATAGGAGGTGATAAACCAGGCATGAAGTCCTGTTCGCCATCAGTTGACATAAGAACATAAGCAGATAAACGCATACATATATATATATATATATATATATATATATATAATAGCATCCCTAATTGCCTATGAATACGACTGAGTATTTAAAAGGCCATTTGAACGAACTTCTTTATTCTGTGCCACATTTAAAGGGGTACACAAATACACAGGAGCACAGATGGTTGTGATCATGATGAATGGTAAGGAAAGACGATAAGTTCACTTCTAACAGAATTTCCATCACATAATAGAAATAAGCTCATAAAGTAACCATTCTTATTTCTTCCTTCTTTTGAACATTTTTTTTTTTTTTTTTTTTTTTGGTTCACCTTTTCTGGACGTTTTTCACCCTATTGTATTCATAGAACATATAGAAAGGAAAAAATAAAATACTATGCTGCTAACGACGTATGATGGATTAGTGGTCTGTGGATATTTATGCTCCTCCATAGACATCCATTTCAAACAACATTTTAAAAAGAAACAATACAATGAGTGCAAACGTCTATGCTGTGTTTGTTTACGAATTTTGTGTGTTTTTTTTTTTTTTTTTTTTTTTTTTTTTTTTTTTTTGGTGTACACTTAAAAAGGCACAATAATAGCGCATATCCCCTTGCACAAATGCGGAAAAAAAAAAAAAAAAAAAAACTCACAAGATGTTTCTTTTAATATTTTACACGCAAGTTTAAATATAAATTTGAGGCAACATTTTTTAAAAATGTTTTTCCTATAAGGGACAGAGAAAAGGGAGGTTACCTTAAATGAAAAATGTCCTGATACGAGGAGGCACAGGTACGAATATAAGAAGTTATCATATTGCCATGTCACTTCGAAGTTACTGAATTTTTCAAAAGGCGAAATTACAAAACTTTGAAACAACAAAACTGTGAAACAGCAAAACTGTGAAAATACAAAACCACGAATTTACCTAACCGCGTAACCGTAAAAAGTTGGCACAAGCACGCACGCGCTAAAAATTAAAACAAGGACCCGAAATAAAATTACTTCGTGCAGGACGGTAATAAAAATAAAAGAAAAAAAAAGAAGAAAAAAATTGGTTTAATGAAATTAAATTACTGAAATAAAAAAAAAAAAAAAAAAACTAAAAATGTAAAAAATTGAAGTAACTTTTATACATGAATATAAATCGAGTTATTTTGACTTAAATACATAACAACGGCAAAATATGAGGCCTACATGCAAAAAAAACAAGAGCAAGCATATAATAATAGTAAAAAACAAATATACAAAATAGTCAATACGTATAGTCCAAACGCCAACAAAATACATGGTGATGAGCAACAAAAAAAAAAAAAAAAAAAAAATATATATATATATAATGGGTATTATAGGAAACTGCATGAATGTTAATTCAGCTTAAATGACCATGGCGTTTTTGAAAGAACGTTGGAATAATATAGACATCTTTGATGTGAAGGAAACAACGGACATAAATGACGAGGCAATAAAATCATTTTTAAAATTCCAAAAGTTATCAGAAAACGACAAAAAAATTGTACAAATGTATAATGCGAAAAAAATAAGTAAAGCTATGTTAATTAACTATATGGAAAGAAAAGAAAAAACATTACTTCGCGGAAAAATACATTTATTGTTAGTATTTACGTCACCTATTTGGATTTTTTATATGTTACATATATGTAATACTTTATCAGCAAAAATATATACTTCTATTGCAGTCTTATGTATGTTTTTTAATTTTTTTGCTTCCTTCCTACTTCATAATTTTGAATGGAAACCACATATATATTTTATAATTGAAAAAATAGATCATATTGGAATTTTTTTAATGATAAGTGGATCATGTCTACCAGTTTCAGCATTAACATTGAATAATATGAAATTTTGCTTTTATTTAATCCTTCAAGGTTTATCATCCCTCCTTGGGTGTTTATGTATCTGCTGCACGTGTTTTAGTATTGGAAACAGAACCACACGGTCATGCACATATGTCATAGCTGGATTTATGCACACCCTATTCTTGAAGGATTATTTTATTGGATTAACAACACAGGAGATCACCTTTTTTATTATATTATCTACTCTATACTGCATAGGTGCAGTTGTATATTCCACGAAGAAGCCTAACATCATTAAAGGTTCGTAATGACACCAGGTGTACTCGTATGTACATATATATAAATCACATGTGCGCTTAATTTACACCCACGTCAAGGGTGCAGTTAAACTTCTCCATTCCCTCTTTGTGTCTATAAATATAATTAAGATGAATTACTATAACATACCAATGCCCGATCATGATTTTTCCCCTCACACTTACATTCATATTCAACAACTTTATAGGCATTCTCGAGTTCCATGATGTTTTTCATATTTTTTGTTTAGGAAGTGTTTTATTTACAATAGCCTTAAATTGTAGTGTTATAAAAAGAAAGACTTGAATAAAAGAAGGTGGATACATATGTTTGTACACGATGTATAAAATTATACCAACAGAATCTTGCTCCCCGCAACATAATACAAGTTTTTGCTTATACCTCAATGCTCATTTTTACTTAATCGTAGTTCACCCTTTCTTGCTTAATCCCTATTTTATTTTTTTCATTATAAACAGCGATATACATGAGAACCTTTTAACGTTTTTTTTCGTTAATTTGAATGTTTAAGTGATACTCATTTTTTCCCTTTTTTTTTTTTTTTCTTTTTGATTGATAATAATAAAGGGAAAAAAGTATTCACTAATATTAACACCTCACAAAATATGCTGCATCCAATATATACAAAAGTAGCAAATTTTATTTATTTTTTTTTTTTTTCTATTTTGTTTTTTTCGTCAACATTTTCTTCGCCGCATTCGTTATCATATTTTAAGTTATATATGGAGCTTTTAAATAACTACAAATCAAATGAGAAAATTTTCAACAATCTGTTATGCATGATGTGAAGCTTTACACATTTGTGCAGAAAATGTGAATTGTATGCGTTTTATTATTTTTCTTTCATTTTTTAATTTTGCATTATTTTACAAATTTGCAGTGACATAACAGCAATGTTGAGAACTTGTGCCAAACTCAACACTTTAACAGCATTCGATTCTCATTTCGAGAAACACTTTATCTGTAGGTGGTAATATTTTGCACACACGTATTTTGAAACACCACTTGAGCACACGCATTCTTCTGTTGTATCCTTTTTTCCTCATATAGAACCATCTGTCAGTGTGAAATAACCTAGCCAAAAGGTTCTATTTGCAAGAGTTTTTTCCATTTTATTATGTTCTTGTTATACCTCACAGCTTACCGCATTTGTTATTCCCGCTTGAAATTACGGCACATAATTCAACAATGCATTATCTGAAGGCATGTGTCATATTTAAAAGATCTTTTATTAAAATATGGCAGTTAGAAAAAGTTGCCTTAACGTGTACTTCTCCAAGGGTATAAAAAATTAACAAACGGAGAGAAAGGGAAGGGGGAAATAACCAAAGTGATAAGAATGCAATTTAAAAAAAAAGAAAAAAAAAAAAAAAAAAAAATGTTGGAAATGTACATATGGGAAAAGTATAGAGAAATATAAATAGACTTTCGAAATAGTTCTCAGAACAAATGCATACATAGCTTAAACGCATAGATGAAAACATGTACATATGCATATGTATACATGAATATACACATAGTCATATGCATGCACACGTGCATAAATATATTCACACATATATTATATGCAAGTTTACCGCGACAGTCAAACGTCGCCAAACAAAAACGAATTTAGTTATACCCCCTGAAGTTCTGATCGTACATAGGACGTGCCATTATTTGGACCTTTTTAGGAAGGGGTTGTTGCATTGTTGAATGAGTTTGTGGATTCACATAACTGTTTCTTCTCATGTTAGTTGTATGAACAGATTTTTGATTCGTGGATGCACAACCTACAGGTCCACACGTAGGCAGAAATTCACTAGAAGCTGATGCTGGCTGATGTTTTAAAGGAATTTTGTTTGTATTAACATGTTGAGGGAAATAATTATTATTATATTTCATAACTGTTGGTACACCTTGGCTTATGTTGTTATTAGGAATATATGTTGATCTTCTTTGTGTAACATTAGGTAACATCTGTTCTTGTATGATCGGATTTGTTGACACATAGTTCTGTTGAAAATATTGCGGTGCTGCTGTTCCACATGCATGTTGACCAACTTGCTGTGCGCTCATTTTTCCATACGTCACGTTGGGATGTGTACTGGAATATGCTTGGTAATTATGCGGTGTACCAGTTAGGTGAACTTGCTGTGGGGTGGTGGTGGTATGGACCTGATGTGGAACCAGATGCGGAACCTGATGCGGAACCTGTTGTGGAACTTGTTGTGGAGCTTGTTGTGGAACCATCTGTACAGGCTGATTCAGTAAGATACCACCACCAATAGTGCATTGTTCAGGTTGGGCAGATATAGCTTGTGCATAACTAGGATGTGTGTACTGGAAAATATTGGACTCATATGAATTTATCGTAGAGATAGGAACAGGTGCTTGTGTTTGAATTGTGTTTCCCATTGGATTTATTGCATAGATGGGAGTCTGTGTTTGATATCCTCCCCCCCCTTGACATTGGCCATTCTCATTCATCATATATACATTTGGTATCATTTGGTGTGAAATAGTTCCTAATGAATTATCTAACTGTATAATATTACTTGGTTGTATTAAACCGGTTGATGTATTATTTATATTTCCCTTAAAAAAACAACTTTTGTTATCAATGATAGATTCGTTTTTAAGATTAACAAAGTAAGGATATTTTATCGATTCTGTCATTGTAGTAGATGTGTTTTCCATAGGGACATCTAGATGAATAGGTGTAGAATCCATATCAACTGGGTTCTGTATCACTGGAGGGTCATTTTTAATAATTATATTTGGTCTTGCACTATTTACATATATAGGCTGAGGTGCTTTATTCTTAAAAACAATATTAGCAGGTGGAGGGTTTATAACCAAAGGGGGTCTAGACTCATTTGTTACTATCACAGTCGGTGGTTGTCTGATATACAACTGTGGAAGTACTTGTTGATTCTTTAAAACAACAGGAGTAGGTGGATCGACATAATTTGGTTGTAAAATATTCATTGTGTTGTCCGTTTTTTCTTGTGTGTTCATAATTAAAGGGTGTGTAGTAACATTGTTACCATTAGCATAAACCATTCCGTTATTTAATGCCATCACAGGTTCTTTGTGCAAATAATTTGTAGGCGTATATGTATAATCTGATTTCCCTTCATTCTTAAAACTGATGTTCTTATTTGCTTTAGTGTTCTCTTCAATTTTACCACTTTTTTCTCCCTTTTTCATTTTACTCGTGCTTGTATATATTCCAGGTGTGCTTGATATATACAATGAGCTTTTTCTTTTTCCATTTGACTTGTTAATCTTTTCTTCACACAAAGTATCATCATCATTATCATCATTATCATCCTTGTCATTTTTTGTTATAAATTCCACCCATCCTTCGAATTCAATTTCACCCTCATCGCTACAAGTCTCATCGTTTATGGATCCCTTCATAGTAGGCTTGTAGTACGTAGCATCTGCACTAGAAAGTCTGTGTCTCCTAACTGAGTCTCTTCTGATTTTTTCGACCTCCATATTTTTACTGATTGTACATGTATATATTTTTGTATACACAAGCGTATATACTTATGCATAACTATGTACACGCGTGATTCCTTATATTATATTATTCCTATGTATATGTCAATGTGCACGTGCCTGTATTTTCTCTGAGGAGCATTGAACATAATATATAAAATTTTCTCACTTGTTATTTTTTCCTTTGTGGTAGGTTTCAAGGTACATTCGTTTTTTGTTTACAAAATGAGAGAAAATGGAAAAAAGAAATATACATATATATATATATATATTGAACACTAAGATAGATGGGGGAATATTCTAAAATGCATTTAATTTTTTGGCGTATCTTCAAGATTATTTTTCCGATATGGAGGCAGAATTAATTGTCTATAGAAAAAAAAAAAAAATGATATATATACACAAGTTTCCCATTTTAACATGAACCTCTCTGCATTGTGTTCAGTTCATGAATTATTGGTATTTTGGGGGTAGCTTTTATTATTGTATATTGTGCACCAATTTATATGAAAGTGGAGCATGGAGTTAGAAATGTACATATTATTCTACAATATAGAGTACTTCTCATCATGTGTAGCTTGTCTCTTAGAATTACAGATAACCATATGCAACACTGCAACGATGGTGTGTAGCTTAAAGAACTAGACTTGTTCTATTACTTCAGTTGCTGCTTGTTCGAGACATAAATATTTATATATTAATAAAAATATATCTAATTGGGCATTAAAAAAAAAAAAAAAAAAAAAAAAAAAAAAACGATTAAATTTTTTTTTTTTTAAATTTAATAAAAATACTCTTAAAAAAATAATTTAAAGGAAAAATGAGTTGCAGAACAAATTAAATTTTCCTTAGCTGCTAATTTAGTTGTAGAATTTATATGTTTAGGAAATACTAGATAAAATAAGCAAATAAATAGAATGACCAACAAGTAATCATAAAAAAAGTCATCAAAAAAAATAAATATTAAACGAGCTAGCTAAAAATGTATATGGAAAAAGCCATATAAAAATAAACTAGTCAAACATTTTCAATGAACGAACAAATACATAATTTGCTCACAAAAAAAAAAAAATAAAAAAAAAAAAAAAAAGGGACGCTCATTAATACACTAAGCATAGGAAACAATTTCGCGAATTTTTCTATACACAACGGTTCTAATTGACAACAAAAACAAAGCGTCAATATTAACAATTAAAAAAATGAAAATTATCAATGAAATTTTGTGACAAAATATGAAAAACAGAAAAACAAAAAAAACAAAAAACGAAAAAACGAAAAAACGAAAAAACGAAAAAACGAAAAAACGAAAAAACAGAAAAACAAAAAAACAGAAAAACAAAAAAACAGAAAAACAATTTTTTTTTTATTTTTTAAAAAATCTATTAAATTTCAAAAGTGTACATTTTGCAACTAGAATTAATTGATAGCCAAGATTTTCTTTTTTTCTTTAATTAATTGTCAAAAAAAGTTGAGTCAACAAACATCCACAACATGCGTATGGAATAAAGGCGTAACTGCGCTAGCAAAGAAAGCTTACTAGAAACTTGTGGCCTTCGTTATTTGACCTAACAAGTTAGGTGAAGTTGCAATATATGTATGTAGGTATATATATATATTTCCATGCATGCGTAAACATGCCTATATATACACATGCATAGGCGTAGGTATGAATTATTAACAACTTAAATAATAGTCTTAATTATGGTAAAAAAAAAAAAGGTTAAAACAGTTGCAACTCAGAATTTTCAAAAATAAAAAAAATTAATTTATGTAGCTATTAAATTAATTGCAGTTAAAAGGTTTCACTAATATATAACAGTGTAAGCGCAGAGAGTTAACGATTTTTATAGAATTTTTTATAGCGCGTAACTGTATATAAATATTATGTTATAGTAATGAATTACCCTTTCCTTTTCACATGCGTGTGCGTGTGTGTGTGCATTTTTTTTTTTTTTTTTTTTTTTTTTGCACAATGTGAAAAACACATGTCTGGTCAGATTAGTTTGTCGCGGATATGCACATATGTATACATATTAAAGTCAGAGTTATTCACATTCCCGTGGTATTTTTCCGTATACGTGTAAATTACAAATCATAATATAGCAACCATTTTAGGTTTTGCGGAAGTTTAGAAATTTTATTTTCTCCATTTGTAAATGTTTAACAACTGGTGTTTTTTTTTTTTTTTTTTTTTTTTTTTTTTTTATCCTATCATCTTATTCTTTTTTCCCTCATTCTGCGTTACTTCATTTTTCCTTACTCTGCATTGCTTTATTTTTCCTTAGTCTACATTATTTTATGTTATTTCCTTTTGTTTCTTTGGAATTCAAATAATTTTCACTCCGTTCAGCAATTTATGCATATGGGTGTGTAAGCCATTTTAGACAACTTAAATGCACGTTCATAACAATGCATAAAGTTTGACAAAAAAAAAAAACAAAAAAACAAAAAGGAAAATTAATTCTGTCTATGTTTCACTTTTACAATTAGTTGTAGAATTATTCTTTTAATTAAAAAAAATAAAAAATACGTATATATAACATTTAACCCTAGCAACAGAAAATAACTTAAAGAAAAAATACCTAACCATTCAGAAAAAAAATAGAAAAATTATTGACGATGTTAACGCTTACAGTTAAATAGCTCCTTCTTCTTCTTTTTTTTTTTTTTTTTTTGCAATTTAAAAACACTATCCAGAAAAATTATTTGGCAAAAAAAAAAAAAAAAGTTTCCTTCGTTTGATACAAAAAAGCTCATTCTAAAAAGCCCGACTACGCATAACCACGTGCTGTTATGAAAATAAAAGTCCACTTTTGTTCGCATACATATATAAGTAAATATGTGCAAATATGCGTAGACGTATAAGTACAATGTAAAATGTGAACATCATTAAAAATGGAGACTCGTAAATGATTTTAACCTAGAAAATTATTAAAACTAAACAATGTGCAATATAAAAGAAAGGGCGAAAAAAGAAAGCCCAAATGAAGAATAAGTGCTATTAAAAAAGAGTAATAGCTTAATGCAACAAGGTTATAATGAAAAATATATATATATATATATATAAACATATATAAACATATGTATGTAAACATGTGTATCTAACCAAGCGCATGTAAAGACGTATGTATAATAATGTTCATGTAAACACATGCATATAAGCATGTGTACACCATAACTTAACAACACTAACAAGCCTATTAAAAAAGAAAACTATTTTTGTGTATCTGTGTTTCCCTTATTGCAAATGTAAATATAGTGTAAGCTGTCATCCACAGGGGGGGCTGCAATCATTGAAAATATTGTATTCAAAATGAGGGAGACGAGGTAAAATGGAATATGCGGGAATCAAAAAAAAAAAAACAAAAAAAAAAAAAAACAAACAAGAGTAAGAAATTATTTAATTCGGATCTTTAAAAAGACATTTAAGTAGAACAAACTTACCTACTATCCCTAATATAGGACGCTTAACTGTTTTTACAGTGATATTCCACTTGTAATCCTGTTTTTGCAAATATCCTAATCGATAAGTTGGTTGCGCATGCGATATAACAACAAAGATACCTTCAGGTCTAATAGAAAATGACATTTGTTCGTTTTGATTTAATTTAAAAGGCAAAACATTTTCAATCAGAATATCCAGAATGTGAAAAGAACAGATAAAAAAGCGTGGGAACGAAAAAAAAGTGCCCAATATAAGACATTGTAAAAATAAGAAAAAGAGAAAAATATTTAATTACTTTAACACACGTGATACTTCAGACAGCATTTCTTCGACATTCCTAAGGGAATCTTCCGAACAAACTACAGAATCTAGACAGGCCTTGTCCACAATTAGGTCGAACTCTGCGTTTTTAAATCCTTTCATATCGCATACATTCATTAACATATCTACGAGGTATTGTGGTGATCGTAGTAAACATGTGAATGTGTTTTCATATGATGTTGCACGTTTACATAGCCATGCATACGTTTGCATTTGTGTGTGTGTTTCTTTTTTATTTAAACAAATTAGTTTTATTAAATGGTACATAATTGTAGTTCCATAATAAAATATTTTTTACATTTTAAATTAGGTTTATCTTTGTAAATTTCTTGCATTTTCTTTATGCATACAGAAGAAGCGTCTATGTTAGTTATATCTGTATAACCATTGTCAAGCATTTCTTCGCTGAATTCTTGGGGTAAGGAATAAATGTATGCATATATTTTATGTATATATATACACGCATGTTGATACATTTATGTACATGTGCATGCACAATAGTTATCGTATGAGTATTATCAATTATTGGATATTGAAAAGAAATCAAGTACACATGAAAGTGTGTTCGTGTTGGCTTCTTCTTACTTGATGTTCCACAGCCGATATTTAATATTTTTGCGTCATTTTTTAAGTTCAGTTCTGAGAAAATGTGCTTTACACTACACCATTTTTGATGCCAATCAAATTGCTCTTCTTCGCTTTAAAGAAATATATAGACAAACGTGAAATAACATAATGTGTTAAATTTAAATGAAATTGAATAAAGTCATATGATTTGCTTATGTAACTGGTGAAATCATCCGAAAATTACTTTGTGTATCGTTCATCCCAGTAAGATATATTGCCGTACTACATTGATAAAAAAAAAAAAAAAAAAAAAAAAAAAAAACGGGAATATTTTAGCAATTTACAATGCATAATAGGATATGATGTGTTAACTGTTTTCTTTTTATTTTATTAATGGTAACTTCGAATTCGTTTAAAAGATACTCTGAGTATATTCTTACGTATTCTTTTTTAATCTTAGCATTGACATCAATTTTAGTGTCATACTTAATCTCAATTTAAATTTTTTTCTCTTTGTTTTAAGTACCACTGCCATGGTGAAAGAAGAGCCAGCGTTGTGTTATACGAGTACATGAACCAAAAAATTTTATCAGTACGTTTGATTTTCAGGGCTTATGAGTTTGTTTTGTCCTAAATGGAAAAGGAGAAATTTGTTCGTAATTTTGACGCACGCGCACACCTGCTTTGTTTTAAAAGTTGTGTCTGTTCGATAAATTGTAATTGCTACTTATTGATATTAGGATATATTTCCTATAAGAATTATTTTATTTTCATACACTAAACTTACCTGCTTTTTTCTTCTTTTTACTTTTTTCCTTTTTCTTTTTTCTTCTTTTTTTTTTTTTTTTTTTTTATTAATCCCCCATTTGGGGTCTTACTTTAAACTGAAAAATATTACTTGAACTTGAAGAAAAAGTAAAACACACATGCTTACGAAGCATATTTATATAGTAATTTTTTTTATTTTTCGCACTTTTTAAGCACATTAAAATGAAGCTTTTACATATATATACACAGCACGCCTATGTATATAAACACATGCATGCACCCTTGCATTACGTTATTATTGGGGAAATTTTCATTATTTCTATTTCGCACAATTGCGATGGACATCTTTCGAGTATCTCTTTCTCAAAACTTTAAATAACACTTGTTTTTTTTGCTTTCCTTTTTCATTTTTACCTTAGCAAAGCAGTATATATTTTGTCATAAAAGTACCCTCCACAAGACATAATTTTTTATTTATTTATCTATTAAATTTTTTTTTTATACATATTTTACGTAGATGTGTGTGCGTGTTTAATATGCACGTTTTTTTTTATTTTCTTATTCGTTCGATGGTTCATTCATACATACATTCATTCATTTGTTTAACCCTTCACTAAATTTAGTTCTAACGTAGGCACTTCCTTTTATAATAACTTTGCGTTATCACATAATAAATTCAGGATTTTATTTTGTGTTTTATCTATTTTCTTTAAGCACTCTTTTATCTGTTTGTGGAGAAAATAAAAAAACATGCTTTATAAGCGTGATGAAAAAAGAAATCGATGTCTCTTTCTGAGCGTAGTACGCGGTCTTAAAAAGACTATTTATTATTATTAGTAGTAGTATTTATGAATAGTTTCCTCAGTTGAAAACTGTTTATTTTATTTTTTCTGTCTATTTGCAACAGCAACGCACACATGGGTTTGAAAACTCCAAGTGATACAATCGATTACTATCGCTATTTAAAAGGTTCAGAATATAAATAACGTAATAGTAATAAGAAAATGCTTTTGTAGGACGTCACACATTTCAGTTGGAATGATGAGGAGTTATATTTTATGTATACATAAGTCCCTTTAATGAATGATTACTTCTTTGAAGTGAATTTTTATTTTTTCCCTTCTCTCATTTCCGTCAAGTAGTTTCTCTTTAATCATTTTGTTCATAAAAAAGGAGTCGTCGCTTTCGCACAAAATAAGTTACGAAAAAGAAAAAAGGGCCCTTACAAAAAATAAAGTATTCATGTTTTTTACGTTTTTTTTCTTTCATTTAACGTTTCAAATATAGTTCGGTGAGAACTAAATATGCACACAATGTTGTATTAAGTGTGTTATGTTGAGCTAGAAGTGTTTACACTACAAGTAATTGCATCTTATGAAACTATAGCAACCCACGCGAATGTTTATATTTCTGCCTTTTCTTACTATCTTCTTGTAGCAAAGCAGCCTGTCAGAAAAATTCCAGTGCAGTGTTTGACAAAGATATGATTTTTTGGTTTTTGTGTGTAAATGGGGAAAAAAAATTTTAACAATATTTTATTTGTAATTGGCGCGTTGCATCCTTTACATTTTTTTTCTTCCTTTGTGTTTGTGAGATGCAAAAAGTAGTTGGAGATACCCCTCGTAAAATGTAAGGTCTTGAAGGTTTGCTGGGTAAAATAGATTTATATATTTTTTCTCATTTATATTATATTAAATTTTTTTTTTTTTTTTTCTCAGTTTTTTTGTGTTTTTAATTCGTATTTTCTACTTTTCTATTTTTTTACGTTCTTCGCAGGTTTCTATTTTGTTTTATTGTTTTTTCTTCCTTTTTCTTCCCCTTTTTTTTTTTTTTTTTTTTTAAATCGCAATAAAACACACCTTAGTTAATAGTTTATTTATTTAATCCCACAAACTAATCACATTTGGTATTGCTAAACTTGATTTGAATTTTCAAATCCGTGCATGCTATGTTTTGGCGCACATTTGCAAATGCGTCACGTTTAAGATAAAAACATAAGAGGGTTAAAGAAACTAAATATGAAAAAAAAAAAAAAAAAATTGCTAAAAAACAGTAGCAACGGAGGACGAGTAAAGAACCTATTGGGATTAGGAGGAAAGGAAAATTTGACTATCAAAACTTATTGGTTTATGGTTTCATTTTATCTTTTTTATTTCTTTTTTAATCTTTTTATATTAATTTTTCATCAAAGTCTTGAATAATTATCTATCTACAAAAAAAAAAAAAAAAAAAAAAAAAAAAATTTCTTTCAAAAGACAAACAATGGATTTATGAAATTTGATTGCCTTTTTTTTTTTTTTTTTTTCATTTTTTCCCGATACCCTAATTCCCTTTTAGTCCCCCATGTTAATATAACCTCACCTAAATTTCCTTCCTTTGTACGTTTATACATTTGAAAGTTTTATTTTGAATATATCTACTACATTTTGATATCTCTAAAAAGTTATCATATGTCTGTGTATAAGTGAATGCATTTCACCTATATGTAGATATTTGTTTATTTTTCGCTCTAACGCCCTCATCTCACTGATGAGGGATAGTGCTGTTTTTTTTTTTTACATAAGACTGTACTACAGCGTAACATAAATAGCATTTGTGCATACACACAGATATGTACGTGTAGTATACATGCATGGACACTTACAAAATTACTTCATTACCTCTATGCAAACTTCAAAGAAGTGTACCTTGAGTGTATATATGCCTGTAGTAGTACCTGTACATAGATTTTGTTATACAGGCATTTACCCCACTTTCTAAAAATTAAATGATTCCAATATTACCATTTCTATATTTGGGAAATAGGAATGATATAGATCATGTTGAAAATCTTAAAAAGAATAACATTCTAGCATTGGTAATATGTTGCACGTATTTCGAGTACCCTGAACATAAAGTCCCAAATGGGTTTACCACCTTACGAATTGATTTGGAAGACATAGGACTGGAACAAATATCTTCCCATTTTCAGAAATCTAACAATTTTATTCATTCGTATGTTAAGAAGGAACAAGGGGTTCTCATTTCATGCTGGTACCATTTTTTTTTTTTTTTTCCACCTCAGATTGCTATAAAAATGTATATATGTATGACCCCCGTTTTGCTGTTCCCGAACATTGCAGTTTATTAAATTGCTTTACGTTTCTTATGAACAAATTCCTGAATAGACACAAGCACTACTTTCGTTTTTGCAGCCAAGGAATAAGCAGATCGTCCACGATATCCATAGCATATTTGATGGAAAAGCAGGTAATAATATATATATATATATATTAATTATAAAATTTTTTTTTTTTTTTCGAAATATCTTTCCATGTGTGTTCCGTTTTATGTTGGCGAAATTTTGAAAATATAGAAAATTCCAAACCATCAGTGTGCATATCACAGTACACTAATTTTTTTTCCCCCCCCCCCCCCTCATCATATATATGTGTCTTTTACCATGTAGAATTTTTCTCTTATTGAAGCATTCAATTTTATAATGAAGAAGAAAAATATTTGCCCAAACATAGGATTCATAGAACAATTGTGTGAATATGAAAAAGCTTTAAAAAACAAAGTTACCTTTTCATCTAAAAAGTACATAAACTGGTTTACCTCAGGGATGTGTGAGAACAACGTAGTGACAGATTTCAGTGTAGAATGTAAAGAGAACACTATGTAGGTTTTCGTTCTGCGCATATTTCAAGTGGTTCCTATTAATGGATTAATTCTTGTGCAGGAAGATAAAATATTTAATCCCTTTTGCTTTGTTCGAATGAATGGGATGTCATCTATTTGTGCATGTAAATGTACATAATATTTATATAAGCATGTGTACCCCTCTTACATATGTAGCACCGAAATTTCAACTTTTAGCAAGTAACATCACGGTAGCTTATTTATGCATTTGTTTGTCTGAATACATATACATCAATTTATCAATTTGTTCCAGTGAACGTGAGAAGATGACTTCCATTTTTTGATTCATTTAATAATATCTCCCTTTTTTTTTTTTTTTTTTTAAATCTAAATATAGTGTACGTTTATACTTTTTGAATTCTTCTTGTTGCTCTATTAAAATTAACTTATGGAGCAGCACAATACATATATATATGTGGAAGGTTCATCACTAGTTTTTATTTCTACCTTCGCTTCGCTTCTCTTTTTTTTTTTTTCTTTTTTTTTGGAAATTTATACATCACTTTAATTCGAATGCACACATGTTCGATTATTAAAACTAAGAAATTATGATCTTTTGTTTATCATTAATATTTTTCATTAATTAAAATGTCATTTCATGGTGCATAAAACGTTTTGCCTAGTTTAAAAAATTTCATTTTGTTTTTATTAAAGTAATCACGAGCTGAGAATTATATAGGTTTTTTTTTTTTTTTTTTTTTTTTTTTTTTTTTTTTTTTTTTTTCCTTTTTGTTTTTTTTTTTTTTTTATTTTTTTTAAATTTTTATTTTCAAAAATTTATACAATTTTTTTTGCTTTTAAGTTTTTTTCTTTTTTAATTTTTTTTTATTAAATAACGATTTATTTTTTTTTTTTTTTTATTTTTTTTTTTTTTTAAATATTTATTTTTTTTTTTATTAAATTTTTTTTTTTTTTTTAAAATTTTTTTTTTTTTTTTTTTTTTTTTTTTTTTTTTTTTTATTTTTTTTTTTTTTTTTTTTTTTTTTTTTTTTTTTTTTTTTTTTTCTGTTGCTGCCGTTGTGTGAACTTGTCTATTCAGATGGGCCTGAAAATAGTTCGATGATTCCTTTAAATGTGTTGAGTTTTAATATGTCTTTGCTTTATAAAGCTTTTGTTACTGAATACTGATTTAATCTTATTATGTTTCATTTCCTTGATCTTCGTAAAAATAGAGGAACATAAGTATGTGTATCTGTTTGTGTGTTTATGAAGATATGCGTAAATGTACTTATACATGTACATACACCTATTTGAGGCTATCTCTCTCTAATTACTTTTTCCTTACACCCTATTTTAATTTCCTTTATAAACAGCCAAAATGGAAAAAAAAAAAAAAAAAAAAAAAAAAAAACATATGAGATGGATAGCCATAGCAAAATGGGCTAATTACGCATACATTTTAAATAGTTCCAAATTCCCACGTTAGATTAAAGCAAGTAGCATATTGAGTAATCGAATAAGTCACTTGAAATTAAAGGAGGAATGGGAAATATCAAAAGGGTAAATTATGCTAAATGGAAGGACGGGATAACTTCTTGGACTGTAAATTTGTCACCACATGTAGGATATACCACCGCATATATAGAAAAATAATGATTTTACAACAGAAACATAAAATAAAATGAACCGTAAAATAAGAAATAAAGAAACAAATACAAAAAAAAATGTAGAAACAAATGCAGAAACAAATGTAGAATCAAATGTACATACTCCAAATAATCATTTAAATGTCAAATAAACCAAATAAAAAAATAAAATAAGTGTCAAATGGAAAAATGAAAATAAAGTAAATCTGATCTGCCCACACTGCATACGTAGATGTTCCCAACAATTTTCAATACGATGAAAGGACATTACACAGTAGGTAAAAAAAAGAAAAAAAAAAAAATGCTACTCTAAAAATGGACGCCATTCTTTTAAAGAGAATTTCTTCTTACGATAATAAATGAAGTCTCCTATTTTCTTACAAAAGAAGTGTCATTATTCATGTGTTTTTTAACTTTTCTTTTTTTTTTTTTTTTTTTTTAACTGCAAACACCTATAACCCCCAACAGACACACTTCTTTACCCACCCAGATTGTATAAACGAAGATGGTTGATGTTATTTTTTTTTTCCTACTGTTGCATGGTAGACAATATGATATGCTTCACATTCGCACCAATAAACAAGGTTACGTACAAATTATATGGAATTTCAAATAATATATTTCCACAAGTTTATTTTATTATATATTCTATATTTTCAATACCTTTATCATTTTTATTAAGTAAATTTTCTTTAAGAAGTAATGTGGTATGTAGTTCACTATTACAATTTATTGGGTGTTTATTGCGGTATATATATTGGGAGAACCTAATAATTGTTATGCTTGGACAATTTATATCATCAATTGGTCAAATAATTTTTGTGAATGCTCCTCCAGAAGTTTCATTGGTATGGTTTCCAGAAAAAGAAAGAATCATATCAACAAGTATATCTATTATTTCAAATGTACTAGGGACAGCAATAATTTATTTATATGCGCCTTTGATAGTAATAAATGAGAAGGATCTACAAGTATTATTAAGTCACACGTGTTTTGTGAGTTTTATTGGTTGTATGATGGTAACACTGGGTTTTGAAAATTCTCCCCCTCCCCCATCTTGTAGTTGTGTGGTATCAAACACAGAATCATTACTCAACATGGAATTTCATCCTAATATGTGCTTAGTTGAGGAATGTCAAAGTGGTGACATATGCTACTTAAGCATGGGCAATCCGATATATGGGAAAAATGAAAATATAATTACCAAATTTGCAAAAGAATTGAGACGATTTTTAATAGATCTAAAAGTCGAAATTGAGAACATACTAAAAAAAGAAGAAATTATAAAAATACTAATAATATTTTGTTATTCAGAATGCTTAATTAGTAGTTTTTCCGCGGACATGTCTACAGTATTAAACGAAAAATTGATTAGCAAAAATTATTACTCCTTATCGGGATCATTATTTATATGTAGCACTATAGTAGGTAGTGCATTACTTTGTTTTAACGCTAATAGTAACCATTTTAAAAAATTAATCATTATATGTATCGGGATGATTATGTTTATTTGTATATTATTATATATGACCAATCATCCCATTTTTATTATTCTTACTATCAGTTTAATTGGTTTTTGGTCTGGTCCACTACAGCCAATATGTGTTGAAATGGCTTCCATAAGAGTTTATCCCATCAATTCCAATTTATGTACTTCTATTCTTCAAGTAATTTCTTTTTCTGTTAGTGCATTATTTATATCATTCTTTTCGTATATATCTGCATATGCCAGCACTTCCATTTTTATCTTTTTCTTTTCCTTCATTATGTTCCTAATAAGTTTAAATTTGAAACCAGTCATAAGAAAAGAGAAATACAGAAAAGATCCTTCAACTATCAACAATATATCCTTTTCGTTCAGAAGCGGACTCATAAATAGAAGTGCATTAATTCGTACGCATAAGAATTCCGACTTAACTACTGATTTATTTGATGACATGTTCAATGATGGTGAGAATGATGAGAACTTCTTCGAGGGACCTCTGAGGGAGTCCATAGCGCTACCCATTGGAGTTCTTGCTGATGATGCAAGTGAAGGAAACAGCGAATGTAGTAGGATCAGACATAGCTGGGATAAACACTGCGAGGATAGGTGTACCTTGAACTGGTATTTTAAAACTCAGGATAATTTTATACAGTTAGAAAAAAAAAACATTTTTATAAAGAGTGAAATGAAAAATTTACCTGTAGAAAACCATTATAGAATTAAACTGAACAGGAGTATCAATTTAGACAATTTAAAAAGGGACCTTTTTTTTTATAATCAAAAAGTGGAATCGCCGAAGGGGAAGACTAAATCGTATTCTAAAATTTATTGTGATGCGTACAATGCTCCTTTTTCTGAAGAAAAAATGCACCTGTCTAAGTACAACACTTATTAGACATTTTCATAAATTTTGATATATTCCTCTTAGTTTTTTTCAACATTTGGACACTCTTCCTGGTGTTTAGTAACCATTTTTTCACATGTACATAAGTCTATATAACTTATGTGCGAATTCGCTTAACAAGAATATATTTTTTAAAATAGGAATAAATGCTATTCCGTCATATTTTTTATTTGTTTGTTTTGAAATACATGTCTGTATTTTTCTTCTTACATTCGGAAAAAAAAAAAAAAAAAAAAAGTTCAGAAAATCCAAAACAAGCATTATTCCTACTACAAAATGTTAATTTTTTTTTTTCCTTTTTTTTTTTTGTACCTCCTAGGGAATAGCTACACCACCAACATCATCCTGTTTTTTCTATCCGTTCAAATACTTACAGCATTTTCCAAATGAATATAAAAGTTTTGTCAATTTTTGTTCTTATTTCGTATTGCCACTTTGCTTGTTTGATAGGAGTAAAAAGTTTCATTCCCTTTTTCCTGAGTACACGATTTGGACTAATAGAAAAAACAAAAAACAAAAAAAAAAAACTGAGCAAATGAGGTATATATATTCGCTATATCAGCATCAGTTTTCACATCTTTACACTTATTAATGGATTATTTTTTAAACTGCATTATGATATCAAGATGTTAAATGATACATCCGTTAAGAAATTCTCCTTTTTTTTTTTTTTGCCGCTCTAATACTAATATGTACTGTGGAATTATGTACACACCAATAAGGAAATTCTACACAGTAAAAGGAGTCTTTAATTCTTTTTGATTTTTTTTCACATTACAAGAAGTGTGTACTTGCAGTTCAAAAAAAACAAACGTTTGAGTAACGAGTTTTTGCTCTTCTTGGCACTTATATCACGCGTGGATGCAAATGAAGAGAGAAAAAAGTGTGTTTACAGATAATGACAAAAAAAGGAAAAAAAAAAAAAAAAAAAATATTTAATGGATCCCATATTCAAGTTGTATTACAAAGTGTGAACAGATCCTACCATCTATATAAGCGCACATTCACGTATGTTTTTTTTTTTCCTACCTTAACAGAAGAGCTTTACAAAATGGGCATAAGTCTTTTCACGCACCTCATTATTGTAACCTAGTATAAATTCACTACATCCATTTTTACATTTAAAAAAAATAAAATAAAAGAGCAGTTCAGTTAATTGTGAAAGTAATTTCACGTTTTTTTCATGTTAACACAATTGTAAAATTGAAGTGTTTTCAAGGGTTACATTAAATCTAAAATGCCTATTCTATATTGAGGTTGTACGAGTATTATGGACATAGCATGTGTACACACCCATACGCACATATATAAATTTTACATGTCTCTAGACAGGAATCGTCCAATTAAAAAATTAAAGGTGTTTTCACAAAAGTGCTTTACTACTGAGCCTTAAAATAGTAAGTACGAGTGGGAAATGTTATTTTTTTTTTTTTTTTTCCGCTTTTTTCGTGCTTTTTTTTTTTTTTTTTTTTTGGTTTCTTCACTCGTTTCGATGTATTATAATTATGCGTAAATAAATGCACATGCAGAAATTTTTATTTCCCCTCTTTTGTACTAACCTAAAGTGGTGAGACAATTTTAGGAATAGAACTTTTAACATTTAGCAAAAAAAAAAAAAAAAAGAATTGAGCCATATATTTTTAATATGATACTTCAATGAGATATTATCATTTTAGAAGACTATTTTTTTTCATTTTTTTTTTTTTTTTTGCTTTGTCTAATATATATATATATATATACAAATGTGCAAATATTTGCAAAATGTATAAACAAAGAAACATGTTCATCTAATAAAGTTGATTGTAATAATGCATAGATTAAATTTGATAAGTACAAAAGAGGTGTCAGAAATTGTAAGCTGGTACACCCATGTCTGTGCTGGAACCATGCAAGGATACCGAGCAACGGAAGAAGATGTAAGGTTGCTCCCTTTGGGAACAATGACACAACCTTCAGGTGTTTATCACCTTGATAAAAGTGTTATGTTCTTGTGGTGTTGCTTCAATGTACAATTTCATTTATTCATTCATTTATTTATTCATTTGTACATTCATTTAATTGTTCATTTGTACATTCATTTAATTGTTCATTTGTACATTCATTTAATTGTTCATTTGTACATTCATTTAATTATTCACGCATTTATTCATTTATTTGCTTGTTGCTATTTTGTCTTTCACTTCATTGAGAACCAAAGAAAGTGCTCATGTTCTCACAAATAAATATTTTTTATGAACATCCGATTTTTTAGTCAAGGGAGATATAATAATTTGTTTATGATTTTCTCAATTTGTGATGAATAAATGTTTATATTTTAATCATCGAGGGGGAAATAAAAACACAGAAACACATTAAAGCGTAGATATGCATGCAAATGTACATGTGTATACATGGCGCTACGACAGCTTCTATACATGAGTACAACTTTCAATATCTCTCTTTTACCCCAGGCGTCGGTCATTTTGGCGTCTCTGAAAAACTTCCCAACCTGCAGGTAAAATTCTACACACCTGGACTGCAAAGGATGAATAGGCATTTTCCTACTTCCAGAAATGTGTTCAAATGGACGAATAAAAAAATGTCTCATCTGAGAAGCGTCAAAGTCGGAAAAAGTTTATTTGCATATATGAACATTTGAATATTTGCCTGTTTAACTTTTTTTTTTTTTTTTTTTTTTTTTCTACTAAATGAAGGCTTTGTACTATATTCGATGGGTAAGCTACACAACAAGGGCTATAGGGACTTAGCTCATTATACAAGCGAGACAACAGTACATATAAAGCATGATAATTATATGTTCATCACAAGATCTTATATTTTTACTTTCTTATGTTTCGAGGGGTAGAAAAAAAAAATTTACATTTTCAATTTGTTTATGCTTTAGCCATATAGGAAAAGAGACAGCCTTGTACTGTGCTCGAAATATAGCTGATTTTATAGGTACTTTTGAAAGGAATAAAAATTTAGAAAAAAAAAAATTCTTCTATGGCGCATTGTCATGAGCTAAAATTTTGAAAACTTTTCATTTAAAAGGAATATCCATTTTTTTTTTTTTTTTTTTTTTTTTTTTTTTTTTTTTTTTTTTTTTTTTTTTTGTACATTAGGAAACTGTGAAACGTTGGATGCCCAAAACATAACAGATGCCTGTATCCAAATGGACAATGAAATTTTAAGTGCGTAAAATTTCTGTTAACTTGCGAAATGAATATTAACAAAATTGGCCTACAAATAAGCACAAATTTGAATTGTGTTCTTTTTCATCCGACAAAATTACGTTTTTGTTCTGATTATGTAAAAAACACTGTATTATTGATTTATCTAAATTTGTCTGCACACTGGATTATGTAGCCCTCCATGAATCATTATTACACCCTACTTGTGCAACAACAAAAAAAAAAAAAAAAAAAAAAAAATTCATTTTAATACACCTTTTCATAAATCATTCGAATTTGAACCTCCCACCACTCATTTTTTTAGAAAGCAATTTTGCCAATAGTGGGTCTACAGGTAAAGAATATAAAAAGAGCTTTTTTCTACATCGTAGAACTTATCATCGAAGGAGCAAAACATAAAATTCATTCCTTATGCTTACATAATTGAGATGTGAAATATAACAAATAAACACAAAATTGTAATTCGTTAAAATCTTTTTACAATTAAACTCATCACTTTTTTCAGCAATCATTGCTATAATTGAAAAGGTTGTAAACAAAGATGTTTTCAAACTTTATATTTGCAACTTAGGTAGAATCCACCAAAATATGAAATTACAAATTGTGTTCCCTGTTTCGTGTATATCATTTTTTATGTCAATCAGATAACGTTTCATTTAACAATGTACAAAATTTTATAAATACTTACCTAGGTATATACAAATGTGCAATGTATACATTGGACTCCATGGCTATGTTCTTTCATATTATATATACTGCTACTTCCTCCCCCCATCCCCTGTATTCTCGCAAAAATAATAAAATGTTAATTGTTACGCTTCACTTTTGATAAAAATGTTTAAGGAGATTCTAGGGCAATGCTAATAAAAAACGACGGGTCATTTATCTCATTAAGTGAAGATCATAAACCTAACAACAAAACGGAAAAGGAGAGGATTGATAAATTAGGCGGATTTGTGGAGAATGGAAGGATACTTGGCTACATTGGCGTATCGAGATCGTTTGGGGATAAAGTAAAATGTTTTGTATTTCATAAACCATTTTAAAAATAAAACAAAATTGAGATTTAGTCACCATGTTTTAATTATAATATTGTTTCCTTTTCTTCTTCTTCTTTTTTTCCTTTTTAAATTTCCAAAAAAGACACGATCTGCACGCAGCAAGTGTTAATAATGATGAAATTACTTTTCCTTCATTTACATTTATTTCTACAGAGCTATAAAGGGAAGAGTAATGCGCCTTATAATCCGCACGAGACGATGATAACTTGTGTACCGGATATTAAAATATTTTACGCAAATTGTGATGACATTTTAGTATTGGGATGTGATGGAATATTCGAAATGCTTTCATGGAGTGATGTAGCAAAATTCAGTTATGAATGTGTCAATAGATACACTCTAAGTGATGCGGTTATTAATATATTAGATTATGCATTGTTATCTGGTTCTAGAGACAACATAACAGTCCAAATAGTTAAATTTTTTAATGAACAAACAGAGAATTCCTATTTTCGTGAAAAGTTAGTACCAAGCATTTATATACGTGACGAAAAGGTAACGAAGTATGAATTCTATGGGAAGTTTTTAAATAAATACCACATAAATGATAGGAATATTATTAACATCTTAATGGAATATTGCACAGAAGTAAAGGAAAAGGGGTGTTCCATTGAACCATTTTTAAAAAGAATTCGAGAAAATAAAAACACGCATATCATATTAAATAGGAGAAATAAAAATAAATTCAAACATTTAACTTTACCAATTTTGCAAGAAGATCTGAAAACTAATAACGCCTTTAATGCGATGGATGAAGACGATTTCAATAACATGAGAGAATTCTTTAGAGAATATGACAAAAAAATAAAAATTCTCAATGGTTAAGAAAAAGAAAATGAAAAATGAGTTTAAATGCATGAATAATAATACCAAAAATGACTTTTCAATTTTTCTCAAATGATGAGCTACATATATAGACCCACACACATATACACACCCATGAGAAAATGTATTTACGGAGGTGAAACAAGGTTGTATACTACAGTATGAACAAAATGTTTTCGAAAAAATTTTCAAAATATATATGTAATAATTTGTAAGTAGAAATTTGTCACTAAAAATCTTACCGAAACGATACGTCAATTTGTGCAATAATTTTTACTTCTTCAAGACACATAAAACAACGAATAAGTGAGGCATTTATGAGCGAATTTGTAACGTTTCATTTTTTAATATTATAAATAGAGATCTACATTCTTATTCATACATATATACTTATTTTTGCCACTTATAGCGTTTTATATTTTTTTTATACATATATTGCAACATTTTATTAATTATATGTTGTGATATATTTTTCAAACATAGTCTTCAACCTGAGCACTTAGTGAACATTATGCACTTATGCATCATGTTTACATTTAGTTATGAGAAGGAAAATACGTGATTATAGATAATATCAAAATTGAATGTTTCATTTAAAAAAAAAATAAGAAAAGGCTTATTTTATTATATTTATTTATTTTTTTTACACGTATCGCTGATATTGGGGAATAAATAGGGACACCTGTGTGACGAAATGGATACGTTTTATTTTAATCTATTTTGTTTTGTTTATTTTATTTTATTTTTTTTTTTCTATTTGTTTATGTTGTCTTTTCTGTTGTTTGCTTCATTTTATATGATATTTTACAACTATATCTGAATTATTTTTTTCTTTAAAAAATGTGATAACTACTGAGCAGCTAGCCATATACGAAATTACAAATTTAGAGAAAATTGTCAAAATCTGAATAGCTACCTAGAAAAAAAAAAAAAAAAAAATATAAACACACGCTCACACAAATGAAGCTGACATATTTATAATTTACATAACGTTTATCAACAACGAACAGCTGGTAAACGATATTTGTGTGTATTTGCTGCGCGAAGAACATAGCCATGTAGTTCCTATGAACTTCATAGTTTGGCAGAGTTTTCCTTAAGAGTGTGTTGCTTTTACACATCACTTGAGCATGTACACATTTGTTCGCACACGTTTTTGCACATACTTTTTGTATATTCTTAATATATGTTTTTTGTTAATTTTTTTATGAACTCTTTTATGAACATTTTTTTTTTTTTTTTTTTTTTTTTTGCACAAAAAGAGCTAGCTACTTCCTATGGCAATGTCGCGAATTAATAAGATTAATATAATACTTTCTTCTTTTTTTCCATTAAGTATTTTTTTTTTTTTTTTTTTTATTTTGCATATATTTTAAAACTATTTCGATTTAAATTTATATTTTTTGTTTACTACTTCAATTTACTTATGTTCAATTTAAAACATTTTTACTAATTGAGGATATATAAGGTAAAAAGACACAGCTTCTCCTTGTCAATTTTTCCATCGTTTGTTTATCCATTTCCGTGTATTTCCTTTACACAAATAAATGCATACATACAAGCATAAATATACACACATATTTAAATAGACAAGTTCGTTCGTACGTAGATACATTAAAGTGAACATTTTCCCACAGTACACTACTTCAACAATGCAACCCTTCCATTTCGTGCCTCAAATGGATAACAAAGTAAATGTTGTTTCAATGCAGCCTTTTCAAATGTATGCTTCCCCCAACCATAATGTAGTTGTTCCTCAAACATTTCCAGATAACATACAACAATATAATCAACCAATCTTTTTCGAACCGTTACCACCAATTTATGTGAAAAATCATTTAATACCATCTCCAATTCTTGTGCAAATGCCCACAACTGTAGTTGTTCAGAATGAGTCCCAACCAGCAATGGTTCTTAGTCAACCACCCTCAAATATTGTAGTAAAAAATAATCCACCAACATCTGTTTTTGTTAAACAATCTAATCCTAATGTTGTTGTAAAGAATGAAGCGCCACCAAATTACGTGCAAAATATCGAAGCATGTCAAGATGCAGTAGTGACAGATATGAGCCGTCCATTGATGACAGCCTTGAATAAAAATATTTTATAAATGCAGCAAGGTGTGAAATATGAGGAGGGAGTTACAAAATATATGTTGGTGTCGTCAAGTAAGGCTAATTTAAATGAAAGCTCGATGAAGAAGATTTGAGAAGGTGCAGAATGACACAAAGGGGATAAATTATACACATCTGCCAAAATGAAATGAGATGAATAAGCACAAAAACGTGTTACCTCCTGTGAATAGGACGGGGAAAGTTATATATACATGTACAGACATGTGTACGTACAAACGTACATACATATATAAATACATACATTGTACATAGTTTCCCTTTTCTTCCTCGTGTACGAAGAGTTTGATGAAGAAGGCGAGAGTGTGTACATATTTTCAAAATGGAAGAAAGGTACCAAGATATGGAAGACATGAAAAAATTAATTTATCATAGAAAAACATTATATAAATTTATTTGTACATATACTTTTGTTTTTCATGACTTGGCCAAGATGTAAATATATATTTCCCTATTCGTTTATGATATATCTTTTTGTGAACTTGTAAAAGCATAAATATGTACATTTATAGCTTTGTATGTTGTATGTTCGACTATGTATGGATTTTCATTTTTTTTTTTTTTTTTTTTTTTTTTTATATGAAAAACTTCTCATTTTGTTGTACTAAAAATGTAACTGTTTAAAAGCTGAAAACGAATATAAACATAACTGAAAGCACATTTTTTTTTTCATTTTTCCTAAATTTAGAACGTACCATTTGTGAGAGGATATTCTTACAAAAGTTTCAATATATAAAAATAAAGTTGTTCATTTTTATGTGAATGCTTCGGTATGATGAAAACAATTTTAAAAGTTTTTTTTTTTTTTTCTTCCTTTTTTATAAACAATAAAATTGAGTGAAACAACAAAAGAATGGTATAAACAGGATAACTAAAATTGTTATAAAGAAAAAAAAAAAATCCTTTATTAAGAGCATTTAAAGTAGTTAAATTTACACTACAAATGTAACAAAATTTTTTGTGCATATTTTTTTCTTTTTTTGACCCACTATGAAATATTTTTTTTCTTTCCCTAAATGTACTCCTTTCTTTAGACATTGGTTTATTGAGTTGACACAGTTGTCTGCCTAGTTATTAGACTAAATGGTTAGTGTCACTCGTTTCGATTATGTGTAATCATAAAAACTGAATTTTCACACATCTGTGTTACATTACGGGGTGAGAAGATGCCTACATATGTGTATGCGCATGTGGAGATACAAATATATATATAGGTGCACACATTTCTTCTGAATAAAAAACACACCACTGAAAGACTGCAACTTTGGGAAAACTGGACATGTGAATATAGATTTAGTGGTCCCTTTGATTTGTGCTTTATTTTGTTAAAATAGCTTGGATGCTTAATTCATGTTTACTATTTTTTTTTTTTTTTGTTTTTAATTTTCGTTTATGTAGTTTTGCTTATTTGTATAATGGTTATGAGTAGGTGATGTTGTTTTCCTCTTTACATGGGTTCATAATATACTTTTTTTTTTCCTCTCTATTTTGGACTGCTAACATTTTGAAGGGGTATTTTTCGTATAGTCATCTCTTTTATTCGCATATAGCGTCACATTATAAGGGGAATAACTGTTTTCATTTGCTAGAGGGACATTAGAAAAATACATATTGTTCAAAGGTTGAGATTTATTTTGAGGTACTATATATTGATTATGATACATGTATGATGGATCCATAAGTTGGTTCGCTGCGGTATTAGTTACTCCAAAGACATGTTCATTTGTTTCCTGAGCATTTACAGTGTTAGGGTACCCCATGGAAGTGAGTTCTTTCATCTGGTTATTCAGACCTAGTGTATAATTAAAATTATCAGAAAACTCGTTTTGTGACTTTTGTATTATGACATTTGGGTTTTGTTGTCTAACTATGATAGGCTGTGGTTCATCGTTTTTTAGAATTATATTTTGGGGCGGCAAATCTAGGGTTATTGGTGGATTCGGCTGAGTATGAATTACAACAGCTGAAGGTTGTCTGACAATTATTGGCTGTATGGTATTATTATGAACCATGACGTAGTATAATAAATGATCCATTTTGTTTGACAAGGTGAGAGAAAAGGAAACGGTCTTTGTATTCGATATGCCACAGGACTCGATGCCTCAAATGTGACAGTATAATAGGACACAAGACAAACCAATAGGAGTACAAATTGAATGAGGTAAAGTGGAAATGTAATTTTGAAACAAAGTGGGAAAAAAAAAAAAAAAAAAAAAAATGTTTATGAAAACAATACTACCTTGCAAATGCAAAGAGGATCAGAATTTTTTTTTTTTTTTTTTTTGCGAAAGTCTCCTTCAAATGGTTAAAATATTCAATAAATTTAAGTAACTCGAGACACGAAAATCACACACAGATTAAAAAGAATTTGCAAATGTGTGTGAATGGAAATGGACAAGTTGCAGCCGTTATTCATGTATTTGTTGTTTATTTATTCCTCCTTGTTTGCTACTATTTATATATATATACCCATTGATTAATACTTTTGTACGATGAAGAAAACTCGCTATGATTGGTAACGCCTGCATCCCTATGTCCTCTGCGTGTATGTACAACAAGCAGTGACAACAATTTACCATTTGGGCACTTTTTCAAAGTGCTAATGAGCAGGTAGTATATCATATACATTTCTTTTTCTCAGGCATGTAAAATAAAAAGGTATAGCTCTGATTTGTCACCTACAACATACTTATCACAAATTAAAAGGGATGAAATTCGTGGATGCTGTAGGTCGTGTCAATTTTTATTGGCCATGTTTGGATTTAATATTTCCACATGTGTCTTTGTGTGTGTAACTTCGAGTTAAGAGTAAACTTAAGTTATATTCTGAACAAAGGGCGTTAATTTATATTGGATCAAACAGTTGTCATTTCATAAGCCTTACCACGCTTTCCCAACTTTATCAAATTATAGAAAAATGTAAAGTGTTAATAACTCCATTTTTATTTTTTGTTTTTTTCTTTTTGAGTAAACTCTTTTCATCTATTGTGTATAACACGTAACCATAGAATGCGTAAATATCCACTTTGGAAAAATGATAATATATTGATAATGCGAAATAAAAATATAAATAAAGAAAAAAAAAAAAAAAAAAAAAACATGCTGTGTTAAGATTAAACATGCACATCAATTATTTGTTATATCTTATTGCTTTACGATTAGTGCGTTCTTGGTTGATGTAATTCAATGCTTACATTTGTTGTACGGGATGGTGAATATATACACAAGCACAGGGTGTAAATGCATTCATATATGGGTTCGTGTGCGGAGACATTTTCTAAAAGTAAATCTTAATGAGCAGGAAATAAGGAATAAGCGTTCAAGTGGTATATATAAAAAGGTGAATGTAAAAAATGGGTGTAAAAAATGGGCATAAAAAATGGGTGTAAAAAATGAGTGTAAAAAGAGAACGTAAAAAAGACAGGGGGATTTTTCTACGAATTTATGTTTATATATTCTATCTGTCCACACGAGCACATCAATTATAAAACTTTTGTAAACATAAAAGGAGCCAGGAAAGGAAGGGGAAAAAAAAAATTACTCCCATAAGGTGTGGAAATCGCCCTCGCGGTCTACTCTTTTATATGTATGGGAACCGAAGTAATCTCTCTGGGCTTGTACCAAATTTAGAGGTAGATTTTTAGATGTAACCATTTGGAAATAAGCTAAGCTAGCCGAAAAAGCAGGAATGGGTACTGATGATTTAGTGGCTACATGAACAACTTTCCTCAAGGATGAGAGTTTGTTTTTCATTTCTTGAGCAAATTCTTCATCTAAAAATAATAAATCTAGATTTGGGTTTTTCTTATAAGCATTGGTAATTCGATCTAAAAAAATAGCTCTTATAATGCAACCACCTCTCCATATTCTTGATATTTCACCTAAATTTAAATTCCATTTCATTTCTTCAGATACTTTTTTTAACAGAAATAATCCTTGTGTGTATGAAATAATTTTACAACAATAGAGGGCATTTAATAAATCGTTTTCAAAACTATCAATATCTAGATCATCTACATTATGTATTTTCATTTCGTTACAAAATTTATCATCAGCTTTTATTCTCAATTCTTTGAATGCACTTATGTTTCTTGCATCTAAAGCTGCACACATAGTTGGGCAGGGGATTCCTCTTTCGATGGCTTCTAACATAGTCCACTTTCCTGTTCCTTTAGCTCCTGCAATGTCTAATATGACATCTACCAAATGGTTATCGGTTAAGTCATCTTTTTTTTTTAAAATTTTGTATGTTATTTCAATTAAGTATGAGTTTAAAATTCCTTTATTCCATTTTTCAAAAACTTCTGATATTTTCATGTTGTCATAATTAAGTATATTTTTCATTATCATGTAACTCTCAGAAATTAATTGCATATCACCATACTCAATCCCATTATGAACCATTTTTACATAATTCCCAGATGACCTTGGTCCTATATATGTTACACATGGAGATGTACCTACCTTAGCTGAGCATTTTTCTAAAATATCCTTAACACAGTCATATGCATATCTAGATCCACCTGGCATGAATGAACATCCATATCTTGCACCTGCTTCTCCACCACTAACACCCATAGATAAATACTCTACTTTGTATTCTTCACACATTGTGATTCTTCTTTCTGAATTTAAATACCACTCATTTCCTCCATCAATTATTATGTCTCCTTTTTCAAAATGTTTTAAAATATTCTTTATATTTTCATCTACTGCTGGTCCTGCTTTTATTAGTAGAATAATTTTCCTTGGCTTTTTCAAATTGCTAATTAATTCTTCTAGTGTTTTATATCCATGTATTACTACGTTATTTTCTTTTGCCCTGTTCAGTGTATCTTCCGTTCTTTGGTAAGTTCTGTTGTAAACTCCTATGCTAAATCCTTTACTTGCTATATTCAGACTCAGGTTCTGTCCCATTACGGCTAATCCAATAAGTCCTATATCACATATTCCTCCTTCCATTTTATGTGTTACTTGGGGTTGTAAATATGTATATAAAATTGGTTATTCTTTAAGAGAAATTCCAATTCGTGCAAGTGATATCACACGGTAGTAATTATATGTGGATGGATGAATACACAAAAATGCTTACACTCTTGATGTCTGGAAGAGTCTTACTTGGTATATATATGCTAATGAATGATTCTTTCGTATAGAACCCACTATTAATAGTCTTCCTAACTGCACTCAGGGTGAGGGGAAGAAGAGATATGCTTGTAAATGGGCTAGTTTAGATTATGTGTGCGTATAAAACTTTGCTTGTTTATATCTACCTCAAGGTGGGGTAGCTTATTCCCTATGCCCTTTCACCTGCGTGCATATTTTATGCACCGATGTTGTGTATTGACTTATCTATAAGATTGTATATATGTGAACATATATGCTTGTTCTCTTTATTCTTTAACTTGCTCTTAGATGAGTTTATTTTTCTCTCTATCGATGCCAGTTTCATTAGTGTGGCGTGCCGGGTGACGTTATTAACTTAAAATTTTGCTTCTTTCATTTGCTCATTAAATGAAATTTTTATAAACATAAAATTTATTTATTGGTTAACTTATTAGTTTATTCGTTTATTTGTTTATTTGTTCATTTATTTATTTACTTATTTATTTGTGATTTTTTTTTTTTTTTTTTTTTTTTTTTTTTTTTTTTTTGGGGATTTGTTTTTTGCCGCTTCGATTTAGTATTCCCGCACAGGAGGTTTTTTTGGCTGATGTGTAGGTTAACAAAATGAACGTATTCTCGATAGTAAGCAGCCAATTATTTTTACGATAACTCTTTGAATATGAACATAACACAATGATTTTTCACTTCCCAGTCTTGGTTTCTTTCAATCGTACAAAAATACAAAATACCAGGGTGCAATTTTTTGCAATCTCTTTTTTGTGCATGTTTTTCACATTTTTTCAAAAAAAAATTTTTTGTGTTGGAAATAATTTTTGTAGGAAGGTGAGTACGTTTCATATAGATGTAAAATAATTCGTGGCTTTTCTAAAATTGCACACTGTAGAAAAGATGGAGAACAAAAATAAATGTTGATGAAAACTAACCAAATGGCCAGATTGCGTAAATTTTTTTTTTTTTTTCTCCCCTCTTGAAATTGGGGCTTATGAAGTCCACTACTATTGTATTCTTCATATGGAACAACCTGGTATATCGTGTAAAATTTTGCTCTCCTCAGTGTGCACATTTCTCTTTTTTAAGTTGCGTTTTATTGTTATGCATATTATTTACGTGTAAATGTGCCCCAGCACCATACAATCAGGAAATTGTGCATATGAGGTACATAGTAAAAAAAAAGTTATCCTTCATGAAAAGTGTATAAATACGTAGTGCTACTTTTACGTAACTTATATACAAAGAAGCGAAAGGGATCTACTTTTATGGTTTCAAATTACATATAGTGTTTACCTCCTATCCTTTCATTCATTTTGCATGAACAATTACGGCTGTGCATATTGTAATAATGCATGCATGTATATATGTGCAAAATGCGTTCACTTACAGTACACAGGAAAAGAAGGGAAGAAAAAACAAAATCGTTGCACAATATAAGTTGCCATGAAGAAAATGTTTACTTCTTAATAATTAAAAGAAAAGTGTAGGTTCATATATAGAAAAGTATGTAAACCTTTCGAAAGAATTTAAAAATTGGAAATTCACCAACCTATAGAAAAAAAAAAAAAAAAAAAAAAAAAAAAAAAAAAATAATAACCCACACCAAAAAAAAAAAAAAAAAAAAAAAAAAAAATAAAATATTAAAACCTTTCAAAAAAATTAAAAAATTGGAAATTCACCAACCTAAAAAAAAAAAAAAAAAAAAAAAAAAAAAAAAAAGAGAATATATGCCTCCACACACACATGTTTTCTATTTATACGAACTTCAAACACTTGTTGGAAGAGAACGAACTAAACAACAGATGGTTCAAAACTGTTATATTTGGCTTCACTCTTTCTCCCCCATTTCTCCTTGACAAATAAAATTATGTAATAATGCTTAATGTTATCTCTGTTTTACACAAAAGAGCCTTTTTAAAAAAACAAGCGGAATATTTCTTCCCATACTGTAGTAATATAAATAGACATCTTTCATATAATATGGAAACAATTATAATAAAAGGGACGAGGAAGGCACCCAGATGTTATACAACGCTATCAGAAGAAGCTGTAAAGGCTATAACAAATCTGAAAGAAGTTGTAAAAAAACCTGATAAAAAAAAAAAAAATATTACAAGAGAAACTCTTAAAAATTGTCAGGGTCATAAAAGACGATTTAAATTATTTGGTGATAGAGAAGAATTTCATAATATTGACAGAGATAAAAATAATCTGATAATAGAACCTACTGATTCATTCCGTGCTGTTATTACAACTTCTAAAAATAATGTACATGTTCAGGTTGTTAACAAAAGTAAAAACTACAAAACTGTTTTTGGTTCCTTTGCTGGAAATGTCGGATTTACAAAAACATTACAACAAAGTGAAAGATGTGCTTATAGGATAGGAGAAAATATAGCTAAAAAATGTAGAAGGCTTGGTATTTTTAGTATAGATATAAAATTTCGAAGAATTATGCGAGTCGAAACTGTTTTACAAGCCATGTATGCCAATAACTTGAATATTACACAAATTATTCATGAACCTAGATTGCCGAAATGTGGATTAAATGCATCCAAGCCGCGGAAGAGAAGGCGTGTCTAAAGGGCAATGAGAGAATGAGTATTCATCTGGAATAACTAAACTTGTACGCAGACGAATGAATATCATTACTCATATACTCTATTTTAGCTTCCTTTGTTCAATAACGAATCTGCTTAGTATAAGTATATCCATATGAGGAGTAATCCTTAATCATCTTACAATAAAAAGATATTGGTTTGTTTCTTTTGTAAGAATTAATTTGGCCCATTTTTTTTTTTTTTTTTTTCTCTCTTTTTTTTGTTTTGTTTTCTTTTTTTTTTTTGGATGGTATCGAGAATTCCATCAATAGGTTTTCTTTGAGTGGGCTATAAGACCACGTATCACAAATAAACAAATGACGCTTCACGTTAAATTTAAATTTGTTGTCATCTATTTTGAACTTATATTTTATTTATTTATTTTTATATTCTTGTTTTACTAAGTTTTGATATTTTAAAATGCTTTAAAAAAATTAAAAGGGTGAGAAAAAGCAAAAGATATAAATTGATGCAATATATGTATGCGCATACACACGCACATACATATATAAATTTATAGTTGCAAATTTTGAGAAAATAGAACATGATACAAAAAAACGAAAAAAAATAAAAAAGGTTCATTTATATATATTCTGAGGGGTGGAAAATTAGATCATTCCCCCCCCATAATGAACTTTCAAAGAAGTATACAACTAAAGAGTGGGGAGATTGCTATGATTGATCCAAAGAAGCATCGCAAAATGGTTAAGAAAATTTGTTTATCGTATTAGTGAATTCCGAATTAAATGGGAAAGATGAATAAAAAAAAAAAAAAAAAAAAAATTACGACATTTAATTGTAATGTTCATAAATATACATACATGCAACATTACAAAAAAAGGGTTCATCTCTCTGTTTGGATATTATTTTACGCATTTCTTGATTAAAATATATCAGTTGTAGTTAACACTTGATCTTATGGTAAATAGTAAGAAATAATTGTTCTACTAAGTGTTTCACATATAATCTGGGTTGGAAATATTTGGGACATATAGGCACAAAAACTTAATAGGGAAGCTCCTTTTCCCAACTCACTTTTTTTTTAAAAAAAAATCATCTAGATGTAATTACGCTTGCTTCCGATTAAATGAGCAAGGTTCATATCTCCATGGGTTTATCAGTTTATTACTTTTTCCCTATAATTTTTAATGGCATGTTTTATTGCATCTTCAGCTAATAAGCTACAATGAATTTTGACTGGTGGTAAACTCAAGTGCGAAGCTATATCATCGTTTTTAATTTCCAGAGCTTCATCAATTGTCTTTCCCTTGATCAATTCAGTGGCATATGAACTACTAGCAATTGCTGAACCACATCCAAATGCCATGAAACGGGCATCCTTAATTACATTGTCTTCAATTTTTAATTGCAATTTTATAACATCACCACATGACGCTTTTCCTACAATAGATGTTCCAATATTTTTTTCATTCTTGTCAAACGAACCAACATTTCTTGGTTTGTTAAAATGATCTTTTACATTATCACTGTACCGCCGAGCAACACATGAATAGAATCCATTATTCAAGATATTTCCATTTACGTGGAGTAAACATATGGGTACTCTTGCAACCCCCTTTCCTTCATAAAACCGCGAAAATAAGTTAACCCTCATTTGTTTTTGTTTTTTTTTTAAAGAGTTAGCAAGATATATATATATATATATATATATATATATATATATAATGTATTGAAAGGTTCAAAGGGGGGAAAAAGAGGGTATTTCAGTTTTCATTTGGTTGATGGGATAAAACATACCATCATTCCTTTTTTATGCATTTATATATTGTATGTTGACATATTAAATGCATATATTTATGATCACTAAAAAAAAAAAAAAAAAGTAAGAAATAGTTAAATGTTTTTATTGAGCATTATCAAAATAAAATTTTCAAAAATTCTTGAAGTATTCAAACTGTTTTTTTTTTTTTTTTTTTTTTTCTTTAATTTAACTTATACGAATGTATAGTTCATGAAAAACGAACAAAATTTTTCACAAAGAAAAGAAAAAAAAAAAAATATATCCAAATGTAGAAATGAAAAAGATGGGGCATAATATAATTTTATTTATAACATTTAAATTTATGATGCAGAAAAACAAGTATAAATAAACCAAACAGTGTTAAACTGAGAAAATATAAAATTACGTTTAAACAAAGAGTTTTTTTTTTTTTTTTTAAACATATGCAGTTAAAAATAGTATAATATTTAAGGGAAAAAAGGGTAAAACCAGGAAAAAATATATGTGCATTTTATTAAAACTCGTACCATAATTATCATTTTTGCGGAAAAAAAAAAAAAAAATCGAAGTGTAATGGGATTAATTGTATATTAAAATCAAGTTAGAGAAGAAAATTATGTCAAAAACAAAAAGAAAACATTTAATGAACTGTCCAATGTATTTAAAGCAGCATAAATCGTACAAGTCATGTAAAGGGGTGGGGAAGTAAAAAAAAAATTGAAAACAAATAGAAGGTTTTACATAATTATATATATATATATATATATATATATATATATATATATATATATATATATATATATATATATATGCGTACATATACATACATATACATGACATAACTTTTTTCGTCCTTGTACCAAAAAGCGAAGGAAGAAAAAACAGTGACGAACTACAAGCAAACCTGTAGAACAACTGTGAAGACATATTAGTTGCTTAACCCAACAAATTAAGCGAATCTATATTTAGTGCTAAATGTCATTTTCACGGTGATTAGCCCCCCAATGGAGTATTTGTAGGAATATGTTACAGCTAACACAAAAGAGAAAATTTTCTTTTTAATCATATTTCAAATATGTTAAGCTGAAATGGTTACATCATACGCATGGAAAAATAAGCACATTGGATATTATTACGTTTTGCATGTCTTAAACTGTTTTGACCCTTTTTTAAAGGGGAAAAAATGAAATGGCCCCCTGGTAACTACATGTGCTCATATATATATTTATATGTATATGTAATAAATGCGTAAGAATCTCTTCTCCTAAACAAAAATCCTGGTAAATGGAAACACAATTCGAAATGTAAGAAATATACGAACCAAATTGCTACTATAAAATTTTATCTTTTGTAATTTTCTCCATATGGAATGCATTTATTTGCAATTTAACTGTTTATCTTCTTGGCAAATTTGTAAAAAATTGTTGCACTTTTATTTTTTGAGTTCACCTATGGTTATAACAGTATTGCAACCCTTTTTACGAAAAAATGGTTATTCTCCCTTTATCTCCATAAGTATTTTTTTTTTTTTTTTTTTTTTTTTTTTTTGTACCAATTGTCACTATGTTGTTAGTATAAAGTTTAGGTAAACTGTCGTTTTTGTGTTTCATTGACCCGCGTGATAAGGCACAAAAAGACAGGTTGGGGATAATATTCATTGGAAGGAAAAAACTTATTTTCATAGACCAAAAGAAAATAAAGCATGATTTAATATTTTCTTTCTTAAAATGCTGTATATGAAAAGGGTTAACCTTATCATCCATCAAATTGGAACTTATAACAATCGCGTTATACATAAATTTCTATCTATCCCATTCCTTCCCTGTATGAAATCACACATCCTAAATAGTTGAATGGTAGAAACGTATAGAGAAGGGAGACCCTGTACCTTTTTCTTTTTGTACATTCTGCAACTGTTATATGTTCATATATATTAATTTTTTATGAATAAAAAATATGCGCATTTATTTCTTATGTTTTTTCTTAGTTTAGTATTATTGCAGGAACTTTGATGAATCAACAATTCTAAATTGCACATGTGTAAATAAAGAGGTAAAAAAAAAAAAAAATTCCTATAATTCATATTTAAATGGTACCAATATCATCCGCGTCAATTCATGGGTGTTGTATATACACGTATGTTATTAATTTTTCCCATACATTTGTGACAATTTTTATAGAAAAAGCGTGCAACTTCTGCGAACTATTTAAGCAAATATGTAGATATATAAATATATATATATATATGTGTCTGTGTGTATACCCTAGAGAATGCATCTTTGTAACAGTTGTTAAAATATATATATGCTATCGCTCTTTTGATACACAAAAAAAAGGAAAAAAAAAAAAAAATATTATACATCATATAAAAGTTCATCTATTTATGAAAAAAAATAATAATATGTACATATCACAGGATACTTGCCTCTACAACCTAATTGAATGCAATCGGCTCGGTAATGTCCATCAAGTAGTTCACTATACCTTCGTCATACTCTGAGGGGTTTTCTTTTAACCTTGGAAGAAGAGTTTTTCTGATGGTATCATGATATTCATTGATGTCTTTAATATCATCAACTGTTAGTAGAGAAAAATCCATTAATTTTTTTTCATATGGGTAGAGAGTTAGATCCTGGAATGAATAAAATTTCGTATTTTCTGTTTTTTTTTTTTCAATCACATACTGCATATTTTCAATTCTAACACCAAATTTATCTTTCAAATAATATCCAGGTTCGTTAGAAAGTACCATAAATGGTTTCAACGGCGTGCCAGAGATTGGTGAAATTGAACAACCACCTTCATGAACATTTAAAAAGAGACCTACACCATGACCAGTTCCATGATTATAATCGAGAAAATGTTTAAATAAATTTTCACGTGCTATAAAATCTAATGCCATGGAGTTGGTATAGCTAGCAAAAATAACTTTTCTTAGATGTAAATGCCCTTTTAAAACTAGAGTATAAATTTTTTTTTCTTCTGCTGTGGGTTCTCCAAAATGCGTTGTTCTAGTTACATCTGTTGTTCCATGTAGGTATTGTCCCCCCGAATCAAGGAGATATATACTTGGTGCTATTTTCGTATTCGTAGCTTCTGTGCACTCGTAGTGAATAACTGCAGCATTGGGTCCACTTGCTGATATGGTTGCGAAAGATGGGAATATAAATTTAGGTTTGGTTGATCTAAAATAATCTATTTTATTTTTTAAAGAAATTTCTGTTTCGTTAAATAACTCTTTCGTTTTTTTCTTTTCTTCACACCAGTGGAAGAATTGTAAAAGTGCCAAAGCATCTAACACATGTGCTTCTTTCATATTATCAATTTCGACATCATTTTTTTCAGCTTTCATATAAAGAACTGGAGATTTCTGTAATAATATTTTGTCCTTATCGAATAACATGTATATGATTAAGTTAATATATGGGCTCATTGATATTTCGTATTTCTTCTGTGTATCTGATTCTTTTAAAATTCCCTGCTGTTTAGGGTTCGAAGAATAATTTGTTAAAAGAGCATCTTCTTGTTTATTATTTTTCTTGTTTACCATCGTTTTGGATGAAACGTTATCTCTTAAATATTCAACCACCGTTTCATACTCCCTTACTTCTACATGAATAGTATTGAGATGTCTGATGGAACTCTCGGATAAATTCTTGGACACGGTGAATAAAATCATTTTACTAAAATCATAGTTTTCTCTATCAAATTCCAAGTACAGATAGGCATAAAAAAGTGGCGAAAAAGTATAATCATAACCTCGTAAATTTAAAATATATGCTATTTCATCTAATTCTGAAAGGAGTAATTTATCTACATTTTTAATATCGAAGGCGTAAGTTTGTCTTAATTTTTCAATTTTTTCCCCTGCACATGCACCGTTATAATACCTATCGTGTATAAATACCTTTTTATCATTTACTGGATAATTATCTATATTTACTAAAGATTTTTCTAAAATTAAAAAATTTATATTTTCATTTTTCACAATTTCATTGATATTATTTTCGTAAATTACTTTTTCTTCAACTTTTTTATTTTGGTAAGTAGATTCGATCTTATTTTTTAATTTTTCATAAAATGCAACACTGGTATTTTTGCCATCCAAAGCAATGTTGTTAAATTCAAGGGATGCAATAGTATCATATATTTCATTCGGGTTATCGATTCTGCTAATATTAAGAGTAAATATATCATGATTTAATTCCTTATTTGCTTGTAATTCATATAAAGCATTGACATAAATTATTTGTTTATCTTTTGTAAGTATTAATATACCATCTGCTCCACTATAATTACTTAAATAATATATTTTTTTATCTTTATCATTTATAATTTCTGAATTGTGTTCATCGCTATTTATTAGTATATACACATCTATATTGTTTTCTTCCATAACTTTCTTAACTTTTTGGAGTCTCTCTTTGATATCCTCCTTCATTTTTATATCCTCGTTTCTTTCGTTTTTATTTACTTGGTTGTTCTGTTGAACGTTTTTATTCTCAATGTTTTCACTCCTTATATGTTTTTCCTCTTCCTTCTTCCTATCACTTTGCTTTTGATCCTCCTTTTCTGTGTCTTGTTCGTTTACCTTGTTATGGTTTTCCGAAGTGCTATTTCCTCTTACGTTTTTTTGTTGATAAATCTGAAAGAACTTTTTGTTTAAGTACGATTTTCCAATTTTGTTTGAGGTTCCGTTTGTATCTATTTTGTTTTTCCCTTTCTGATTAGGGTTGTTATTGTTCTGATCACCGTTATTGCTTCCGTTTCTTCCACTACTGTTGTGATTGCTGTAGTTATGTAGGGAACTAATATAAGCGGAAACGTAGTTAACCCTTTTTCCTTTGTAAAAGAGGTTTAAATGGAATACCATTAATGAAGAGAGGGCATACACAAGGGAATTCACACGCATATTTGGTGACTGTAGTTGTATAAAATATGAAAAAGAAGAAAATTAGTAAGCTTTTGAATGAGGGGGAGGGGGTGGGGGGTTATTATATTGCGTAAAATTCGCAGAGCACTACTTGGTGCCTCGATTTTGTTAGCAAATGGCTAGTTGGGTAAAATGTAGGTTTCTATGTGGTAGATAGTTGTGCCACCTGACGTCGCAGGGTACCAGCAGACTAACCGATTAACAGTCTCACAACTTAATCGATTAGCCGCTTCACAACACAGCATTTAACATAATACGCATTGAAATAAATTTTCGGAACAAAAGTTAAATATATGTAATACTGAAAAATAAACTATCGGGATTGCATAAAAGGTTAATATATTATGTACATGTAAAATTAATTTTGACTTAATAGTGCAACTTCAGAAATATACTAAAATAGGTTCATGTTTAACATACGCATGTAAAGATGTATTTTTATGCGCATTCGTACATAAATGTATATATATATATATATATATATATATATATATATATATATATATATATATATATATATATATATATGTAAACATGCTTTTGAAAATAAAAAAAAAAAGCTATCCACTATTTACTATCCTCTATCCAATATCCACTATCTACTACCAAAATAATAGTTTTATCCCATTCAAAGCACAATCTAATACGAAACAACATAGAAAAGAAAAAAAAAATCTTAAAAAAGGTACAAAAAGTGGTCTAAAAAAAAATTGTAGTAACAACAAAAATAAAAAAAAAAAAAAAAAAAAAAAAACAAGCTTCAAAAAATCATTGAAAATTTTGTTGAAGTAGTTTTAAAAATCATTTAAATAAAAATTCGAAAAAATACATAGATATATAAAAATAAAAATATACATAATAAAACATAGTAACATTATTAATTTTATCTCTTCTGTACCTTAACAATAAATGAATAAACAAACATTAACATAAGCATTGCGCGGAGCATGAATGAGGCTTGAAAAAAAAAAAAAAAAAAAAAAAAAAGGAACAAAACAATTGACGACAATTTTATGTAATCCCAAAAAAAAATGGCATGCAAGATAGAAAATTATTTTTTTCCTCCATTTTTCTCCCCCCATCATCCCTCATGCAGATGCACTTGCAAAAATAAATTCTTTGATTAGAATCCCTTCCCTGTAACATGTATCCACAACTTTCTTCCCAATAACGTTGCTTCTATACCAAGAGGGGTCCAAAATCTTGTAGTTTCGGTTGTACCCCCCAAATTATATATTGAAATATTACGCATACTTATACGTGTAAATATATTACTTGTGCCACATAGATAATATACATAACATTGTCATGCAAAACCTCTTTATGTGAATAAAAAAAAAAAAAGAACAAAAAAAAAAAAAAAGAAAAATTAAAGAAAAAAAAAAAAGAAAACTATTTTCCTCAGAGAATATATATATATATAAACACTTCATCAAACTGATCAAATCATTAATGTTTTGTGTATTGGATTTAGATATCACTAATGCTCCACGATACAATCGGATTATTACATGCTATGAAGAGGAAAAAACTGAAAGCTCTTCCAACTTACCCCCTCCACCCTCCCCCCCTTTTCCACTTCATTAAAAGTGTGCTCATTTCTTCGCCTTTCCATAGGTAATAAAATACCCCCCTTCGCGAAATGCTCAAATAGGAGGGTACATATTTTATGGTTTGTCCATATCTGCTCCTACGTGCCGCTGCTACTGTTCTTTCTTTCCCACTTTTTTGGGATATTATATTACTACTAGTGTTGATCAACTCTATGTCATTAATTACATTCATAATTTTATATCTCGAAGGTGATGATAGATAGGTGACTCTTTTTTTTTTTTTTTTTTTTTTTTTCTTTCCTTCCGTTTTAGACAACTTAAGTTGTTAAGGCATTATTTTGCACCCTATTTTGTTCCCCAATAGTTACAATTCTTAACACAACCATATAGATGACATTTCTTAAATAGTTAATATTTAACAGCTGCTTCAATTGAATTCTGTTGACTAGCAGTAATATTTACTTATTATTTTTTGTACTACTGGTGGGGAGAAGAAAAAAGGATCGAAAAATGGGTGATATCATTTTTGTAATATTTCCAAAAAGTTGAACGAAGAAATGTTTCTAAATATGGTAGGATATTTAGAAACGTTACTACTATTATTATTATTATTATTATTATTATTATTATCATTTTTACTGTTATATGTAGAGGGGGTCAAGGCAGGTGAGGTGGAATACATGGAGAAGCCAGAGCTGTTGCGTAGCAGTTCACTTTTCTCGTGTGTTTGATGAGGATACTGTTGACTAATTAGCAAAATGTGAGAATAGAAATAATTATGTCTGGATAGCATTCGAATAGTTTTATTTAATAAAAGATAAAAAGCAGTTTGAACAAAATTTTTTTCTTTTTTCCTTATGTCACTGAAAACTTTTTTAACATCGATGGTGTAAATTTTGCAAATTTTATTTAAAATTAAGCGCATTAAATGGGGATTATTTTGAATGCTTATTTTGTGCAAGCATAGATTACAGCAAATTAAATTACAACTGTCATGATACAAATTTGTCAGATTTCCTTTTTTCATATTACAAGTGAAAAACCATGGATGTCTTTTTATATCCCTCAGGGAATACCTTTTTTGATAATTCACATTGAGCATATTTCGAATTAAATTTTTAGCACTCTCCGAAATATAAGGTTCGAAATGTAGTAAGCCTTTTATAATTTTTTGAAATAATATATTCAATTTACTATGATTAAATGGTAATTTTCGATTAAGCAATAAAAAAAGTATAACACCTAAAGACCATACATCCGTTAATTCACCGTGATATTTATTTCCTAGTAATATTTCTGGGGATGTATAAAATGGGGATCCACATGATGTTGTTAATAAATTATTCTTTTTATAAACAGTGGAAAGACCAAAATCGATTAATTTTATATTTTCATTATCGTCTAATAGTATATTTTCTGGTTTCAAGTCTCGATGCACTACATTAAGTTTGTGTAAATAATCTACTGCACTTATTAACTGATAGAAAATTCTCCTCGTAGTGTCTTCATTTATTCTTTTTTTATTTTTATAAATATAAGTTAATAAATCACCATTTGATACGTATTCTAATATCATATATATATTTTTCCTATTTTCATATACTTCATAAAATTGACATATGTGATTATGATTCATTTGTTGATGTATTTCTATCTCTTTCATTATTTTATCATAACTGATTAAACGTTTTAATCTTTTCTTGTTTAAAATTTTTATTGCTACCATTTCCTGTGTATGTATATGAATTCCTAGACACACCTTTCCAAACGTCCCTTTTCCAATTTTTTTTATTATTATGTAATTGTTCCTCAATCCTTTGTTCTTTTGTTTTAGTGCTATAATTTTATACCTCTTCAAGGGGCCCATTTCTACCCCCCTTTCGCCAGTATCCATTTTCATCGCACTTTGGCCTGTTTCCGTGTCCTCATAAAGTTGTTTTTCGTAAATCTGTTTTTTATTTGGTAGCATCTCATTACAGTTTTCATCATTTGGGGAAAACCTCCCTGTTACATCTGAATGCAATGTACCCCTTTTTTTCCCACCCCAGTTAAACGACGCCAATTTTTCAATAATCCGTTTTTTCATCCAACTTTTACTCAAGAGGATTGTATTTACTTTGCATTTTCTTAATCCATTAATAGATTCAAACCTTTCTCTATTTATTTTTACATCTCCCAATTCACTCTCAATACAAGTCACATTTTCTATTTTTCTTATGAACCTATTTTTTTCTGCACCTTTTTTTAATCTACATTCATGACTTATTTTTTTATGTGTATACGTATTTCCATTGTTCAATTTGAGGTTAAATAACTTTTGATATTCTTCACTCTTTTTTACGTATCTACATGTTGTGGTATTTATTTCTTCATTTTTGCACTCAATGCGTTTACTACTATCTTTATTTTTTTGTCTACCATCACTGCGAAATAATATACCTTTCACCCCATTTCCATTATGACATTTGTTATATAATTCGTTTTTTTCTTTCATTTCTTCTTTAAAGTGAAAATTTTGGTTCCCTTTTGCTGAATTTTCTTTCATTTTATTTTTAAAAACTGCACTGGGCCTATGTGAAAAAATTCCCCTAATCTCTTGGCGTAAATATTTATTTCCATGTTGACATTTCTCTTCTCCTCCTCCATTAGTTGCCGTTTTGTGTATGTGTGTCTGAACAATCTTACGTTCCATGTTAGAGGAGTGTTTTTGTTTGGTGTTAATTCCACTTTTAGGTTCTTCATTGAAGTGGTCTTTTTTTATTGTCTCATTTGTTTTCCAAATTGGCACAGACTTCAAACATTTGATTTTTCTAATGTTTGCTTTAGAGTCTACACCCCTTTGATTATCACTTATTTCCTTACATTTTAGAACTTGCCTAAAAGACATTTTATTATTGTCCACCTCATGTATATGGGTGAATTTGCAAGTACTACTTCTTTCCTGCTTTTTAATCATCATGTGAAGAGTGTTATTATATGCATGCAGAGGATTTGCTCCTTTTACCTTTTTATTTCCATTAACTTGGAATTCATCTTTATTTATTTTACAAATTAGGGTGCATGCATTTTTATTAAGAGGTGAAATAGTTTCCTTCTTTTTTTTCTCCTTTTTATGTAACCAAGGTTGTTCTAATTTTTTATTATTTTTCTTTATTTCTAGAAAATAATTTACATGTTTAGTTTGAGCTTGCATATTGCAATTGCTATTTTGTTTATTTTTTTCTAAGGGGATAATTGGAACATGCTTTTTTCCCTCCGTTAGACACACATATCTTTTTATTTGTATAGACATTGTTTGTCATATTTTCAAATGATTATTGTGTGTGTAAGTAGGACGCGTAAAACGATTTCGTTTTTTAATGTATTACTTAGAACGTATATATGTAACAAAAAAGGAATAGTTTAGTAGTTTATAAAAAAAAAAAAAAAAAAGAGAAGAGCAGGAGGAAGAAGAAAGGTGCTTACAGTCTTTTTAAAAAGAGAAAAAAATAAAAATATACTTGTGCTTGCAAAGATATCCTAAATAAGTACATCGATTAAAAGTTGTATTATGTCATATAGCGAAATGGTTACTTTTTTTTTTTTTTTTTTATTCGTTTTTAAAAAAGTAATTTCTTTAAATATTTCCTATTTTGCCTTATTATTCTCTCCAAATTGTTATTTTATTTTCCTAATCTCTTTTCCCACTTGGATAAACACATGAACAGCCTTACAAGTGTATACTCACTTATGACCTATAATTTTCTTGGAACTTTTGCTTTTAGAGCATTGTTATGGAGAATGCAAATAAGGTTTAATAGAAATCGAATGGCACATTCACTTGAAAATATCTCAATATTTTGCGAGGAATTTGAAAAAAAGGGAATAGACCTGCACCACCTATGGCTAAATTAAGAAATTCCAAAATATTAAATTGTTTTTGTTATATATACGCACACTTGCAAAACCTTAAAATTATATTTGTCCAAAATTTTTCAAATTTTAACCTTTTGGAAAAAATAAAATAAAAAATTTCAAAGATGACGTATGAATAAAATAGTGATATAAGAATGTATAGCTACTGGAAGAAAAAAAAAAATTAGGTGGTGGTCGGATGAATAACACGATTATAACCAAATGCATTAACAAGTTGCACACAACCCAAGAAAAGAACTGGTAAGGATAACTGAGTGGTAAAGAATATTTTCACCTTTTTTTTTTTTTTTTAATACACAGATAAATAAATTTTTGCCTTTTGTACGAAAGAATAAAAATGCATATATTGTGTTCGGATATTCTTAATTCTGATATCCTTTTCGATGATTCATTCAGTAAAAAAGACAGTTCTCGTAATTTACGAGGAAAAAATTTTCAATTTTTTTTGTTTTTTAATGTAGACTTCTAATTATGCAACATTTACTCATTTTTATGTCAATCTTATTTTTAAAAAATTTGCTTTATTCTATATGTAAATGATATTAAAAAAAAAAAAAAGAAATTATATTCCTCATTACGAAATGTGGTCAATGTTTGTTATATAATTTTTGCCACGTCTCCTTTAACATTTTGTCTATGCTTAAAAAAAAAAAAAAAAAAAAAAGTTATAATAATATGCTCAAATTTTAAGAATATATGAAAAATGTTATGAACTTAAAATTGAGAATTTTAAAATTTAGGGAACATTTATTCAGGGTTCCACCACCCCCTTTGGTGAGTGAACCAATAAAAATAGTTCTCAATATAATTTTTTTACATGAATTGAAAAATGTATCCACCAACCGTAAAATTTAGTGACTGAACAAAATGTACTGTTAACTTAGCTACTATCTTAGCTATGTCATCATTGCAAATCAATGTACAACGGTCATAATATATATTTGTATAATATATATATATATATATGTACATGACAACTACTTTTAAACCATGTGATCTTTTTGTTTTATGCCGTTGGAAACGAGGGAAAAAAGGTTAAAGGATTTGTAAACTAATTTTTTGTTATATTTTAAAAAATCGCATAATTTTTTTTTTTTTTTTTATCTCTTTATATAAAATAATAATTTGCCCTACACGGGATAAGGAAAAAAATAAAAGTTAAAAAAAAAAAAAAAAAAAAAAAGCCATGAACAATAGCTAAAGGAATATTTTACTATTACATCAATGTGCCATCATTGCTACATTAATACAGCGTCACTACTACATCAATGCTGCCGCGTTTTGTAGTGCCCAAATTTTACTGATTCTCATTTTATTGCGCAGGTAATTACATACATACAAATTTGTCCCATGCCGCATATTATATATATACTTATTTTTAACGTAACCAAAAAGGCGTGACTACCAAAAGGAAAAAAAAAAAAAAAAAAAGTCATAAATAATTTGAAATGGAACAATACCTATTTGGAATTTTTTTTATAGATTTTATATAAAGCAAATCTTAAATACAACAAAAGGGCATGTTAAATAAAAGTTCTATAAAGGAATACATCTTGTAAGTATGACATTTAAAAAAAAAAAAAAAAAAAAAATGAAATATTTCACTTCCCTTTATATTTTTGCAAGAAGTTTATAAAATAAGAGAAAAATTAGTATGAGAATTAAACCCCATACAAATCAAAAAGGGACACTATAAAGAGAAATAAAATAAAGGTCAACCCATCAACCGACTAGAGAAAGCAGTATCAACATGTCGGAATATTTGTAAAATATGATCAATGCGAAGTGAAACAGAAGGGGAAAATAAAAAGAGTATAAATAGTATATTAAAGGAACGCTCGAACTTAAACTTCGAATTCTGACACGTTTGGCAATTCTTGGAAAAAATTGCAGTGAGTCTTTGCAAACACTGTATCGAACATTTATGCCCAACCAAGGAATACTTTCACCTCCAGTTGGGAATACTTCCAATCTTTTTGCTACCCCTGACTGTGAAAAAAATCACTTATTTGGGAAAGGGGGGAGGGGTATAAAATTAGACATTCGAAATGGATCGTTCGTTCAATGGGACCCAAAACCGCTTTGTCCTAGTTGCTCTGAGAAATGCCCTGAACAAACACAACATAAACTTTGTTGACGATGAGAATACGTATGATACTGAAATATTCAAAAATCATTTAAAAGATCTAAAATTGTTGAAAGAAGACATAATAAGAAATAGGAACCAGTCGAAGGAGTTAATAAAAAATTTCCTTGAATTCTTCTTTATTAGTAATGGGGACAGAAGTTGTAATTTTGATATATTTTATGATAAATGTTTGCATATTATTTATAGATATTTGATAGCTTATAAAGAAATAAACGATATTCTGTATGGGAAAAAATTAAATGAAAGAAGAAAGGCAATCAACGTTGCGAATTCGGGTGCTTCTCATGCTACGAATAATAAGAGAAATAAAAACATATCGAAGAATGAAGAAGAGAAAATTTGTGAAAATGATAATGATTTACTGTACAACTTAATAAATAAGAATTTACTGATTTATAAGAATAAATTCTTATTTGATTATGATAACGATAGCGAGATATATACATCAAGTGAGGAAGAAATTGTTATTGAAGGGAGACCCCTTAAAAAGAAAAGCAAAAATGCTGGAACACGTAGGGATGATGATAGAAATGACAAGAACATTCTTGTCGATACTTGCAATCTCAGTGTGGAAAATGTAAATGAATCCGACACATTTGAAAACGGGAATGAGGGTCCCGGTTTCAGAAGAATGAAAAAAAGAGATAAAGTTACGCGAAGTTGTGAAAATAGAAGAATTAACTTGCTTAACAGATACCCAGCATATTTAAGAGATCTGATAAGAATTGTAAAAGTGGCAAAAAAACGAGAAAAGAAAATTTTACAAATAAATTTTTTAAACAAATATGGAGATGATATAGATAGAAATAAAATGAATACATTATTTAATAAGTTATACCTATACATGTGTTATATGAATAATAAAAATTATATAGAGAAAAAGAAGAAAAGGATGTTATATAGAATTGTTAGGCATAATATGCTAAAGCATTTTTATAAAAATCATGAAATATTTTTAGAAAAATTAATGAAAAAGAAAAACCTGTACAATAATTTGAGTATCGAAAATGTGGAAAAATTATTTCTCTCCCACAGTTGTAGAAGTAGTAGTAATAGTAGTGGTGGTGGTAACGATTTTTCTGCTAAATCGAGCAAGGAGTGCAAAGTGTGCAAAGAAAAAATGAAGATGTTGTTTTATATAACATTTTATGATAATTTAAATTATTCTCCTATTTTGAAAAATCCGAATATTAAGGAGCTTAAGGAAAAAAATTTACTAACACACATTTTTGTTCTTAAGAAAGAAAAAAGGAAAACAATTAATGTAACATATGATATTTGTTATCATGGAGATATGAACATTTATATGTTATCAAAAAATGATATTTTTTGTTACATATTACATGAAAATTATTTAAAAAATAATCTTAATGATTTATTACAGAGAATTAAAAATGGAAGTAAGGGATATAATCTGTTATACGTCATTTTTAACAAATATAAAAATAAAAATTTCTTAAATTTAAAAAAATTTAAAAGATATTTGGAAGCACGTAATAGTAATACTTCAAGTCGAACTGGAAGTGTTACTGCCAATAGTATGACATATAAAGGGGATTGTCTATCCTTGAGGGATTCCTTCTATGATATATTAAAAAATAACATTATTAAGGATGAAAATAAGTCCAATATTTTTTTCGATAAATTGTTTCATTCCTTTTATAATATACTTTATACACGTGGAATCAATATTAGTAAGAGTAGTGTTCGACCAGTCAAAAAAAAAGATGTAGAACTGTTAAATATGGATGAACAAAATTCAGATTCAGACGATTATCTTTTGGTAGATTCGGCCAATGGTTTCGATAAGCAACCTAATCATAAAAATGGCACAAATTTTATGATGCAGGTCAAGTATAAAAAAGTCCAATTAAGTGCCATAAAGGAAGTACAGAAAAAATACATGAACGTGAAAGAGATGAATGATATTGATGATCGATATATCGAGGATGGAGTGTGGCAGAATAATGATCTATTCAATTATCACTACTTGGGATGCGTCCGCACGAGGGGAGAAAATGACCAAGGTAGTAAACGTAATAACCAAGATCAGAAAATGGAAGGAGAATTTCATGAAAAGCAACAAGAAAACAGTCTAAGTACGTTCGAGAAATATTTATCTAAAGTAAACAATGAAATAGGCATTGTTGTAAACAGTGATGACAGTGATGAAGATCTTCTATGTAATCATGGAAAGGAAAAATTGTTAATGAACTATTTGAAGGGGAAGAGCTATCGAAGCGCAAATGAAATTGGAAAACGTAATGACGTTTTAATATTGGAAAAACAGAAAATTGAGGATATAAAAAAAAATGTAATTGTACATCCACTGATTAATTCTAAGTGTATAGGTTTTAAAATAAATGTGAATGACATTGCGAATAGGAATTTGGACATATACTGTATTAACAATGGGGAATATGTAAATGCGTATAAAAATACAGTAAGTTACTTAAAAAACCAGATAACGCCTGACATGAAGAAAAATTATATGGAATTTTTGAATGTTAAAAATAAGATTAAAAAAAAAGAAATGAAGATGAATACTGTAAACAATCTGTTAACCAATAAGGATGGATGGAAAAACAGAACATGTTACATAAATAGTGGAAATATCGATAGTATCGATTCTAAGAAGAGCAATACTGTGAAGGAATATATCGTTGTAATTGAGGAGAATATACAAGAGGATGAATACAAAATTGACATATACAATTATGCAGAATTAACTGCTTACATTGTAAATTCAAAAAAAGAAAAGAAAAAAGAATTCTATTGGAATTTCATAAGGAATGAAATATACTCCCATAAATGGCTAAATAAACTTCAGTTTAAGATTCAAAATTACAGCAATATGTATGTTAATAGTTATTTTAAAAAAAATCACTTAAGATCGATCAAGGAATATCTCTATGGGTTAATAATAAATTTATACTACAAAAATATATATGATATCTCTTTAAACATACAGTTGAGTAAGTACTATGTGCATTACGATCCAACGAAGGAGTATGTACTCAAAAATATTCATAATAACTTAAATCAGCTGTACGAAAATGTCATGAAGTGTATCCAAAGTGACATTCTGAATAATACTTCATATATGGAAACGAACAGAATAACAGGTGAAGCTATAAAATTTAGAATAAGTGATTATTTGATGAATTATCGTTGGTTTGAATGTCCAAGGAATAATGAAGCAAATGAAGCAAATGAAGCAAATGATCCATTACAAGGGGAAAGCAAAAATAATTTAGACGATATGGTTTGTAAATATAGAAGCATATTTCTATTTTATTTGTTATATATTTATCCAAAATTTTTATACATATTAAATGTAATTCAAATTAAAAACTTCAAAGAATATATTAAACATATGCTACCGGAAAAGGATGATCAACATGTCCAGGATGCACAAAAAGATTTTACTTCCCAAAGAAAAATGCTAAGAAATGCAAAAAATAATCATATCGATGTGACGAAAGAAGAAAATGAAGTCGCCATTGATTTTTATCTACCTAGATATGTAAAAAATAAAAATGAAGTAAGTATTCTAAGTTCATTTGATTTGCCTAATATATTATTAACTAATTTTACAGACAAATTTGAAAAAACATTATTCTTAAATGTACTAAACGGATTAACGAAAATAGAAACAGTAAATGATGAAATGCATCCAATTTGCTTCAAAACTTTAACACATTTTACAAAAAATGAATTCTATCCTATTAGAAAAAAATTAACCAATTCACATTTGGCCCTTATTTTTGCTGTCTTAAACTCGTATCTCTGTTTTGCCACGGCTGAACATTCTACATTCTTTAATGCAAACAAAATTGGAAGTTTTATGATTCATAAAAGTAGTAAACAGGAATTAAAACGATATATGAAATTAAAATCGGAGGGAAAGAACTATTTTCCTACAGATTTTCTTCACAAATTTTTAGAATCTTTTCTTTTAAAGAAAGAACAAAATTTTATCGTATCGGATAAGCACAAGTGCAAGCTTATGATTTACATATTACTAATTCAGTTATGCCTCATGGATAATGCCTTACCCGTGCAGTTGACACTCATAAATAGGAACACAGCCTCTCTCCTAAGCAAGCTAAATTTTTCCATCGTTGACAAATCCTTGCTAACATTCAATTTGGAAACATAGCCGGTGCACCTGAGTGTCGTGGGAGGAGATACGAAGAGAAGTGATCTGACAAAATTTTCGTGTGAGAATTTTACTTAACACTCCTATTCACCTTCCTGATCTGCAAAGCCTGTTCTCACAAGACACACACAAAAAAAAAAAAAAAAAAAAAAAAAAAAAAAAGCGCATTGTGCATTTAAGAATGCAGATATTACTCCATGGACGAGCATCATATATCCTGCAAATCAATTCTATTTATGCACATTTATCATTTGTTTTTCACTCTTTATTTATATATATTTTTTTTTAATTTCATCATATATATAGTGCACCGAACATGTAGCTCCTTTTTTCTGATAGTAAAAACTGCTAATGTTTTATGTATTCTTTATTAATAAGAGGTTTTTATAAGTGATAAAATTTTTTTTTTTTTTTTTTTTTTTTTTTTTTACAACACTTTTAATGAATGCAAAAATGGAATTGTTTATTGTTACACCCTCATGTGCTACATAAATAAGATATTTCGTTTGCAAAAATGTTCACCATACTTGGTATGCCAGTGTATATATACTTTAAAAAGGTTTTTTTTGTCCTTTTCAGTTTTCATTTATGTAGACCAGTAATTTATTTTTCTTTTTATAATTGGGTTACTAAAATGTAAAAGAATATAAAATACACCCCTTTTTGCTTTTCTGCCTTCTGAACCTCTTCACAATTTAAATATTTTTTCATATGAAAATCACATGATTATTCTATTTGTCTAAAAATTTCTTCGTATTTAATATTCTTGGCTTCTTCATTGACATATGCAATTATTCCCTAAGAAAAAATACCATAAGTTATGGGGGGGGGGGGGGTGGAGAGGGAAGTTACCAAAATTCAGTAAAGGTGTAATAACAGGAAAGTGGGAACTATGTTGGATAATGTAATAAGAAATCATCGTTAGTGAAATTTGACTTCTTAACATTGAGACATATGGTAAGTTTTCACTTTTCTCATATAACAATATATTCCTAATGATACCTACCTTTTTTTTAACACCTTCGCATATCCTACAAATTATCGTTTTTTCTTTATCACTTAATTTTGCGTTTTCTGCTTTTATGAAAACCAATGCAAATCCATGCTCTGTGTTGATATCCCCTATAAATGATCAAAAAAAATTTAACATGAACACATTCAGATACTACTGAGCCAGAAGGGTGGGGTTGTGATGTAAGGACTTTTGCTACTACAAAGTGGAATATACAGATATGCTGTTTCCATTTAGGATGCAAGAGAGAGGACGCCAAAAAAAAAAAAAAATAAAAAAAATACTACCTTTGTACACTATAAAATCAGCACCATATTTAAACCCATCAGATATATTGAAATTCCTACTTAAGTCAGCCAAAACGATATTTCTCAAAACGCTTCTATTCGACATCGAAAGCTGAAACAACCTCTGTTTTGCTCTGTTACTTTTTTTTTTTTTTTTTTTCTTTCTTTCCAAAATTTAAAATAATTTAGATACTATAAATTGTTATGTAATGTCAAGTATATAACATGCAAAACATATGTTATGCACTGAGTTGTGTAAAGCTGGCCATTATCAGTTAGCATTGGGGGGGATACATAAAAGAGCAAAGTGTGGGAAATAAAAATTGGTAGCAGAAAACCAAGTGTTGTAAAGCTCTTCAGAAAAAAAAAAAAAAACAGCATTCAGAATAAACACGATTCAAAAAAAATCAATCTGATAAAGATGAAGTAACAAGAGGTTTGGAAACTATAAAAATTTTTTTTTTTTTCTGTTACACAAAAAATATATTTTTTTTTTTTTTAATGGGAATAGGAGCGAATAAACTATGTCATTATGTTAAACAAAAGTTGTGTACAAATTCGGGAATGCTAAAAAGTGCATATATAGGGGGGTGAGGAAAGGTTAGCAGAAGAGAACCCCCTCACGATATGCTTAGATATTACTAAAAAAAAAAAAAAAAAAAAAAAAAAAAAAAAAAAAAAAAAAAAAAAAAAAAAAAAAAAAAAAAAAAAAAAAAAAAAAAAACCCTTAAAATAAAAATAAAAAAAAAAAAAAAAAAAAAAAAAAAAAAAAAAAAAAAAAAAAAAACGAAATGAAATGAAACGAAAAGAAAAGAAAAGAATTAACATGCTATCGTGGACGAATTACCAATGAAGCCCACCTTAGCTTCATAGCAAAATGTAAGGAAAGGGAACTGATATTATTTTATGCATGTGTAGGTGAACTAATTTGGGGAATTTTTTTTTTTTCTTCTACCCTTGACCAACAATTAGGCAATTACCAAAATATCAATTATGATCTTCTAGTTCCTCAAGTGTCATATCTACTATGCGATATTTAAGATTCATTTGGGTTACACCCTTTAGGATTGACACTCCTCCTCCGTAGCAAAGATGGCTTCGACTTTCCTACCAGCGAAGGTTCTACCCCTGAATGTGTTCAAAGCATTTTGTGCCTGTTCATTCGATTCATACTCACAAAATATTTTAACAGCTTGGGCATCACTTAAATTTTTATCAATAATGATATTTATGTTAAGTAAGTTTCCAAATTTTGATGCCTCTTCTTCTATTTCTTCCTTCAAAGAATCATCAACGTCGTCCTTTGTGACTAAGTTGGAGAGACGGATTATTCTTGATGTATTATTAGTTAGAGCATGATTTGAGTATAATAAATCGACATTCGAATTTGTAACTGAATTTCCCTCATCATTCCCTTCACTGGATTTATTTTTTTTTAAAATATCTGGTGCTTGCACAATTACACCACTTCTTTTGTCAACCTTCTGAAGAATTAGGGGAGCCTTGATTCCTTGCTTGTCTTTTCCTAAACCTTCTCCCTTTTTCCATCCCATTTTTTCCATCATTCTTGTTGCAAAATCTTTTTTTGCAGGAATGGCAGATACACCGTCATTGTTGTTATTTAACGTTTCTTTATTTACCCTTTTACCATCATTGTTATTAGTATCTGAAAGTTTATTTTGATAACTATTTTCGTGAAACTGTTCATTATTTTTAATATCCTTTACATATTCTTTATCATCATATCCATATGTTTCCTTTTCGCCTTCTCTTGTTTGGCTATTTTCCCTTCTATTTACGAATTTCCTTCCTTTTCTATCGTATTGGTTATATAATCCGTTGTTCCTTTCTCGCTCCTCATCATGTAATGATATTCCAGAGTTTGTAAAATTTTTATTTGCATGTTCTGAATCGAATGTGAAATTATTTGTAACAGTAGTGATATTCTTTTGGTCATAACCATAATAGTTTTTTTTCCTATCATATTCTTTAACCCCCTTTTTATTGTCCATTTGGTTTGTTTCTATAATTTGTTGTTCTTCTAACTTTTTCTTCTGTGCAGCTAGCATGATTATTTTTTTTCTCTTCCTTTCTTTTATAATTTTGTTCAAATCGTTTGGTTTATTCGGGTCATAATCTTCGTTAGCATTTCCTATGAAGTATTTTTCGTACAGTTCTGGTTGAAAATATTCAGACGATAAATTAGTTTGTTCTCCTGCAAAAGTATTATTTCTGTTACTGCTATTATTATGGTCATATAATTTTGCCTTTTTTAAGTTTATATCAATACTTTTGATTTTTTCCATTTTTGCAAACTTTTCCTGATTGTTCATGTTATTTGCATTGGTATTTGGCTCAAGCTTATTATTACTTCGTTGAATTTTATGTAATCTGTCACTGATTTTTTTTAAGTCATCTTGTACAGATTTGTTTATGTTTATAATCTTTTCAATATCTGTATTCTCGTTTCTTATATCCTTTGAATTATTTACTCCCTTCTTCCCCCGATGTTCCTCTTCATCCGTTGCATTTTTGTCTGACATATCATTAGGGACTCCAGAATTGTAAGCAGCATCATCCTCCTTATTCCCTGCATCACGATTGATGTAAATGTCACTATCACAGCTATCATAACCCGCATTAATATTGTTATGCTTCCGATTTCCTTTTATCTCATCATTCTTATTAATTTTGTCTCCATCCAATTCTTTATTAGCATTTTTTATATTTGCAATTTTTTTTTGAATAATAGCTGGAGTAATCAGAAATTTATTTATTTCTATATAACTATTTTTTTTGTTTTCATTTGAATTATTTTCATTTTCATTCTTTCCAATCTTTTTGCTGTTGTTTGAAACTGGGGGAGGTAAATCACTATATAGGCTATCCATTTTGTTACTTCTTATATATACCAAAAAAAAAAAAAAAAAAAAAAAATATCACCAAAATGGTTTAACCAAAGTGGCGTGAAATTAAAAAAAAAAAAAAAAAAAGAAAAGAAAAGAAAAGAAAAGAAAAGATACTTGACCAACTTATGTTTTGTTGCTAATTTAAATTTAACCTTATGAGTAGAGGAGTGATAGGCCCAGTAATTGGGAGAACACAAGCACACAGTTATGGGTGCATGGATGAGAAATGCTTGGGTCTGAATTAATATATTGAATACATATATGTAATATTCACATCCTTAAGTAAAACTCGGGTGTTCCAAGTAAATATTACATATATCTTAGAACTCATGTCCTGCATTTTTTTTTTTTTTTTTTTCTCGGTGTTGAGGTAAAGATTGTCCCCTATAAAGTTGTGTCAAGTAAAATTGGATTCCTTATTTTTCTAGTTTTTTCTTTTTTTCTATCCATTATCCGTAGATAATTTGCATATAGATGTATATATATACATATATATATATATATATACACATGCATAGATACATACTTAAGTGTGTACCTATACATGTGTTTATGTTCTTTTTTTCATTTACGTCCACCATTTTTGCATTTCCAGAACTATTGTTACACCATTTATCCATGGGAACATATAAAATGAATAAGCGATCATTCAATATGACGCACGTGAATTGTGGAAGCAGATACTATTGTAGCAATAGAGTATATTCATTTAGATATATTTATATATACATAGGCCCAGTTAAAAGTCAATACTGTGTGGTCAAGGCGATGTAACAATAAATGTGGATGAGATGGGAAATTATTTCCAAATTTTTACCAATCATAACAATTCGCATTTTTTTTTTTTTTTAATTATTTCAAAACTGTTTCATAAAATGAATGAATATGTGTTAGAGGGATGAAAAAAAAAAAAAAAAAGTCCACAAGTACAGTTTTACGCTTGTAAGTGTCTCGTAACTCCTTATATTTATTATGCATGTAGTGTTACACGCATAGAAGTATACCAATCTTGTTGGAAACTGTATAAAAAATATTAAGCTTTAAAGAATTATAATGTAAAATGTACAATATAGTGTTATGGCAAAAAATAAGGAGGGGGTACATGTGTGTGTGTGGGGGG
>NW_021628937.1:2602550-2707550 GCF_002157705.1 Plasmodium gonderi
GTTGAGTAAGGACATTTAGTAAATAAAAGTGCATACAAGATGAAATGTACCTATGGCTATGTATCCTTTGCAGTTATCTCATAACAAATTCGTGAAGTGATCACCACGAATACACCTATTTACAAAGTGTGTAACAAATAGTACTTGTCACACCAAGTCACTAAGAACAAAATGTAACCTTGTAAAATGTGCACACAAATCGGTATACAAGTGGCACACACAAATGTGAACTTATAAAAAAAAAAAAAAAAATTAATTAATATTAAATTATATTAAATTAAATTATATTAAATTAAATTATATTATATTAAATTAAATTATATTAAATTATATTATATTAAATTAAATTATATTAAATTAAATTATATTAAATTAAATTATATTAAATTAAATTATATTATATTAAATTAAAATATAAAACAGCGAAAAGGAGCGCTAACAAAATAAGTGATGTAGGTGTAGGGGGCATGTACAAGAGAACCTGGGTAGAACTTGTGAAGTCAATCTACCATGCACCCAAATTTAATGAGTAGAATTAAAATGATATAAACTAGGAAACCAACTAATGTCCATGGGGATTAGGCAAACGGTACGCAGAAGGAACACCACCCATATTGCTAAGAAACATCATTTCATTGAGGTAAACGTTCGATGGATTACCATTATACATATTATAGGGATGCGTAACAACATGCGTATTTATTATCTTTTTGTTGGTGTAATTACCTGTACTGGAGATTGGGTAAACATTTGAGTTAACATATGCAACATTACTGAATGGAACCTTTTTCATTTTATTATTTAAATTATATTTATTTATACCATTTAGTTCGTTATTTACCATGTGTACATTGTAATTGAACCTATCATAAGTGTCGCTTATGGTCTCATTTGAATGTGTACCATTTCTTTCAGTATACTGGTTATATAACATCGACCTTGGGTAGTTGGGGTTTACGTATTTGTTGTTATAATTTTGTGCTATAAAAGATGTGGTGTTGTAATTGTTATAAGGAATTACATTTGATGTGTATGTAACACTAGCATTCTTCTTATGGATACTCTGATTGTCCGAGTTGGCCATATTGTAGAAGTTGTTACTACATCTGTTCGGTTTACATAACTGTTTGGAAACGTTTCCCTGCATCTTAACAGAACTCGTGGAATCTACACAATCGTGTGGTGTATTTCCATTCATACTGGGTGCACCCATATAGGTAACATTTTGTCCTGCATGCGCAAGTAGATCAGTTGCATTATTATTATTTGGGTAGACCATTTCGGTAACTCTACCATAATTTACATAAGACATATTTTTAAACTCGTAATTTTCATGACGATGGGATGATGCATTAGCATAATTACGCCCTTTTTTGGATTTATAGGGGATATTGTTTTTGGTATATTCTCGATAATTGTTATTTTTATGTGTTAATTCACCTCTAGGAATATGCTTTTTTTTGGATTTTTTTATTTGCACATTTGTATTCATATTTTTGCCTGCCTCTTTGCAGGACGGAGATGTAATTCTGTCTAATAAATTACCAATCACATATCCATTTTGTTTATTAGAATTTGGTGTATTGTTCTTCTCATCATAATTGTCTGGCCCATTGTTATGACTATTTCTTTCCATCAGCTGTGCATCTGCAATATTGTACAAATCGTGGTAGTTAATAAAAACATAAGGTATCGTTATATTTTTGAATACACTAAACAATTCGGAGCAAATATTTGTTCCTACATTGATGTATAATGCATGTTTTTGATCGACGTATATATCTATATTTTCCTTTAATTCATTTTTAAGATGTGGAAAAATCAATTTGGCATAATAAAAAACTTCTGTCTCAGTTGAAGTGACATTAATAATGCATCCAATTAATTTTCTATTTTCTAAACACAAAACAGATGCAACACTTAAATAATATTCACAACGAAATGCATGAATTGTTAGTACATCGTTTTCCATTTTTATTAATTTCCCTATTTTTTCTATTTTTACATCTTCTTTTACGCATTCTGGGGCTCCCATTAATCTTATTCTACTTTGGTTGCTAAACATATTTTTTCCTTCTGGGAAAACACACTCTGTTGGTTTTACCAATATCATATTTTCAGATACATCTTCTTCACCATTTATTTTTTCGTTCAAGATTACATTCGTCCTTCCTTTAGTAATTCCATCTTTTGTTTCATCACTGATTAACTCCAGAGATACTTTTTCTGTTTTAATATTGAACATGTGATCATCTTCCTGAAAACATGAGTCCTGCCCCAATGTAATTTGCACATCTTTGTGATTTTCCTTTTGTTTATCACTTTTTAACTCATCTTCGATCACCATATGATCATCTGGAATGTGCAAAGATTGAATGTAAGCATTATCTTTTTGGATTTTCAGATGTTTGATTTCATTAGTTCTTGGAATTTCCTCAATATCTTGTTCCCCCTCTGAGTTGTCAAAATCAGATAACTCGGTGCTTGTTTCATTTTCTTCATCCTGATTTTCTTTTAAAAAATTCAATGAATTATTTTGTTTTTTCATTTCAGAGGAGTTATCTCTATTATGGTTAGCTAAATCGTAATAAGCCATTCTAGATGCGAATAAAAATTCATCCACTTCATTTTTCCCATCAATAATTATATTCCCTTTATAATGTTTATCCAAATATCTGTCAAACGTACCTTCACCTTCTTCTTCTTCTTCTGTTTTTTTTAAACCTTCTATATTTTCATTTTCATATAATGAAATTAAGTCATCTGGATCTATGTCTTTATACTTACCATAATTACTTTGTGTTGATAAGGATGCTGCAACAGACGAGCCATCCTCTTCTTCACTATCCATTATTTCGTTTCTTATTTTGCTATTGTTACTTAAAAAATCGGCTTCATCATGCTCATTCTCTGATGATACTGTACATTCAGGCTCGCACTTGTCTTCGTAAGTTTTGTTGTATTTTTGTGCATCATTTTTCTTTGAAAATATTCCATTTTTTCCCTCTCCCTTTTCTTCATGCATATTGGACACATGACTTCCACTACATCTTAACAAGTCCACTTTGTCATTATCATCATCATAAGTTACATATCCGATATTATTCATCTGATTATTCTCTTGATATTCCTTCATCATGTAACCCTTGTCTGAATTCTCCTCTATTCCTTCTCTCTTTCGCTTTCCCAAATGGCCATTGTTTTCAAACTTCCTGATATTCACATGATTCGTCGGCATCACCATGGAATCGTCATTAATTTGATGAATTGAATTTACTCCATTGAGATTATTTATTTCCTCTTTGTTCTTATTATAATCTATGCTATTCCTTTGCTTATGTACACTGTAACTATTACTCATCATTATTTGAGATTCATTTCCTTCTTCCTGATTTTCCAGTAGTTCTTCAGTTGATGTTAACATTTTTCAAGTTGCAAATACCACAGATGTGAATAATGGCGAGAAAAAAAAAAAAAAAAAAAAAAAAAAAAAAAAGCACTATCATTTAAATCATTGATTAAATTATAAGCGAAAATTAACCACACCAACCCCCATCTGGTGTTTTTTTGTTCAGTTGAGCTGTTTTTTTACCGGTGCTTTTTTTTTTTGGTATAAAAGCATAGTGGACCTGTTTTGTGTATAGAATTTTTTTATTCGCGATGTAACAAAAATGTAAGTATGCATCTATAGGCATACAAAAGTATTTATCCTATGTACGGGTGAAGAGGTGATGGGATGGATACAAAGTTGTGAATTTTGAGGTACGTTTTTCTTGGGGGTAGTTTCTATTTTTTTTTTTTTTCTTTGTTCATTTTTAACAAAATAGATAAAACAATATAACTCTACAATTTTGCAGGTGATCTAAATGTGAAAGTGTTTAAAATGGTTGTCAAAAAAAAAGAAAAAAATAAATAAACAAAAACATAATGTAATGAAAAGAAACAAATCAAAATAAAACCAAACAAATAGAAAAATATAATTTAAGGAAAGAGGAAATTTTATGGGAGAAACCCCGAAGTACATATATATAGGAAAAAGAAATAGAACACATAATTTCTAAAAAATTTGCCATATTTTCATAGCACAGATTTATGTTAAAGATGCATTTTTAATACATTCATATTCAAATTAATTAAATATGTGCCTTTTTTTTTTCGGGGTAAATTTCCAAGGCTTTTTTTTTTTTTTTTTTTTTTTTTTAGAGCTTACAATTTTGTGTGTCCAAATGCAGAGGTAAAAAAAAAAAAAAAAAAAAAAAAGAGAAATGGAGAAGAAAAAATATAAAAAAAAAAAAATGGAACTCCTTTTGTCATTTTCAACTTCTTACGTATTTTTGAACAAATATAAAAGGTTATCCTATATATATATTTTTATTTATTTCCAACATAGGTGTGCTAATTATGCTATTTATATACATTTGTGCTATTTTGCATCAGCTGGTATCATTTTATATGCCCACGCGACCAACTTGTCAATTGTAGTATTCCCGTAGACCATAAATCCACGACAAAGGCAAAATCATTCAGAAGGGCAGTTATAAAATTATTCTTAGAGAAAACACAACTTGGAGGAAGTTATTCCAAATAATCACACATCTGAGAAAGGCATATTTTTAGTTCATTCTGATGTCCTCGAAAGTACAAGCATAGTGGAAAAACATTTATTTACCCATCCCTCGCAGCGAGCCGACGAGCGAACCATTAATCCACCTTTTAATTACACTTTCCTTGCCTTCCCCGCGGAACTATTAGTCAATACCCAGACGCAGATGTTAAGTAATATTTGCATAGATCACATTTGCATAAATACTTGAATATGAAAAATTAACCATACTTTCTGCATATTTTTACAAACAAGAAATGAAAAAAGGGAAAGCAAAAAACAATTGAACTCAAAATTAAAAAGCGAAAAGCATGTTGCACACTACAACAGAAGTTATAGAAAAAAAAAAAAAATAATAAAATAAAAATAAATAAATAATATAACATCTTTTTAAAGAACTTTAATTTATGTTGCAACACCTACTAAGTAGGAGGTATTTGTGCAAATTTTTTTTCTGAACAACATAAGGACACATTTTATCGTTTGTCAGTAAACACACATAGATGAGACGAACGACGCTCCATTACAATTTGTGAAGTGTGCCATATTATAAAATTTTAATGTAAGTAAAAGTAAAACAGTTCTCTTTTTTGCCTCCTTATGTTTTCTTCGTATAAGTGCAAGCAGAAAAAAAAGGAGACAGATAACTAGAAACATTTAGATGGAGTACACACAAACAGAGTTCTTCACTGAAACTTACGTCTTGTCTCAACACTGCAGTTCTGGTGAAAATATATCCTGTCTCATTTGAGGCCATATAAGTCTTTCCATCTTCACTACCAGGATCCACTATTTTGACACCCCGAAAAATGGACCATAGGGGCCACTTGAAAAGTCTTGAAGAGATGAATCACCTGCACAATGTGAAATATCTCGAGACGAGTGATATAACAGATTTTAACAAGAAAAGTGCATATTACATTTGCAAACAAATTTCAGAAAAGCAGTTATGTAATGAAGGTGGGCATGTTGTGATAGGTCTTTCTGGTGGGAAAACACCCATTGATGTGTATAAAAATATATCTGTAATAAAGGACATAAAAATTGATACAAGTAAATTAATATTCTTCATAATTGATGAAAGATATAAAAATGATAATCACAAATTTAGTAATTATAATAATATAAAATTTTTATTTCATAACTTAAATATAAATGAGAAGGAACAATTATATAGACCAGACACATCAATGAATCTTGTCGATTGTGTACGAGATTATAATGAGAAAATAAAGAGTATGATGAAAAAATATGGAAAAGTAGATATTGCTATATTAGGCATGGGTAGCGATTTTCACATAGCCAGCTTATTTCCAAATATATTTTATAATATATACATGAACAATTATCAGAATAGTTATATATATGATGAATCATCGATAAAATTAATGAATACTAATGATAACGACAATGATAATTTACATCTACTAAAGGAATATGTATACTTTACAACAACCAACAATTTTGATGTGAGAAAAAGAATTACTGTATCGTTAGATTTACTGGGAAATGCTTTAAGCAAAATATTTTTATTAAATTCAGCAGAAAAGTTAGATTTATGGAAAAATATGCTTTTAAAATCATATATAGAAGTAAACTATTCCTTATACCCAGCTGTTTACTTAATTGATTCAATGAATACTACTGTGATAACTTGTGGTTATACAAATTATACAAAAAAGTTGGATGAAATTTATGTATCCAATAATTCGTTTTCCTTACATTCACCCAGAATAAATAGAAGAGAACTATTAACAATTATAATTTTTGGATGTTCAGGAGATTTAGCAAAAAAAAAAATTTACCCATCTATTTTTAAACTATTTTGTAATAAACGCTTGCCAAAGGATTTATTAGTAGTAGGGTTTGCCAGAACATCTCAGGATTTTGATTCTTTTTTTGATAAAATTGTTGGATATTTAAAAAAATGCCTACATAGTTATAAGGATTTATCACTTATTCAGAAAAAAGACCTTTTAAATAGTTTTAAAAACAGATGCAGATATTACATTGGAAATTATTCCTCTTCAGAAAGTTTTGAGAAATTTAACAAATACCTGACACAACTGGAGCGCGAAAATTTGGCTACCAGCCCTCCTGAAAGTTATTATCAAGGGGGAAATATCTTATCTATTGAATCGCCAAGGAAAATGGAAATAGAAAGCCCCAAATTCAATTCAAATGGAACGATTGATGGAACAAATGAAAAAATCATAGGAGAAGTAAACAAACTATCAAGCCCTAGGAAGAACAAAAATTCACAAACAGATGAGACAACAGATTTAGGATATTCGATTACAAGTCACCCGTTCCTTATAAGCAGAATGTTGTACTTAGCCCTCCCTCCACACATATTTGTAAGCACATTAAAGAATTACAAAAAATATTGCCTAAATTGTAATGGAACAGATAAAATATTGCTAGAAAAACCATTTGGAAAGGATTTGGAATCATTTAAAGTGTTATCAAAGCAGATATTAGAAAATTTTAATGAAGAGCATATATACAGAATAGATCATTATTTGGGAAAGGACATGGTTTCAGGATTACAAAAACTAAAATTTACAAACACATTTTTATTATCTCTTATGAATAGACATTTTATTAAATGCATAAAAATAACTTTGAAGGAAACAAAAGGAGTTTATGGTAGAGGGCAATACTTTGATCCTTATGGGATAATTCGAGACGTTATGCAAAATCATATGTTGCAATTATTGGCATTAATAACAATGGAAAATCCTATAGATTTTAATGATGAATCTGTAAAGAATGAAAAAATAAAAATACTTAAATGTATTCCATCTATAAAATTAACTGATACAATAATTGGACAATATGTTAAATCCGAGAATTACCATGAAAGTAAAGATTCATCAGCCAACGATGAACATTTAATAGATGAATCGAAAAGAAATCATAGTTACCATGATGATCCACACATAGATCCAAATTCAATAACACCAACCTTTTGTACTTGTATTCTATATATCAATTCGATAAATTGGTATGGGGTACCAATTATATTCAAAGCAGGAAAAGGATTAAATAAAGATATATGTGAAATTCGAATTCAGTTTCATAACATCATGGGTTCATCTGATGAAAGTATGTATAATAACGAATTTGTTATTATACTTCAACCTGTTGAAGTTATATATCTAAAAATGATGATAAAAAAAACTGGATGTGACGAAATGGAAGAAGTTCAATTAAATCTAACAGTTAATGATAAAAATAAGAATATTAATGTACCAGAAGCTTATGAAACGTTATTGTTAGAATGTTTTAAAGGTTATAAAGAAAAATTCATTTCAGATGAAGAGTTGTATGAATCATGGAGAATATTTACTCCACTTTTAAATGAATTACAAGAAAAAAAAGTCAATCCTTTGAAATATCCTTTTGGTTCCTCGGGGCCTAAGGAAGTTTATGACCTTGTTAAGAAGTATTATAACTATGGTAAAAATTACGCGAACACACCTGAGTTTGTCCGGAAGTCTTCTTTCTATGAGGATAATTTATTAGATATTAATTAGGAAACTTTTTTTCTCAACCTGTCCCCCTATCCCGTAGGGTTATTGTTCATGTAGTTCCACGCTATATCTCAAGCATACGTATGTGGCAAAGAGGCGTGTTGCACAGTGGCTATTTTTGGTGATATAAGTTTTCCTGTTTATTGAGAAGTTTTTCTGAATTTGCGCAAACAAGTGAACATTATAGGAAAATCTCAATGGGCTAAGCATATTCACCGACATCTTAGTTCTGATACTAGTTCATGCTCAAGTTTACGTTGCATATAAGTTGTCATTTTTTTTTTTTTTTTTTTTTTTTTGCGTGTGAAATAAATTTTATCCGTTATATCACTCGCGCATTTCATACAAAAAGAGAAAATCTCATAATTAACCAACTTTTTTTTGGCATTTAATTTTACCAAACATTTAAAAATATTAGCAAAACCCATTTATAATATTGCAATTTTATACACACAAATTCGGTGTAACAACAGTAATTGGTCAAAATTAGCCCAATTAATATAATGTTTCACAATTTATGCATAAAATTTTCTTATTATTTTAAGCAAAACATTGAATTTTTAAAAGATCTACATTTATGTCAACAAGTGTTCTAGTTTAAAAAAACGACTTTATAGTGGAAATTATATAGTTGATGCAAATGTATTCAGCATATAAAGGTCCTTTTTTAACAATTTAACCCTCAAGTGTCATATATACCATGTGCGTAATGAACAGCGTTAGATGATATCCCTTTTACAACACAGAACCTGCAGTTTTCAACACACGCGTGTTTGTATGAGGGGCGAAAATAATAAATGTGTAAAAAAAAAAAAAGAGCATAACCATTATGTGATAAAAAATGCATTTTTAATGCGTTGAACAAAAGTACATTGTATTGTCCATCTATTTTAATTTTTTTTTTTTTTTTTTTTTAAAATAAAGTTAGATTTCTCTTGCTATTAAACTTAATTGGATCAACGTTTGTTTTACGTCTGTTAAATTAATTCTAGGCAATTTTTTCAAAAGTACCCTTCTTATTTAGTTTTCTAATATGGCAAAAAAAAAAAAAAAAAAAAAAAAAAAAATTGATTTAAAAAAGAGGCAACAAATATAACCTAAAAAACCTTGTGGCAAACTTTTAGGCGTTTATAGCACATAGGGGGTGAGGCGCATAATATAAGAGAAAATATATTGCAATTCTAAATTTTAGATTTTTACTTTTTTCTGTTTTGTGTCATATTATTCTATCATTTTGTTATGGCATTTTTTTTTTTTTTAATCATAAACCATAGTACGTTTGATAATCCTTTAAACTTTATGAATCTGATTCATATATTTGAATATTTCATTTTTTTTTTTTTTTTTTTCTTCTTTTGCTACTTAATGTACAATTATTATTGCTAAATGATCTTTGGTTTCGTTTCGAAATAGGAAAAAAAAAAAAAAAAAAAAAAAAAAGGGAAACTTTTTCCCTTGAATAAAATAAAATTTTAAGAAATTTGTATATATGTATGTGCATGTATATATGCACATATGTATACACATGATATTATATACAGCACGCTAAATTCATAATATATATTTTTGGTATATGTTAAAACATATCTCACTATTTTGTTTATCTTTCTCATTTTCTTTTGAATGATAAAAGTGATATACCCCAGGAGTGCCTTTCTAAAGAATACATATTATATAGTATATATGCTCATGCGTGATTTTGTACATATACGGGGGTATGTAAATAACTGCATGCCTTTGAATAAATGGTTGTATGTAAAATGGTATTTATACATGGATGTGAGAACTTACATAAGCATAAAGGCATGTGTACATATATTTGTATACACTGCTCACATGCATATAAAAAGTATATCTGCATACACACATGTATACATTTTTACATACCGCAATATAAGTGTATAAACACTTTTATTATTATTATTATTTTTTTTTTTAAACTATGCTACTGGTTCTTGCACTTCTACAATTGGATCCTGAATTTTTCCTTCATCTTCATGTCTTCCATTTTTCTCCATATTACATTTGGAATCCTTAAGATCATGTTTTTTATCTGCATCCTTTTTATTATCAACATCTTCATCATCTTCATCCTCGTCTTCAGCATCATCATCATCATCCTCATCATCACTAGTGTCATCACCATAAGAACTTGAATCATCATCGTTCATACCATTCATATTTGGCATGTTTTTAAATTGATCCATTCCTCCTAATCCTGGAAAATTAGCCATATCATCACCCATATTTCCTAGCTTACTGAAATCGAGATCTCCCATACCTGGCATACCGCCCATACCTGGCATGCCTCCCATTCCTGGCATACCTCCCATTCCTGGCATGCCACCCATACCTGGCATATTACCAAACTGACTCATATCAGGCATACCACCCATACCACCAAAGCTATTCATTGCCATATCGTCATATTCTGTTGTTTTATTTTCTTCATCTGTATCAACCCATGAATTCCAGTCACACTTAATCCAGTGTTTTTTACCATCACCATTTATGGTCTTCCATCTTTCTTTTTCTTTTTTTATTATTTTAAATTTTATATTCCTCTTTGTGCTATATTTTGACTCTTCTACATTTATTGGTTTCAAAAAATTTAAAGTGAATTCATATTCATTTTTATCTTTTTTTCCGTAAAAATATAACTTGTCTTCTTTCAAGTCAATTTTTGTGTCTTCTGCATCCTGTAGTTCTATGGTGAGGTAAAGGCATTCCTTTTTTTGTGCCCACAAAACAATTGGAAATAATCTGTAGGGGTGTGGGAGGATGTGAAATGTGCGTTCATTGTGTACGTATATATATGTATATATTACAAGCATAAAATCAATATTTATCAATCTACTGCACATATACACACGTGTGTTTACAACACGTATGTCCTTGTTATGAATATATATACGTAGAAGGCACATGTATAACTTTATGATATATGAACTTTCTTAATACATGAAAACATAAAATTACGAAATTTTCACTTTCCAAAAACCCACGTACACACAAAAAATAAAAAAATAAAAAAAAAAAAAATTATGAAACATAAGCAAATATGATGTGTAGAAATGAAAACTTGAATATATATACAAATTTCTTGTGCCCCAATATACAAGGTAAAAAAAAGAAAAGAAGAAAAAGAAAAAGGGCGTATTGTCGGGAAGTCGTCAAGCGCGCGAAAAAATAAAAAAGATTTATGTAGGATCACATGAACTAGAAAATGCAAAAAGAAGAAAATGTACATGTGAGCTACATATGTATTCATACTTATTTTTTGTTGTAACATAAGCTTGTTTTACATTTTCTTATTTATATATATGTTATATATATTTTTTGAAACTTACGGCATGTTTGGAAAAGGGCTTATTTGAAAATATGTGAAAGGGGGTAAAAGTATGAGAAAATGGCTAAAAGGTTTTAGTACGGATAGGAAGTAACAATATATGTGTTATGTGAATAGGAATGCAATTGTAATATTTTTCTTCAAGGTTTTAAGAAAAACTTATAAATATATTTATTTTTTTTTGTTGTGTGGAGAGTCATAAAAAGTAATGTAAAAAATAATGTAAAAGAAAAAGCTTATTGGTTTATATATAAATGTATATATACTTAACTTGAGACTTTGTTTTATGAATGTACATAAAAAGTATGAATTCTTTTAAACAAGTACGTGTTTAAATGAAAATTAAATTGCGATAAAAATGTGAATTTAAATCCACTTGTTAAAGTTGCTCATATATATGTAATTGTTTAATTTAAAATATTTTTTTTTTTTTTTTTTTCCATAGCAGAAAAAAAATGTTAATATTTTTATTAAATACCAAAATATGAAAAAACAAAAGGGGGTGGTTGTTTTGTAGTTACTTGTATGTACCTATATATATCTATATAATGTATATTTAATATGCAATAGCAATTTATGACATTGCGGCGAATTAATTATATCATAACACTTGTTGGGTCCACTGGACCTCCTTTTCAACACTTACGAGGGTCGCTCACTGTGTTTAGCATTTCAGATGTATGCAATGACATGGGCATATGTTATATATATATATATATATATATATATATATATATATATATATATATTGGTAGCACATACGTATATGAATTCATATGTATTATGTATGCACGAAATATTTATTTTTCAAGCACGAAGAAAAAACGAACCGTTTTTAAAGGGCCCCTTTTTTTAACATTCGCACCATTACTATATTTAATAATTACTTAGGCTCCCTTTTATGTGTGACATTTGTGTAAACCCGTAATTTGTGCATCAGTCCAAGTATAATAACGATGTATTTTAATCTTTGTATGTATTAAAAGCCGTGCTCAAACTTTTACATGCTCATGTGGTAAAAACGTGGTATGTGGCAAAAAGCGCGGCGTTGAAAAAAATTGCCTTTGCGAGAAAAAAAAGGTCGGGCTTTATTTCCGCATGGAAAAAAATGCTTATAAACAATGGTACCTTCTACATGGCTATAAAAATGGAAGAATCTCGAACATGCTTGTATAATATATATATATATAAGCGCATTAAATAATGATAAATGGTAAAAAAAGTTTTAACGTATAAGAAAAAAAAAAAAATACCTATTTATTATAATGTTTATACCTTAAAAATGACGTATAACATAATTTACTTGTAAACTACGTGATGACAAAAGGAAAATAAAAAAAAGCCTAATGTTTAAGTCTTAAAAAATATGCAAGAAATATGTAACACACATGATACAAATTTATATATTAAACTTTTCTTGCTTTTTTTTTTTTTTTTTTTTTTTTTTGTAAGAACATCCCTTCCCTTGGTTTTATAATGGATAAAAATGCCCAACTGCGTATTTGTAAATTTGCCACAATTCTACGAAAAGGTTATTATATACTTGACACTTCTTTCATTTAAAAGTAGCAAAATTATCGGGCTTTTTGCACACGCGTAAAAGCTAAACTTGTGGGCTTTACAACCATTTAAACGATTTATGAATGGACAATCGTGCCAATGTTGTAATATATTTTTCCATGTGGACAAAGTTTTAATTGAATTCTTTAAAACATGCTTAGGTGTTCACATTTTTATATATATCTCTTGCATTGTCAGAAAATGTTGCAAAATAGAACTGATATTTTAAGGTCTCATCAGGGGGTAAAATTAGGAAATAAAAAATGTAATAAATTCAGAATTATATGAAATGTTCTACTGCAACCATTCTTCCCCCGTGTTAGTATTATTCTTAGAGAATGTGAATTTTTCATACACAAAATGGGAAAAGTGCATAATTGATTTCTTAGGTAACATAGTTTCAAATTTTAGATGGAACAAAATAAAAAAATGAACATTGTAAATGTATAACATTTTTTTCGCTTTTTTTTTTTTTTTTCTTTTTTTTAGGATTCATTTTTTTGTTCATGTTAACCTTTATTAATATGAATTTCTTCAACTACCAAAGTAATTTCATCAACCGTATTTTTTTTTTTTTTTAAATTGGTAAAAAAATTTATATTTACACTAAGCTAAGCTATTCGTTTTGCTATTCCCCATAAGGCATATGGAAATTTTCATTTTTAAAAGGAGGAAAAAAGGAAAAAAAAAATTCTGCATATTTTTAAATTTTTCATTATTCTGAATAATTTCCCCCCACCCCTCTATTCCCTGTCGTATTCTTTCAAAATGGGCAAATCGGAAGGTGTGTAAAAAAAAAAAAAATAGAAAAAAAAGCGTAAAGAAAAAATAAAATTATATTTGAACTTGCAACCGTGCGTTTTACATTTTTGATAGTTGTGGAAAAGGTGTTCGGTTATTTGAGTAGGTATAGAAAAAGTGACGCCATCAGTGCACATTTTAATCTGTGTAAAATACTGACAAAATCATGAACAACCACCGTTGTTTAAGAATGCTCAACTAGATGCCATAATGGTTATTAATTCATTAGAGTAAAATGACGTGTGGTAGAGCTAAGGGTTACGCACTACACATGAGGAAAAAGGATGTGTATATAACATGTTCATTTTTATGCACCCTTTGTGCTCATTTTACAATGTTCGTATCCCTTGCATAGGGTGTATGTTGGGCTGTGCATTTTTTACCTACTTTTGATATCGTTAGAAAAATGTAAAAGTGACAAATTAAATATGTTTTAAATTTGGTTGTAATGTAGTGCTGCATATTTTATGCTTTTATAAATTGTAAAAGTGCACGGTAAGGGTGCATAAAAACAAAAATGTTATCAGTTTTTACAATTTTTTTTTTTTTTTTCTTCTTCGCTGGAATAGGTATATCTTTAATAATTGTATTAAACAATTCTGTTTTAAAGTGGGAATTTCTCCCACGTACATTTTTTACATAGATACTATTTTGTGAAATATGAATATATTGCTAAATATATATTTTGTGTTTTATTTATTATTTACTGTTTTTTATTTACTATTTTTTATTTACTATTTTTTATTTACTATTTTTTATTTACTATTTTTTATGTACTCTTTTTCATGTGCTAATTTTATGTACTACGTTTTATGTACTGTTTTTTATGCACTATTTTTTATCTATATATTTTGTCCTTTTTTGAGCCATTTTTCTCGAAATAGCAACAGATTACACTTCCCCATTCCCAGAGGTTACAAATAGCTCAAAATGTTGTCGCAAAAGAATGACAAATTTTATATGCACACAACTAATCGTATCCACGTTTTTGCTACTCTCAAGTGCCTGACAAGTTCTACGCAGGATGAGGTGAAAAAAAAAAAAAGTGACAAATAAGTGTTGCAACGAAAAGCATGTCCAGATTTTTGGACATAGATAAAATTATATATGAACATGCATAAACATATTTCACCTGCAAGAGTGTTATATTAATGTTGAGGGGGACGATCATTCCAAACAATATTATAAAAATAGGAAAACGCTGGTTTGTTGATAAAGAAAGTGTTTTTTTTAGCTCAAAAAAAAGACAAAAAAATACATTGTCACAATACATAGAAATTAATAAACAAATTTTGAATAATGAAAATATATTCGAAATAGTAAAATTAATAAAGGATAATAAAAAAAATGTCAATATAATTAATTGTGTTACATTTGTTCACAAGTTAATTCGAATAATATGTTATAGTAATGACACCAGGTACTTAAAAAATGCAGCATATGTTAATGAAGAAATAGAAGAAAAAATTAAAATAATTTTTCATTATTTCACCAAGAATAAGGAAAACATAAAGGTTAATAATTACAATAAAAGACTCTTTTCCTCTTTCATATGGTCACTTAGCAAGTATGTTAACTTGTTCAAAGGTAATGATAAACATGACATATTTGTAAATACAACGCTAAACAACGATTTAGTACTTCAATGTACAGATAAAGTCCAGCGATTGAAAAAAGTTCTCCTAATAAATGAGGGAAAAAAGAATGCACGGGATGTGCAAAATTTGTGTGTATCAAAGGAAAATCACCCTAATGGCATGCAAAATGTAAAATATGGATCAAGTAGTGTCACAAAGGGTTATTTAGGAAATATTGGGAATGATAAATTAAGTAGAACACTTATATACTATGGAATGAATTCTCCATTTCAGAAATTAGATAATCAAGAGGAACAATTCCAATGCAAAGGAAAAAATAATCCTCCAATGGGAGGAGGGACTGTTAGATACAGTCTGTGTAATAATTTTAGCCTATTATGCCATTATGCAGATGCTTATTTGCCATCACTAAATCCTTCGCGTTATGTACTCGTTCTTTGGTCGTTAAGTAAATTGAATAAAAATTCCAAAGAATTACATGAAAGGTATTATCATAGGAGTGTAAATCTGATACCGTTGCTAAAGGTTAAAGAGCTCATAATTCTGTTGTATACTTATTCTTACATAAACTTTTCAAATATAGAATTTTACTTAAAGATGAAAAATTTTATTATGAGCAGAAATATACATAAAAAAATTGTTAGTGCAAAAGAAAACGAATCTGTGGTTAACATGCTTTTGTCATTTGCCAACCAAAATATATTTCTGCAAGACTTGTTTGAGAGCACAGTAAATCAGATCTTACATTCAAATTTTTTTTTAAATTCGTTAAAAAATAATGAACTAATAACCATTCTATTCTGCTTATGCAAATGTCCATTTCTGTATATACCAGATGATAATAATTTTAGGATATTGGAAAAAAAGGAGAAAAAGGAATGTGTAAGAAAAAATATCCTTTTATATGAATTATTAAAAAAGAAAATTATGAAAAGATATGCAAAAATTAGACATCAGAATGGAAGCATCTTTTGGATGCATGAATATGGTAATATTTTCCTGAGACATGAAAATATATTTGAAGGGGTAAAACGTAACACAAGCTTCTCCTTGAAAAATTTGATTTTACTTGTCTGGTCCTTGAGTCTTAAATACATATACTCAGCACAATTGTTACTATCCTGTTTTATCCATTTAAATGGTTTAATGAAAAATCAAAATTATGTATATAACTCATATAACATGCTGACGAATTTGTATTTTTCTCTTTTGTCATTTTTATTAGAAGATGAAATAGTTATTAATTTGTATTTTAACAGAGAAGAATTAAATGCTCTACACCTTTTAGACGAATATGTCAATGCATTCAAAACTCATTTTAGCACATTCAAAAAGGCAATAAACATGAATCAAAGAGAAAATGATATATCTGTGTCGAACATGCAAAAAGTTATATTTAATTTCTTATGCACTTATTTTAAGGACTCAAAAAATGTATCTATATTGTTGGAGTATAAAAACATCCTGAATTTATCAGTAGATATTTTGCTACTTCGAACAAGTTCTAGCGCACACATGGTAGAAAATATAAGCGCAAGTGTGGAAGAATTACATGGAATATTTTTGTGTAATCAGATATTTAATTATAATGGAGTGGGGAATATAAGCCCAGATGGAAGTGTTGATCGAAAGAAGGATAAAGAATCGAGTAATAGCATTAAAGTTCGTGCATCGAAATGTTCAAAGATGAATAATGGTGTATCCTCTGGTATTCCATTCGTATACCATATATCGTACAAAACATTATGTACATGGGAGAAACGTGAGTGTAACAGGAGCACAGAAATGTTTAACACAAAAAAAAGTAATAATTCGATGAAAAAGATGACCAACTTGTTTGTAACGCTTGAAAAGACAAATATGAGCTGTGAAGAAATAAGAAGTAATTTGTATGGTTTCATCGAAAGAATCAAGAATCTGAACGAAAAAATGGATGCCAGAGAATTGAAGAAAATATTTAAAGATATACATATTTTTTTTGAGAAATATTTTATCCATATTAAGGAGCACAACCTGATTAGCTTTTTTTATAAATTTTCTTTTCTTTTTCCGCAATTCTACAAATTAAAGAACAATAGTAATGGCAACAGTTGTAGTACAGATTTTTTAAAAATTTTTTCCTACTACCATGATTACACCACTATCACATTTTTTAAAAATGTGAATTCAAAAAAGGTATATCATTTTGTAGATATTTGTTGGGTGTATTTTCGATATATGAAGTATTTTCTTATTCAATTGAAAGAAATAAATGAAGATAAAAGGATGAGTAGAGAGAAAAAAACAGAAAAGATAACTAATGAAATGATACTAGAAGAAATAAGAAAAATAACAAGCATATTTGATACTATTATAAAAAATAAAATGATAAGTGAACAAATGATAGAAAGAATGTCATCAAAAAATATGGCCCAGCTTATTTCTATTTTTTTACATCATAATAATTCTAATATAGTGGAATATTTAAAAAAAAATAATTTTCATAATATTATTTTTACTATAAAAGATATTATTTTTATTTTAAATGCTTTAACTAAGTCTGATTTTGTATGGGAAATTGAAAAAAAAATGTTTTGCAACAAATTTATTGAACATATAGACAAATGTGGGGTGAGAGACCTTGTGGAGTTTACGTACTTATGTGCAGAACTGAAATGCAGCAGTGATTATATAAGTATTCATATTAGAAATAAAATTAACTCCCCTGTTTTTTTATTACCTTTGCCAAAACGGAGAAATGAAAACCGTAACAAAGTGGAAAGAAAAATCGACCCTTCTGATAAAAAACAAGATGTTTGTTCTGCCTCCTCTACTCGAATAAAATTTATTGAAACTTTTGAACAGGATGAGTTATCTCTCTTTGTAAGGAACTGTTACAGGATGCACTGCTTTGACAAGCACTTTTTTGATACATTGTGTGAAGTAATTTTAAAAAGGTATAGAACGCTAAGCGAGAAAAACCTGTGCATTGTGTTGCCCAGTTTTGCTCGTATTTATTGTCTGCATAAGGGGAGAGGAATATTTCCCAATATAGGTTTAAAACCGGGGAACGGACAGTATGCGAAAGGTTGCAGAATAAATCAGGATGATGAAATTGATCGAATTGATCGAATTGATCGAAGCGACGAGGACTCCGAAACTAACGACATTTTGGATCCAGATATCTCCAATTGCAGGTACGACGTGCCTGTGTCCCTAAAAAGGTTAGTAAAGAATGCAGAGGTAAAAATTGTATCCAACAAGAATGTAAATTTTATAAACCTTGCGTATTTTATGGAGGCAATTACTCTTCTTAAGATTGAAAACAAAAGGGCATATACCTTGTGCGTGAAAGAGGTAGAACACAAGATAGCGAGCCACGTGTATAACGAGCGGGAAGACCTAAGGGGGAATAAAAAAAAAAATTGGGGAGGAACAGAAAAAGAGGTAAAATTGCTGAGTAAAATCTTATGGTGCATGTCTTATTACCACAGAACAGAATTTGCACTGACATTGAAAATAACGAATTTTCTTTTAAAGAATGGGATATACAAATATGTATCACCTGAAATTTTTATTTCTGTTTTTTTATACTATATAAAATCGAGAATATACAGCAGAACGTTGTTCCAAAAAATGGGCGAAACCATTAGAATGAATATATCCCTGAATGATCATTTTGCACGTTCAGAGATTAAGCGGCAAGGAAATTTCAAGCTTAGCTTAATTACTGAATTATATGGCACAATGGCATGGGCATACGCATTTACATATTGTTACGCAGACGACGTAAAGCTGAAAACAGTTGAAGCGACAACTATGAAAAAAAACAATCATGAGGAAAAAAGTAGAAAAAGCGAAAAAAAAAAAAAAATAAATACAGAATATGAAACACTCAAGAGTGAAATAAAAAATGATTCAATCTTTTTGAACAAGATATACACCTTTTTATTAACAGAAATGAAAATATTACAAAAATATCAAGGAGGAGTTTCCTTTTTACTATTAGCAAGATATTTATGGGGGATTGCAATTGTAAATTTAATAAATGAAAAAGTACTTGATTTTATTAATTCATACAATTGGAATGCTATAAAAATTACAGAACAAAATAACATGCATTTGCATATGATTCTTACATTTTGGCTAAGGGTAAAATATTCGTTTTCCGATATAAAAATTTGTAAAGACTTTTATAAATTCAAAGATCAAATAATATGTCTATTTTTAAAAAAAAAAAAAAAAAAAACGTTAAAAGGTAATGATCATAAAGATACTAACAACATATCAGATTTTCATCATCAAATAAACCAAATATTAGACAAATATGAAATCAAATATGAAAATGAGTACATAACGGAGGATTTTTTGTCAGTCGATTTGGTTATAACAGATGAATCGACTGGTTATAAGATAGCCATTGAGGTCGATGGCCCATCACACCATCTATTGATCCTTGATAAAATAGATCCCAGGGTTAAGAAGTAAGGATACAAATCAAGATTTACAATTATGTGACACAGTGATGATGGGGGAAACAACGAAGATAGGAATGTGCCATGGTTATCCCCAATTGAATTTTTTGTTGTATAATCAACCGAACTTATTTTACAAACCTTCTAAATTCGCTTGCCACCACCACCCCCCCCCATTATGATCTCATAATAATTATATTAGTATATGCTTTGAAGTTGTAATCAATGTTTTTTTTTTTTTTTTTTTTTTTATATTTTTTCCCTTTATATTTACCACTTTGTAGGTTATATGTTCAATGTGGCACAACCTACTTTAAGAACTGGCTCCTGAAAAGGATGGGATGGATGATCATTAATATCCCATCATACGAATGGAATAAACTCAAGGAGGAAGAAAAGGATATTTATGTAATTCGAAAGTTGTCAAGCTGTAGTGAGTATCATAAAAATCACCTTGAGAAATGGTTGAAATAAATTTTATTTGTTTACGGGCTCTTTTGAATATAATAAGACAGAAAAAAAAGTAATGTAAAAAAAAAAAAAAAAAAAAATTCTAAAATGTGTTTTATAATATATATCACAAGTATACATATACATGATCTCAATATTTGTAAGCAATTTTAATCCTAATTTTATTTTCAATAAATAGGAGGGGTAATATGTATCCCTAGAAAAGGAAAACTTTTACAACTATATGTTATTTCATCAATACAACTTTTATCAATATAATTTAAAACAAAACTAATTCCCATAAGGCTTTGTAGGACTTGGGGAAAATATATCCTCTGAAATGATGAGTTTATGTGTGTCTTTTTTTTTTTTTTTCTTTTTTTTGGATTTATTTTCTCCCTTCTCAATAACCTACCAACACCATGAACGACGAGAAGTGTACTTACATTTAAATGTGGCAAATAGTTGGAAAAATAAAATAATATAATAAGTACGAAAAAATACAATGGACGTTACATATTTGCACAAGTGTATTTATTTATATGCTTATGCTGCATAGATAATTTGCGTATTCCCTTGGGTTGTCTAAGTTTTGCAAGGAACGACCTTCTACTGGCTTTGTATGCGAACATACAATACATATATTTTTCCCCATATATATACATGTATGTAAATGTATGCTATCGTATGAGAGAAGTATATTTTTACTTCTTTTTTTTTTTTTTCTTTTTTTTTTTTTCCATTATATTTTATCTTTTCATTTTAACCATTATATTTTATCTATTTTTTTTTTTTTTTTTTTTTTTTTTTATTTTTACTCCCATATTCCTTTTTCACTTTTGTCAAATATAAAACAGGGGTTGATAGAACTATGGGACAAGCTACCTTCAAATGCTGCCCCTTGTGAATTTTATTTTGTTTAATGTTCACTACATGTGATATTGAAATTTTTTTATTAATTTGTGCTTGTTTAATATAGTTAGATTTTTGTTACATTTTTTTTTGTTTTTTCCCCTGCATGTGTCTATTTGTGCTTGTAATTGTATAAGACAAGGACGAATCCAACTATATTCTAGTTGTGCACAAAAGTGAACAGATAAGTGTATGTGCATCTGAGAAACTATACTTTCATAATTATACACATTAGAATAATCGAGGATACCGTTTCACAAGCAACCTGATATGGGAAAAATGATGAGCGCAACATTGAAGGTAATTAACTTCATTCTATTCTCGCTAGTGATAAAATATGCAAAGTGCAAATCAAATTTAAGGAATTACCAAACTAGTCCCCAAGAAGCACAAGAGAACAATAACATCTTTCAAATCAAACTCCCAGCAATTAATTTGTTGCCACTTTCCAATAACATTACAAACTATAAAAACTATGAGGAAGAGGGAAATGTTGGTGCATGGGATAATGATAAAAGAGAATTATCATCATATTCATTTGTCCCATCGTTGTTAAATTCCGTCTATTTGTTTTCTTCCCTATGTTTCATACTATGTTTGACAGGGTTGAACAATCATAAAACATCCCAAAGGGGAAATGTGCTAGGATTTATAGGAATAATAGCAGCAATAGTGGTAACATTCAGCCAAGTAGGATTTGGATTCAGATATGAATTGTTTTTTATAATTGTAATTCCAGCTATAATTATAGGATTATTTATTGCTCATCATGTAAGCATGGTTCAGATGCCACAGTTGGTTGCTTTGTTTCACAGTTTTGTCGGTTTGGCTGCATTATTTGTTGGATTTTCTAAATATCATTCTGAATATTTTGAAAATTATGAAATGAGTACAATACATTTAGTTGAACTTTATTTGGGAACATTCATAGGTGCTATTACTTTCATTGGATCATTAGTTGCAGCGGGTAAATTAAGTGGAATATTAGATAGTAAATCTTTAAAATTAAAAATAAAAAAGTTCGTAAATATGGTATGTATTGTTATTATTATAATAGTAGGATATTATTTTATTCAGATTAAATCTATTTATTTGAAAACTTTTTGTTTGTATGCTTCTTTTCTGGTGGAATCATTTCTGGGGTTCCATTTAATATCATCAATTGGTGCTGCAGATATGCCAGTAGTTATAAGTGCATTAAATTCTTACTCCGGTTTTGCTACAGCTATCAGTGGATTCTTACTTCATAATAACTTATTAATAATATCAGGATCACTTATCGGTTCTTCCGGAGCTATTTTATCATATATTATGTGCATAGGCATGAATAGAGACATTTTCAATATTATATTAGGTGGATGGGATGACTATGATGATTTATGTCGTGAGGCTATACCTCAGGAAAAGAAACGCAAAAGTGTAAATTCTACTACTCATAAATATGTTGCTGATAATTTAATAAATGCGAAAAATGTTATAATCGTCCCTGGATATGGTACAGCTGTTAGTAAATGTCAAAGAGAATTAGCTGAAATTTGTACAATATTAACCTCGAGAAATATACAAGTAAATTTTGCCATACATCCAGTTGCTGGAAGAATGCCAGGACATTTAAATGTATTATTAGCTGAAGCAAATATTCCTTACAACATTGTTAAAGAAATGAATGAAATTAATTTATCCATAACGAATGCTGATATCGTCTTAGTAGTAGGGGCTAATGATATAGTAAATCCGTCTTCTCTAGATCCTGCGAATAAAATTTATGGAATGCCAGTTATTGAAGCATGGAAAAGTAAAAAAGTAATTATTTTAAAGAGAAGCCTAAGTACAGGTTATTCTGCTATCGACAATCCATTATTTTATTTTTCAAATAGTTATATGCTTTTTGGTGATGCGAAACATTCAACAAATCAAATTTTAACCTTTCTAAATGATTACAATAATCATAAATATCCTTACGATCCATCTCTGGATTTACACAATGATAAAGAAAAAATTGAAGTACGTTCTTTATGCTTCCCTTCGGATGGTTCGTCTGATTGTAGCTACGGAGAATTAGAAGTTCTCGAAGAACTTTATCCAAAGGCAAGGAGAATCATAGGATTAGTAAAAGATGATAATCTAGAAACAGAAGCACAAACAGATGGGAACACCAAGTCAAACATAGAACATATAGGTAACAGAAGAGTAGATGTTAACCTATCCATAGTTCCATTGACCCCGAGATTTATTCCAAAATTAAAAAAAATGGGTTTCAGAATATTAGTAGAAAAAAATATAGGAGAGAACATAATGATTGAAGATGAAGATTATGTTAAGTATGGTGCTGAAATATCTTCAAAGGGTGATATTCTTAGACAGAGTAATATCATATTAAAAGTAGATCCACCAAGCAAAAATTTTATAAATGAAGTACCAAATAATACTGTTATAATAGGTTATTTGTGGCCAAGTGTCAATGGGAAAATTCTCGAAACTATTGTGCAGAATAAAGAAAAAAATAATATCACATATATGGCAATTGATGAAGTTCCGAGATCTACGCGAGCCCAAAAAATAGATTTTAGGAGTTCTATGAGTAATTTACAAGGATATAGAGCTGTTATAGAGGCCTTTTTTATGTTATCAAAGTTTAGTAAATCATCTATTACTGCAGCTGGAAAAATTAACCCAGCAAAAGTTTTCGTTATAGGAGCTGGAGTGGCTGGGTTGCAAGCTATTATAACTGCAAAGAGTATGGGTTCTGTTGTATATTCACATGACTCGAAAGCGTCTACAGAGGAAGAAGTAAAAAGCTGTGGTGGGATATTTATTAAAATACCAACAGAACATGAAAATAAAGACGAATTATATACAAAAGAAGACAAAGTGAATGCAAAATATGCAAATTCCCAATCTACATTATTTAAAAAAGTAATTAGAAAATGTGATATTTTAATATGCTCTGCATGCGCCCCGGGAAAAACCTCCCCCAAATTAGTAACGACAGATATGATTAAGTTAATGAAAAGAGGTAGTGTGGCTGTAGATTTATCCACAGAATTTGGAGATAAAGAAAATAACTGGGGAGGAAATATCGAATGTTCTGAATCTAATAAAAATATTATTATTAATGGTGTTCATGTATTAGGTAGAGACAAAATCGAAAGAAATATGCCATTGCAAGCATCTGATTTGTTTTCTATGAATATGATAAATTTGTTAGAAGAAATGGGTGGAGGATTACAATTTCATGTGGACATTAATAATGACATTATAAAATCTTTAGTTGTCGTAAAAGATGGGAATATATTATACTCACCTGATAGATCAGTGGATCAATTAGAGAAAAGCGAAAGTGTATTCATAATTGAACAAAAGGACGATATTCAACTAGTTTCTAAAAAAACAATTAAATGTTCTACGGGAGCACATATAACAGAAAAATTTATTGACTCTGATCCTTTCTTTTACATATCCCTAATATGTGCAGTTATGATTACTTTATTGATTGGAACTATCTTTTCTCAGTCGGATTTACACCATTTTTTTTTATTCATACTTTCTATAATCGTTGGCTACTTCTGCGTCTGGTCCGTTACGCCTTCCTTGCATACCCCCCTAATGTCCGTCACGAATGCGGTAAGGATGCCGAGAGCCGTGCAATTTTTCGCTTGCTTCATCGGTTTTATTGGTTGATCGATTGGTTGATATCCTGATTTCTTGTTGCATTTTTTTTTTTTTTATTTGTGTATTTTTCTTTCTTTGTTTATTATTTTTTTGTATATTATATTTTTTCTTATTATTTTTTTGTATATTATATTTTTTCTTATTATTTTTTTGTATATTATATTTTTTCTTATTATTTTTTTGTATATTATATTTTTTCTTATTATTTTTTTTGTTTATTGTTTGTTACGGGCCAGGGATAGGATAAAAATCGTAGATAGCTTGACGTATTCACATTTGTTTCCATTTATTTGGTGTTATCTCTATGTCATGCAAATCTACATGTATATATATTTGTTCAAGTATAATTATGAACATGTCAACGTAGATATTCACGCATTCATACACATTTTGACCCTCCCTTCATTGAAGCTTTCCGGTGTTATAATAATAGGAAGCATGATTGAGTATGGCAATGGCTTCAAAAGTTTGAGCTCAGTCCTGTCAATGATAGCCACCTTTTTGTCTGCTGTGAATCTTTCGGGTATATTTTGTAACGTCAAACAGGGGACATTTGCAGCTTGGATGAAAACTGGCACATGTACTGCGAGCAAATATATTGATGCTCCCCGGACGACACAAACATGTTTCTGTCAGTTTATATATACACATATACATGTACATATGCATATATATATATTCCAATTTTTATCACATTTTAAGGGGGATTCTACGTCACGAAAAGAATGCTGGACATGTTTATTAAATAGAAAAATAAAAGAAATTTATACATTATCTGAAGTCCTAATTGGGTTATAAAAACTTTTTACGATTGCTTATGCTACGCGCCTTGTGCTTTCGGGGTTTGCTTATTTTAAAAGTTTGTCAAACACTTTGTTTTTATTTCATTGCTAGCGCTGATCATGAGTACTACTATGTCTTTCCTGACGTTTTATTTGACTACGTTATTTGTTTTATTTATTTTGCCTTTTATTTTATCACTTTATTTACTGTATTTTCTTTTTTTTTTTTTTTTTTTTTTTTGGTACTTTTTTCTACACCGCAGTTTAAATATAAAAATATTTACTCAAATAGAAATTTTTCGGCTCGCTGGGTGATATACATTGGTATGTAAGTGCACCCAGAAGCTTCTTAAAAATTTTACATTTAAAAAAATTTGAAGGGGAGTTTTATTTGTGAAAGCACGTGTGAGAAAGCATATGCCATAAAACAATCTTATCGTTATGCGATTGTTTTTTATATACGTAAAAAAAAAAAAAAGCTAGTGTGACACTTTAAGAGGTTATGACAGGAAGATGAAGAACCCCCTACAAAATGTTCATCCAAATTACAAAAAAAAAGTGGACAAATAGTAAAATCATGACATCAAAACATAGGATATATGGTTTAAGCAATACCATTTGATGATCAATCTCTTTCGTGTTAGAAAATGTAAAATAAATACAAATAGATATTCATAACTGCATATGTGTAGTACCCGTTTGGTTCCTACCTACTGAATGAAAAGACAGCATATACTGAAGACTAGTTATTTTTTTCAAGATAGTTTTGTCCAACCTTAAAACATGGTTAAAAAGTCTAGAGTCCTTATTTGGGCCAAAAAAACTATTTTCGTTAACATTCAAAGAAATAATGTTTAATTTGATCATAAACTCTAGGTAATGAATATCAAATATTTTTGAAAGAGTTTTTATGTGATTATTTATGGAAAATAAAATATGTTCTCTATCTGAAGGGTTATTCTCATCACTATCTCTTTTTCCATATTTAATATTTTTTTCGATTTCTCCTGCTGCAATTGTGTTATTTGAGTTTATTATTCCATTCTTTACATTCATTATTTCTTTTTCGTCGTCCTCATCCTGTCGTTGTTGTTGTTCTTCATAGTCATGTACCTCATCTAACGTCTCCTTCTCACTCTGAAAAAAAGTCATGTCATACGAGTTGTCAAAGTTTAAATCAAAATTGATGTTAAATAATTTGCTCAATTTTAGAAGAATTTCATATATTTGAGAAGGTATAAATAACATATTTAAAAGATTGTTAGAAAATAATTCATTGAGTAAGAATTGCTTATTAAATGAACTCTGAAATGTGGAATTGGATTTGACGACATTTATATCCTCATTTGTACTCGTATCAACGTTCCGTTTTATTTGTCCTAGGTATATGTCAGCATCAGGGGGACTGATATTATCTCCACCATAGGAAACTCTACTTATTCCCACATTCAAGTCATCCCTCCGTGGGGTAGGACCAAAATTGTAATCGTCAGTTTGGTGTAATATGGAAATATTGTTATCCCATGTTTTTTGTTGAAAAGGAGGTGTCTTTAAATTGTGTTCCTTATTTTTATTTATTGCGTGATTAAAAAATTTTCTCTCATATTCCTCAAAAAGAGCATTATTTTTTCTGTATTCATTAATTATATAAAAATTGTGCAATTCTTCATGTCTAGTGCGTATGGGTATTAACATTGTTTCGATTAAAAAATTTATATACAACTGATGACTATGTTTTATTTGGTACAATGACTTTGATTTTAACAAAGTGATAATAAAATGATTCCACGAAAAATTCAAAATCCACTGATAGTAGGTATATAATGTGTTTAAAAAAAAAAATATTTTATACTTTAAAATACATAAAGAGATAATGATTACATGTGCTTGCTCATAATGTTGTACTTTTTTTATTTTCAAGTACTTATAAAATATATGCACTAAATTTAATATGTGCAATGATTTTTTAATTTCTAAAAAGTAAGAAAATATCGTCGAATATTTTTCTAAACATTTTGAATCAAATAAAAAGTCCACAAAACATGTTCCACCACTCCTTGTCTCTATGATTAAATTTCTATAACTTATAACATTGATGTTGTTATTATATAATTTATTTTCCCTTAGTGTGAAATGGAATCTCTTCAAAATATTCGTTATTATTTCTTCCTTGTAAAAATTTTTTATCAACTCTTGGTATATAGAATATTCCCTAATATATTGCGAATCTTGATTTCTACTAGTATTTTCCCTTTGAACTAAGGTCACCTGTTCCTTTGTTTGTTGTCCCTTCCTTATATCATTGATGTAATTACTCAATCTTGCCTCTCCTCCAATTGCATTATCCATTCTTCCGTTCAGCAAGTGGTCGTCCCTTTGGTCATTTCGATTACGCGAGGTTGAAACAAAGCTGATGGAATTCTTTTTTTGTCCGTCACTAACGCTTGATAAGCCATTCTCTTCCCTCGAACAAACCATGCAGTTTGGCCAGTAAGAATCATCCCATTGCTTATGCATAAAATCACCCGTCTTCTTTCCTTGATGTAAATTTTTCTTTTTTTCTTTCTTATAATGGGAATCCTTAGCCAACAAAATTTTCATATGGAGTAATACAAACCGCTTGTGCAAAAATGAGGAACAAGAATAACAACTACCTTCTTTTACGTTTATACTACTACGATGTAGCTGATTTGAGTTATGAACAATGCATTGTCTAAATGTCGTGTTAATGTTTCTTTCGTCTATAATAGGTATTGAAGTTTCTTTAAAAATAAGCTCAAAAAAAGGGGATATAAAATCACTTATTTCCAGAAATACTAAACTACGCAAACAGCAAAAATATTCTAAGAGATATGCATATTTCATTAAACTGTGTAAAAAAATACGATTACTTTTGAGAAAACAATGAAAAAATTGTTCCTGTAGAAATTTTTTAACGTATAAATCGTATGATACATTTAATGACATGATACATTTGTTAAAGTAGGGTAACCGATTTTCTTTATTTCGGCACGTTTCCAAAATTTTGGGTATGATATCTAGTGAGTTATTTTGAATATGTTTCAAGTTCTCAATATTGTAATAGTAGTTTAGAGTGTTTTCGTGTAGACGTTTGGAAATATTTGGAAGCTCTGGTGTAAAATGGACTTCATCACACGAATCAGCATCATCGTACTCATCGAACTCGTCAACATTACCATCATCAGGGTTGTTACCATTGTGAATATTATTATAACGATAATCCAGATCCGTGTGATAATTTTCATTTCCCAATTTCTTGTCACATACAAAACTGCGGATTATTTCCTTATCCATGGAACGATTCAGACAACTTTGTTGTTCTGCACACCTTAAATAATAATCGATGTAATCTATGTCCTTCTCATTACAAATTTTCATAAACAATCGTATGTTGTTTCCAAGGCTTATTAAGGAAAAAACAAAGGAATTAAAAAATTCAGGACATATGACAAATTCACTTTGTTTTTTTATAAGAAGCGTTTGATTTCTGAATGGCTCATCATCAATATTTTCTTTTGAATAGACAAAAAATTCATTAAACTTATCATCAATTTTTCCCATTTTAATCCAGTTGCTTATATGTTTAGAATAATATACATTCAAACCGTTTAGAAGAAAACGAAAAATTTTTTCCAACGATTTATTATTCATAATTTGACAGTTCCTCCAATATAGTACTGTCATATCGTAGAATACGCTGAATTTTTTTGCATTGTCATAATTCACATTAAAATATGCGTAATCCCTAATACTGATATTGTACAATAGGTAGGATAACATAAAGTTCACAAAATCATACAGATTATTCCATACATAAAGGTACTTATTTACTATAACATGTAAATGGATCAGACTGAGCGATCTAAAACTAAATAAGTTTTGTTCATCAAATATCTCCCTTGCGTTATGCCATCTATTTCTTCCATGTTTTATGCTTCTATGTTTTCTACTTGTACTAAAATGTTTACTTTTTTTTCTTTCCTTATCTGGGTCCGAATTCATCTCATTCTTCTTTTTCTTCTTCTTCTTCTTCTCCTCCTCCTCTAACTCCTCAGGCGTAAACTCCTCACGTTGGTATTTCTTCCTTTTCTTGTTTTTCCAATTCACAAAATGGTCAACCCTTAAATAATCTATAACACGTATTGTACCCATTCTATTCAAAAATTCCCAAATTTTTTCATCCGTAACAGGTGCAATATTGTATTGTCTCATTACTAACAGAGTGTGATAATTATATAAAATATCTATTATGCAAGTCCATTCGGAATATATGCATTTTAGTGAGTCAATGAAACATTCAAGGAAATTTCCTGGATAATATAAGTTTCTATTACTACGCCTACTTTTGTTGTCATTCAAATTAATATGTTGAAAGAGTAAAAATATATTGTTCTTCCCTTCATCATTGGAAATGTTTTCTCGTATATATATGATGTGATTAATAATATCATTTAAGTTATGTGGTAAAAGAAAAAAAAAATATCGAAATTTATCCACAAGAAAAAAAAAAATGTTCAAATAAAACAACTTGATACTAACTTTTTTTATTTTTTTTACATAGTTTTTAAAAATTCTTCTTCTTATATTATACAATTTAATATTCATCATGTTTTTAATGACTGCACGATACTTTATAACACTTTCATTTTTTTCGTATTTTTCTATATGTATATAAAATAAAAAATCCTCTTTTATTTTTTTCTTATCCATTGCCTTATTAAATAAGAAATCAGAAAATTTTGTAAAATAATCTTCCTTAAATTTTATAGGACAATTTAATGACAACATCATTAGAATTTCTTTTATTATAAATATTTCGCTTACATAAAATGTGTTTTTCCTTTTCATTTTTCTTTCATTGATGGTTTGTTTTTCGTCTAAAAATTTTCCCTTGTTATTCTCCTTATCAACAATGATGATATTCCTACACTTCTGGGAATTACTACTAGTAGCCTTAACTTGCTCGTTGAATCTGTATCCCTGTAGGGCTAGGTCCCCTAGAATGATAGAACGATGACCGAGTGGATTATCTTCACTTGTGTCATCACGTCGTTGGCTTGTCCTATCTCTTACTTCTCCCTCCAGTAGAGTGTTTGTCATTCCATAGTTATTATCACCTGAACCGGCTTCCCATGATTCCCATGCATGATCTTCGTGCCTCGTGTCACTAAAGAATACGTTATGCAAATTGTAAATATCAGTTTCGTATATAATGTTCCTGTCCTTGTCATCAGTGCCATAATGTTCCTCATCGAACAGATTTATGTTATTAAAAAAGTAATGTTCTTCTTTGTATTTACGGGAGTACGGTTCATATTTACTTTTGTTTTGTCTTTTTTTCAAGCTTATAAGTATATCTTCATCAGATGTGGCACTGGAACTGTGGTTTCTCATTCGGCGATGTATATGATTGCGTGAAGAATTTTTCTTACTTCTCCCTTGACACGCATTTTCATTTTCCCTATATTTATTGTAACGTTCATAGGAAGAAAAACTGTCCAGACTTTGGATAGATTTCCTATTCTGGAGTGATGAACTTTCATTAAAACTTTTCCATTCATACCCCACATCTTCATTATAAGGATATTCATAAACACATTGTGATATGTTTTTAATAACATTTTCATATGTTAAATCATTTTTACTTTTCATATAATTGTCAACATATTGTGTGTATTCCTTTTCATAAAAACGACTGTAATTATTTTTTGTGTCACTATCACATTTTGTTTGGGTCTTATAATTATCCAGCTGATTATTTGTATCACTTAAAAGGTCATAATGTTGTGATTTATTTTTTTCATCTTCATCATTTTGTATATCCTCTTCGCATGATATGGTTGATAATGTGATAATTTCATCATCCGTGTCATATAACTCCTTAAGATATTTTGATTCCTCTTGAATGTTAAAGATGTTTATGTCATCTAAAGCATTCTTCTCATTGATATTCAAAACCACAGGAACATTTTCTTCCTTAATTAAAAAATATTTATCATACAAGTAGTCAATATGTTTCGTATTATCAATTGTTCTACTTTCACTAATTAAAAAGAGTAATTTTAAAATGACGAATTTTAATTCATATCTGTCTTTTTCATCATATATATAAAATTTATCATTAAGAAATATTTCACATAAGTGTTTAAATATTTTTTTCTTCTTATACTCAGCATTAATTGTTAACTCGTTAATAAATCCATTGATATCATCTATAACTTCATTATTGTTAACATCTTGAAAGGGGTGCAGAGAAATTTCATTTAACGATTTGTTTATTAAATTAGTTATAACCTTTTCATTTGAATATTTTTCAAATTTACCGAATAAATAACTTAAATATTCTTTCTGCTTTTTTCGAATTTCATTTATGTATGTAGATGTCATATTTTACGTAGAAAAAGGTGCGGAAAGCAAATAATAAAGCTTTTCTATTTTATATTCATACATCGATATTCTATATACATGAGATTATGCAAAAAACGCAAGCACTGATATAGTTGTAGATACATGTATAAGAGAAAGTTGGTTGATGGATATAAGCACAGTTAGGAATACACACATGTAAAAAAAAAAAAAAAAAAAAAAAAAAAAAAATATAAAAAAGTTTTTCTTAATAACGCATCCTATAGGGATAAAAGAGGATGTGTGTGTATGTGGAAGAAGCACTCGACAGGGTTATTCAAACGGTATGTATAATTTTGATACTTTCTAAATGGGAACATAACATTTGTGGTATGAACACATTTGTTACACGCACATGGATGTGTGTGCATGAATTCTTATTTACATGGAGGAATTTAACATGCGGACGTCTGAGATGCAGATAGAGATGAAATTCGTGTAATATAACTTTCTGCAGCACATTTTTACACGTGCACAAAAATTAGATATTGTAAACTAATCGCTTTTTGATAAGTTAAACAAAACAATAGGAATGTGTAGAACATGCCATACAAATACTTGGACAGTGTAAACATAAACAAATATAAGCGCTGAAACTATCCAAATAGAATTTCAACGACGATACATAATAAATTAAGGAAAATTAATGGAATTTTAAAGTATACTCTTATAGTATAGAATAGCAATTTAATGTTATCAAAAATGTCATTGCTATTCAAGCTTATGTCAATTTTTTTATACCTTTTCAACTTCTTTTCATTTATGATTAAAACGCTATTGATCAGCAGTACCACACTTTCAAATAGTAAGAAAAAATACATACTCATTTTTAGTAAATAGTGAGCGCAATAAAAAATTGGGAATTAGTAAAGGGGGTGTAATGCATTTGAGGCTTGTTTATTTATTATTTTTTTTTTGTTGTTTTATTTTATATGTTTATTTTATTATGTTTTATTAATTTGTTTTATTTTATTTTATTTTTTTTTTTTTTTTTGTCCTTTCTTTTTTGCATCACAAGCTGGTTTGTGCTTCTCTATCTGTTTCTACTTTGGTTTCTCAAAAAGTGTATAAGCAAAATAAACAAAAAGCAAGGATATGATAGTTTTTTCTTTTATTATTTTTTTCTTTTTTTAAAAACGTAATTATGCAATTAGTTCGGAATACATAAAGCATACATCACAATTATCATAAATATGGTTCTCACAAAGGATGTGATGAATGAATGTACAAATGTGCCCGGAGAATTTGAATGTGACTTTATTTATAATGTACATAAGTTGCGAGAAAATTTTATAAATAAATATGTAGAATAGTAATAAAACAAAATAATAAAAAAAAAAAAAAAAAAAAAACAAAAAAACAAAGAGAGATTAAGGTCCCTTGATAAAACATACTGATAAAAATAAAATGTTTATGCAAAATATGTTTGGAAAATTACCAAAGTTCAGTAGCTTGTGACAATTGAACAATTTACCAACGAAAAGCATATTTGAAAATAAATTCGTCTGGGCGAAGTGTGGTATGAAAAAAAAAAAAAAAAACAACAAAGGGAAACAAGAAAGGAAATGTGAAGCCCCAAATGTGCCGAATTATACATATACCAGACGTGCAATTTTGCAAAAAAATTTCACAATTTTAAAACGTTCTAAGCGAATAAGAAACCATGAAAAACAATTAAAAGAAGATACACACGTATGTTTATTGTACATGTGCCACAATCAGCAGTGAATGTACCACCACCGATGTACTGCTAATACAAAGGCGATTACTAAAACATAGCTACAGGGTGAACATACTATTATTACATCCCCCGAATGATCAAAAAAGTTCACAGCCATTAGATTCACTTCATAATAATGTTTTTAATTTTACTTGATTTTAAATCATCCAAATTATAACGATTCACGAACTGATCTCTGTCTGTTTTCTCGTAAGCACCTCTTTTGTCTGCATCTTTTTCATATGCATCTTTTTCATTTGCATCTCTATCGTCTGCTGTTCCTGCTCTGTTTGCTTCCTTCTCCTTTTGTTTTTTCTCAAAAAAATGCTGAATTATTTTAAGCTCCTCCTCTGTCATATCTGCATTATACTCGACATCATTATTAATTTTATTTTTCGCTATCTTTTCCACTTTTATCACTTGATCAGATGCATAAACAGATGCATCGTATGTACACTGAAACGATACTACGTCTTTTTTGATCACGTGTTTTGTTATTATCTTAGTATCTTCATCACTGATATAATTAGTATAAAGTTTTATGTTTTCCAATGACTTGCATGCTAAAATTATGCTGTTTAAAAATTTGATCATTCCTCTTTTATCATTGAATGTGTTGTATTGCATAGACAGAAGAGTCAGGTAGTTGTTTGTTTTCAACTTATTAATATTTCTGTTTACAGATAACAAAAACGCATTCCCAAGGTCACAGTTGTCCAGGCTGAAAAAGGTAGAAATGGGTGGGCACACGCAAGGAAAGGCAACAAAAAACAGATGTATCCAAAAATAAAAATAATTGAATGGGTAAATAAAACAATAAATAAATTAATAAATAGATGAACAGGTAGATGAATAAATAGATGAATAAAATAAAACTACTTCATTTGTTGACACTAATTTTCTTGCACCTCCGAACAGCAGCCCTCATGTTACCTTATAATCTTACACTTGGTGTTATTTAAGAGGTAGAAAAATAATTCACATATTGACGGATTTGAACCTATTTTCAGAACACTTAAATTTATTTTGCTGAAAAAAAAACAAAATGTGCTGTTCATATAGTGTCTTCATATTATCGAGCGATGGATCGCCCTAGAGGAAAATTCTCCAGGGGCTGTTTTATATCCACTTGGGGAATGATCAATATTTTTTCGTTATTTCCTTATGCCATTCCATTTTAATAAATGGTGTTTTTTGCATGTACATATGTGTGAGGATACGCATGCTTGAAAAATGTGCGCATAACTTACAAAAAAATGGTGAAGTTCGACAGGAATGTAATCAGGTCTTCCATATCCACATCTGAATCGATTAAGTTACTACTTAGAGACAATTTATAAACCTTAATTCCGTACGAGTAATTTTTTACAGAATTGAAATACAAAATATCCTCATTGCGCAGATAACACCAGCTAAGGTTTATGTTCTTGACCACACTATTTTTGCAAAGATCCAAAACAAAATGAATTTCTTCTCGCGTAATATTGTAGTTATATAAATTAATCTCCTATGGGTATAACAGTTAGATGTATAATAAAAAAGAGGGAAGGTGTATAAGCATAGACAGACATACATTTAGTTATGGGGACTCACCAGACATTCTCGGGAATGTTCACAGAGAAGGGGGCACGTCTTGAGCAAAAGTGAATATATGCACGCATACGATACTCTCAAATATGAAAGCTGTTTAGAATATATGCACGCAAACGACACTCTGGTACATCAAAATCGTTTAAATTCCGCTCGAATTACATTTTCACTTCTCATAATAAAGTAATTCAAAACATTTTCGTTCACTTCTCTGTCATTTCTAATCTGTTCGTTATAGTACACCTTGCCCATGAAGCTACAAAAAAAAAAAAAAAAAATTGTAGAAAAGAAGGGAAAATAATAAGATAAATGAAAAAAATTGACTATATAATTATGCAAAATAAAAGAGACGTTTTTTCTTTTTTTTCTCCACTCCCAAATCTGATACGTCTTCCCCCTTGATTCTCTATTCTCTGCATACCTTTCCCGCACTATGCTATGAAATAGCAAACTTATGTTTTCCTTAAATAAATTTAGCTTAATTTTTACTCCCTTATTGTTAAACAGTGCTTCAATGGCCACTATGCTTATGTTTCCCTTTTTGACAATTGAAATGTTTCTAATGGTGTACATTTTTTCCTCAGGTTTTATGATATGCAAATAGCAAAAATATAACTCGAAAGTAACTTGCACTGGGGTATTTTTATCCTGTAAGAGAAAATATATTTAAAAAAAATTTTGTATTGTGTCTGGTGAAGCATCGAAACTAATAAGGGGAATATTCTATGCTCCTTAACAGAGTATGTATTTTGAGTCAGATAGACAGGGGACGTATGTATATACATATATATGTACATGTGCTAGTGGCTTACCTGCTCGTACAACTCTGCCACCCCTTGCAAATTGCACACATAGGAATTCTTAACTTGATCCATTGTGTCAAAATGAAAAATATCCGAGTTAGATTTAACATATTTCTGCATTTCAATGGTAGATTTTTTCCTCTTAAATTCAAATGATATGTCGAATATATCACTTTGTACATAATTTCCGCATATATATAATTTTTGAAAATTTTTATTCAATTCAAACAATATTTTTACAAGAGATACTATGTCATGATATGTCAATTTGTTAAATTCGACATTTACATAATTTATGGTACTTGTATATCTTCTGTCTCTTTTCCTGTGCTGAACTATGTTGACTATACTGATTATGTTAGTATTATTTAATTCACAACTTACTAAACTTATGAAGGATACATTTGTACTGAGCAAAATATTAGCAATAAAATACTCAGCTGAGGGATTTGAAAGATCTATGAAATCTAAAATCAGTTCTTTCAGTTTTAAACTTTTGAAAAATTTGATGACACAATCAATATCATTTTTAATTTTTTCAAATGCCAGTTCTAGAAAGAGCGGATTATGTGTTAAGTTTAATGAATTACAATGTTTAATATTTGAAAAGGTTAGAAATTCAGATACGTCTTTAATATTCATTTTTCTATTGGATAAATTGATACTATAAATATTTGCTACATTTTTTGAACACGAAAAGATAATATTATCTGCAATTTTGTTATATTGGACATTTTTTAAATTTAATATTTTACCTTCAAATAAAAAATAATTAACTGCATTTTCGATAACTCCATAAGATATAGAATTCAAATGTTTTACATACATAAATAGTGAAATTCTTTTATATAAACAGTTAAAAATTGTACTCATTTTATTTTTTTCTCCTTCTATACAACATCGGAAGATGCCACCTTCTGCGTTCACTGTTCTTAGCAATATTTCGGATATATCATTTTCTTTTTTCTCCAATTTTACTGTGGTATCTTCGTTTATTTCTACTGAATGCATTATTGCCTCTTCTTTAATGTGTTTCCTATGCTGGTAGAACTTGATGTCATACACTAGGATTTCTATGAACATATTTCCTTTACTCGTTCGCTAAAATAAGATAACATATAAAATGTATGTGGTTCATGAGCTGGAATGCACATTGCTGTGTATGAAAAATTTCTCGAATGACCATACGTTTTCATATCTGTGTAGGGTTAAACGGAAATGTGCAACATTAATAGCTGATATTTATTGAGACTGCGAAAAATGACCTTGGTTACGGAAATTATATATATATTTTTTTTTTTTTTTCACTTTTAATTTTTACCTCTTCTTCATTATCCTTTCCATCCCGAATAAGAAAAAATTGGACAATATCAAACAGGTATGTAACATTCACTCTCGGGTCATTATGATAAAATATTTTTTCATATGAATTATCATTATAATGCACGCCACGTATATTTAAATACTCATAAGACGAAATAGTTAATGATGAGTATGTGTAATCCGATGTGTTCATTTCTGACGTATCTAAGTTGCTGTAATCGAACAGATCATCCTCTTGCAGTTGTTGCAGCTCATCTTCTTCCTCTACTTCATCCATGTTAGCATCTTTAAAAGTGGACAGAAGTGCATATGATTAAGTGGATATAATGTATACTGGATGGGTTCATTTGGGGGAATATGTTTGGAAATTTCTTTGGGTTAACTTTTGAGTCAACTTTTGGATTATTTTTGAACCCATTTTATGAACCCATTTTATGAACCCATTTTATGAGCCCAATTTATGATGCTACTTTTTTTATTTTACCTTCCTGTATCTTGGCAAGCAGGTTGTACCCTCCTTGTTTCGAAAATTTTATGGTCTTCCTTATGTTTTCCTTCTTCCTGTCCATCTTATTCGATTTCATGTTCTTGAGAAAATATTTCTTTTTATTAACCTTTCGACATATATAAAATTTTAGTTTCCTTAAGTTTAGTTCATCAGCACGATCACTTTTTTTCAATGCTTTATACTTTCTCTTCAAATTGCTTATACTTTTACTATCTATGTTGTCAAAGGTTAAAGAGCTATCAGTTTTATACTCTCCATCATCCTTCGATTTGTGTTCTATATCTTCCACGTCTGCGTTTGTCACCATTTCCCTATCTGAAATTCCTTGGATGCTGTCTAAATCCATTTCTTCATGTGCACTTAAATTTTCATCAGGGTCACGCAATTTTCCCAATCTTAAATTTTGAAGATTTTCTTCATCCTTCTTCGTTTGCTCTTCATCGATGAGATCTTTTTTAATTTTCTCGTACATTTCGTTCTCTGCATTGGGTGTGAAGAATGACACGAGAGATATATGATTCGTAAATGAGAAGACAAAGATATAAGCGAAAATTATTTCTGATCTGTTAAACGAAATGCAGGAGATTTTTCTCCATTTTTGTTTTCTTTTTCAACTTACTTTTTAAATCATATATATTAATTCTCTTTTTGTCCAATTTATCTCTTAAATTTTGTGTAATTCTAGTGTAATATCCAGGTGAATAATGGGAGTCAACATAGTCATACTTCCGTAGTAACTCCATTTCTTCTTTTATCCTTTTTTCATTCCATTGCGTTTTTTTCTTTTTCAAAACACAGTTCATCTTATAAGTGTAAAAAAGTTATAGAATTTCATAAAAATATGGAAAACGTTGTATTAATTGAGATTTTCAAATGTTTCTTTTTTTTAGTATATAGCATGTAGGTACCATCACGTGATACTGAGGGGGAGTAACACCGGGTCGGAATTAAGATAGCATTGATTAAGACGTAAGTTTCATAATTATGGTAAGTTTCATAATTATGATGAGTTTAATAGTTATGATGAGTTCCATAGTTATGATAAGAAGACGTTAGTAACATTTTGCTCTGCATTCGATTGTTCATGCGACGAATCCCCCGTATGAACATTTCCTTTTAGCTTCTTTAAAGTAACTAGCTGTGCAATAAGTTAAACACGGACATACGCACTCTTGCAAATGCTTACATTTTCATCGGAATCAGATTCATATTCCTCACTCATTGACTGATCAGAAAAAAATACGTTCATGTTAAACTGCTCAGGTATAAATCTAGAAAAATCTCTTACATTTAAATCATTTTTAGCCTTGGTCAACAAATTATGAACGTTGTTTTTTATTTCAAATTCTTTATTGTTTCCTATGGTGTATTTTAGGTAAGTATTTTTTTTTTCTTCATTAGTATCATAATCCGAATTGTCTGACGTAAAATTTACTGAAAAATTCACATCTTCATCATGAAAAAAGTTATCATAATGTAGATAATCCAAAATGTAAGATCGGTTGTATTTAGTGTTGTTTTTCGAAGATATATTCAGCGGTTCTTTCTTCATTTTTTTCTTAATGTTTAATTGATTCTCCTACAAGTGTGAAGAAATCAGCATTCGAATTGTGACATATGATAATGATTTTCAGAAACTACACAAATTGTGAATTCTTTCTGTAGCGTTCTTTAATATGAGTGTTAATTTGTTTGTCAGCTAGTTCGATAATGCTATTTTTATTAATTTTTTTTTTTTTTTTCTCTCAATTCTTCTTCCTTATTACTTCAATTTCCTCTTTGTGTTGCTCATTAGGCCTAATAGAACAAAAAGGAAAATGAACGATATTGGATATATAAACATGAATTAGCATAATTTGATAGGAAACTCCCTATATGTCTTATATAGAGTAGTTGAATATATTTTAAAGAATAATACCTTATACTTTCATCAGATTCTAAATCATAGTCGAAGTCTAAGAAATTGAAAAATATTAATTTTATAGTCAAATAGATAAAAATCATATACTGAAAATTTATTCATCATCCTACGGAATGATTAAGCATATATACACTTTTACTCTTACTCTCACTCTTACTCTAATTCTCATTTATTCTTTTATAATTTTTCACGATTATACAATTTTTGAAAGAAAGACAGACATACCATTATTGAGAACATCCAGTATTAAATTTTCTATTTTAACCTTGTCACTACTAGGATCTTGCTTGTAAACAACCTTCTCAAAGTTATCCACTACGAGTGCATCATTGAGTCTTATATCTTTAAATTTGTTTTTTTTTTTTAACCCATCATTTTGTTTTTCCTTGTCAACGAAGTAAAGGTACCTACTTTTGTCAGACCATTTGTTTATCCCATCTGAAAAAAGAAAAAAATTGGGTTTTTTCACATTTTCGAAAATATGTATTTTTTTTTTTTTTTTTTTTTTTAATTGCAGATTTACTTCATTTAAATTATTTTTCTCTATGTGTCTGCATTTTCTAATTTTATGCCTTCTTGTTTTGGCCTATTCTTCCATTTTTGTTACCTTCATAGAGTAATATCTTATTATCGGAAAAAAAATTTTCCCTTGTTATTCCAGTGTTGGTCATTTTTTCTTCCACGTTTTTTGTTATGTAATACTCATTTGTTGCATTTATGTACTCATAATTTTTTTTTTTATCGCCATCTTTATATGTAAAGTTATACCTCTTTCCATGACAGTTGTTCTGACCTGAAGGTCTTTCGTCTTTAGGTGCATTTATAAAATCGTGAACAAAACTAACATTTATGTATTTCTTATCATCATCAAAATCTCTTTCTCTGTCGAAAGTGTAAAAGTACGAGCATACATAAAATGAAACAGATATGATATATGTGTCTGTGTATATGTGTTTTTGTGTGCTTATGTGCATATTTAAATGCCTAATCTGGGTATTGAAGGTAAGAAGTATAACTTTATCTCATGCGGATAATTTCATATTTATACCTTATGTAAGACGGGTCAATTAGTGTCATGTTTTTGTCATTGGGTGCTACTATCTTTAAGTCATTAATGTTATCATGTTCTAAAAATTGTAAAATAGGGAGGAGGAGGAGGAGGAGGAGGAAATGCAATTTTTCAGATTAAACATGTAGCAAATTTTGGTTGCAATTTCTCTGAAAAAAAAAATGATTAGATTTTTACCCTTCTTTTCTAGATTATCAAATTTGTTCATATATTCGATCCCATTTTTGTAGAATTGTTTTGTGTTTTCATCCAGCGTGGTGATCCGGTCTTGGTTTAAGAAGGGTATTACAGTATGATGGATATGTAGAAAGTAACGGATATTATTTTGTTTTCTATTTTATTTTCATTTTTTCATTTACAGTTTCTATTTTATAACATTTTAACCTGCAAGAAGTTCTCCGTCACTATTAAGGTTGACGTCCCCATGTTCAGTCGTAGATATGAACGCCTCTATACACAGAAAGGGTAAAAAGTAAAAGAAATAAAAATAATAACAAAATAAGAAAATTTTCCTTTTGCTATAAGAAGGATACTTTAAATTATTAAAATTGTGATTCAGAAGGGCGCTATGAAGACGTTTTCCCAAGAACGTAAATACTTATATATATATATATATATATATGCACACTAGAATGCTTTTAAATAAAATATGCATGAATATTTTCACTTTTTCATTCTTTTATAATATTTTTTAACCGTTTAAATTTGTTAATATGTCTTTTGATACTTTTAATGGATTATTCATCTTATGCTTGTGTTAATTTTGTTTGATTTACACAAGGTTCATTCGAAGAGATAAAAAAAAATATATAAGCCAAAATTAAGGCTAAAATGAAAATTGCAACAATTAACACACATCCATGTTCTAGGTATAATGTGGAAAAGGAGTTATGTGCTTACACTAGTTGATAAAATGTGACCTATCCAAAAAGAAAAAAAAAGAAAAAAAATTAAATAAACTAAACTGAAATAAAATAAAATATAAATACATAAGAACTATCTTAATAGAAAAAAAAAATATATATATATATCATTAATCTTCGCTTATAAAATAATAAAGAAAGACTTGTGCCTTCAAACAATTATGTAAAATGTAACTTCATAGCATTAAAAAAGTGGTGGAGGATACAGACTTGTGATTCCCTTTTTTTTTCACCTCACTTTGTTGTAAATTACTTCATAGCAATTCTCTTTCCCCCCTCCTACCTTGAATAGGAAATAATCGGTGAACATGGAAAATATACGTAAATAAATGCACAGCTTAGGAAAACAAGTAAAGAAATAAACCTCGTGGGGATGTACAAGGCACAAAATTTTGCATGAATATTAGTGCGTTGTCATGTTAGGGAAGGTGAAGTTTTATTTATTCTCATACTTATGTTATTAAAAACATTCAGGAAAAATAATATTTTTAACATAAAAATTGGTGAATACTTTTTATTTTTTTTTTTTTTTCAGCGTGTAAGTGTTTGTGATTATAGTTGCACAGCAACGAAAATTAAGGTTATTTCAGCTGGTCTTATGCCCTTGTTGATTTAATTAAAGTTTGAAAATTTTTATAGGAATAATTTCATTTTTTGTAATTCACTTTTTTTTTTGCATTTTCCTACTATTTTTACTTTACCCTTTTTGGTCTACCCTTTTTTTAGTCTACCTTTTTTTCCCTACCCTACTCGCTCTCAAATCTCCAATTGAATTTTATCATGAAAAATAAGGTCTATCTATTACTAGACGAGAAATTATTTAAACTAAAAGAGCTATACTTTTGCCTTACTTGTTCACAAATTAAAAATGAATATAACCTGAAGCAAGAAATCGAATACTACTTTTGCAATGGGTGTACTCAAATATATACAAAAAGCGAGTCAGCAATTTACTCCTATGAATGTTTGCGCTGCTTCAAATGCCCCTGTTGTTTCAGCTGCTTAACAATCTCACAAAAATATTTTGATAAACCTATTGAGAAAATATGTAATTTAGAACCTCAGAATAATGAAGCTAATGATAGTGGTTCGGAGAATCAGAATAGAGTGACAAACAATTACATGCATGAGAAAAGTAGCAAAAATGTTGAGGACGATTTGAGTAGCACCCCCTCTTGCACATTTTACACTAAAAATGTGAAAAAATCAAGTGAAGAAAAAATATCCTATGAAGGAAATAATTCATTAGATACTGAAGACGAAAATAACATAAATGAAAAAGACAACAAAATGGATAACAGTGTGTGTACTTTTTTTAAAAAAGGGAAAAGTCTATTTTATTTTAAATGTCCCTATTGTTTATGGTCCTCTATTAATTCTTTATATAACACAAAGCTAGATGAATTAATTGGAAACATGATAATTTCGGAAAGAAACTGTGTATTTAAGAGTTATTTCAAAACCGTCTTAAGTGAGCTCATAAGAAATAATGAACAATTGAGGGAGAAGAAAAATTTAAAGAAAACAAACAAAAATGCAACTTTGCATAAAATAGGAAAATTCAGTCCTATCCATGATGTCAACGATTGCCTTAAATCACATGATTCTATATACAAGGAAATTTCAGGGCAGTTTTTAGCAAAAACAGGAAGAGATAAAGATGAAGAAAAAGAAAAAGATGAGGAAAAGAAAAAAAAATACATGCTGATATGTAAGTCTAAAATAAAAGTAGATAACATCCGATTGAAGGATATACTAAATGCAGAACATGTTAAAGATCGTGAACTGTCTCGGGATATTTTCGAGTTGGAAAATGAGAATGTGCAATATTTAGACCCAATAGAATTTCATCTGCAGAAGGAGTTCAAAGTAATGGATCAACACTGGGAACATAATAAAATGGTGGAAAATCATATAAATGGAGAAAACTCAATTAATAACGGCGGTAGGAAAAACAAAAAGGATAGCATAAATGGAGGACCTCCAAGTGAAGAGACCATAGAAAAATTAAAAAGCAATGCAAAGAACAATCTAATAATTCATTCCAAAAGTAATATATCAATTGAACACATACACGATTACCCCTACAATTTTTATAAAGGCATTAGTAAGTTAAGACCTCTAAGAACCAAGCTAGTAAACAGGAAGTCGAAGAGATGTAGTACTTGTAAGCAATACATATTAAAGCTTCATAATACAAATTTATCTTCATCTACAAGATTGGATAATAATGCGATGAAATTTATACCGAGAATATATATTAATGACTTCAAAGTTGTAAAGAGAAAAAATGGAGTTTTAAATTTCATTTTAATAAATCCACTTGACTCAGAAATGAATATAAAAATAATACCAGAAATAGAATATAATTTTTTGAAAGCCATGAACATAAATAAAATAATATCAAATTGCAAATCTAAAGCTGCTTCTTTTGAGTTTACATTGGACACATATGACGAAATTATAGATGAGTTATTAAAAGGAGAAAAAAACGATATCCAAAATGTGGTAACAAGTGAATATATTATTATAAAAAGGCAGAATAACATGGCCTTAGTAATTATAAGTTTTTATTACACAGAACAGGATATTTTGGGCACCGAATTTTATCCTGAAAAAAACAAACTACCAGATGTTCCAGAGGTGGGGAGTGATAGTAACAACACAGAAGTAGATCAGGTGAGGAAATTAAATTTCCCACTCATATTGGAATGTTCGTTTTCCGATAAATCAAAGAAAGTACATAAATTAAAATTAAATCTGCTCTTTACGAATTACATTAGTCCACGTCCGTTTCGCCATTATGCATTGAATGACTCTGATTAGAGAAAGTAGATGAAAATCCCCTGGTGGATGTCTTCAATTCGTGTATAAATTAGTTTAAGGTTTGTTATTACTAATTAAAGACTTCCTTTTTTTTTTTTTTTTCGTCTATTTAGTATTTCTTGAAAATGCGCCATTATTATTTCTCCTTTTTGATTTTTCACATAGGAGAGGAAACGCGTTGATAAACAAATTTTTTATACCATTACCCAACACTATATACACATATATGTATATGACAAACCATTTGCATATTCGAAGCTATACGTATGTGAGTTTAAGATATGTTGGAATAAAACGATAAAACTAGCACATATACCATGCATCATATTAATTACATTTCGTATTAGTTTGTTTCGTTTCATTTATCCCCAATAAACTTTCCCTATTTAATAATTGATTATCATTGGAACAATATACAATATCATTATCTTTTATCTTTGTGTTTCTCCTTCATGGCATTTTTACATTGGCCCTTCATATATAAAAGTTTGGAATATTTAATTAATATTATTTGTGTAATGATTATATAATAATAATGTAAAAACGAAAAAGAATTGTGCCATTATATGAAACACTTTTATGATTTTTTCCATTGAGCAATCTTGGTAGAATATACAGTTATACAAAAATTTGTAAACTGAAAAAAAAAAAAAAAAAAAAAAAAAAAAAAAATCGGTTTACACTGTGTTATATGCAAACCGCAATGTTATACGTATTGAAATACCGTTGTACTTGAGGAGAAGTACCTAAACGGGAGTTGGCTTCATATTTGGCAGGAATCAAAAATTCAAGCGACAGAAAAGGATGAAGAAAAATCTTGAAACTTGTGAAATGTTTTGAGCCATTGAGAAAAGTGCTGATGAGTTATTACTTAAGCGGAGAGACTGAAAAGCTCACAATTCACTCGTGTTACACATATATATTAATCTATTCATATGTACATATAATACCAATCTGATATGACAAAGTTGTAAAGGTTAAATGCCATTATGTAAGATAGCTAATCATGAAGAGAAAAGAGCTATCACTTTGAGCATTTGTGAACAATTTTGATTTATGCAAATCAGTTTTTGCTGTTTTTCATCACATTTTGTCATTTTGGCTAGTTCTCTCATTAGGCCCACTCCTACCATTTGGGTAAATTTTGCCATTTTCGCCGCCATGCACTTTTAGCTGCGCTTCCTACGTGTCAATCAAATTAAGAACTATGAAAAGTGCAAAAAAGGAAGATCAAAAAGTATCGGCAAAACTTGAAAAGACGAATGACGACCACAGATTTCTGAAGTTATACGACTCAGATACCGAGTCCACTATAGACGATAAAGGGAATCAACCATTTATGCTTTATAAAAATATAAAAATAAGCAATGATGAAAAAAGAAAAACACTTAGCAAGATATGTTGCACCAAGAATCACTTATTCATTAGCACTTCTAGTGTGTTTAGCCAAGTACGCATTTTTAATTACAGCAATTTGGTAAACTCAAGGAAGGAAAATGAAGAATTAAGTAGTATTTCTAAATCAGGTGAAAATAGGCAAACAAATGAAAAACAAAAAAGAATTAATAAAGAAGAAGAAAAATATGAACAAAATAACGATGGTGATACCTGCATAAGTTTATGTAACATTTACAATAAGAGTAAATGTTACACCTCAAAACGGGAATCAACTCAGGACAATATGCTAAGCGTAGAATTTTTTAATAACGAAATTAAAAAGAAATATATAGGATCTAGTGAGAGTGCGAAAAGAAAGGTGAATCCATGCCATTACCCAAATGAAATGAATTCTAAGGGAATTACGTCAAAGGGGGAAAAATCCAGTAATATCAATTTTCTAAAAAAAGACAATGGGAAGAAAAATACAACGAAATTTATTCGATATGACACGAAGAAAGAAGTGATAAATCTTAAGGAAAAAGATCAATTAGAATTAAGCTATAATGAATCCGTTTTTCGAGAGGAGTATTTATATTATGATAATTTTGCAGGAATTCCTACACTAAAAAAAGAAACGCGCCCAATTATAATTACAAAAGAAATGCGAGAAGAAGAAAGAGATAAAAGGGAAAAAGAAGAAGAAATTGAAAAAAAAAAAAAAATAGAAGAAGAAAATTTAAGAAATGAACAACTAGCAAAAAATGGCTGCTACATGAAAGAAAATATTTTAGAAATAAATGTGGATGTAATTAAGAGAAAAACAACCCAAGTGAATAATTTATTAGAATATGTTGGTGCATTTGATAATGTATCATCCCCAATCATACTAATGAAAAAGAATAAAGATGAAAATATTTTATCAGTGTTAACCTACAGTAGTGATGTATACAGTTATGATATTAGTGAAAGTTCATTAAAACAATTAAAAGAAAAAAGAATTAAAAAAGTAGAATTATTTAGTAATATAGAAAATTATTTTATTGAACAAGAAAAGAATAATATATCAAATGAATTCTTAGAAAAAGATTTTGGAGAAGAAGCAACAGCATCACCACTATCTGTGTGTAATGCACATTTTACAAATTCGGTTAAATATTTTGATTTCCTCCCTGATGATAAAACATTAATATGTGTTGGCCAAAACAAGGATTATTTTCTTTCATTTATTAATTGTTATAATGGTAAAAAAATAATATATCATAAGAAAATAAAAATAAAAAAGCCAAACCATAGTACACACCTTAATTCGAATAAATTGGGTAAAGAGAAAATAATGCCCACATTAATGTACGATTTTAATTATGTATGTGTTGAAAAGGAGAAAAAAAATTTTAACGGACAAATTGGATATTATGTATATATTGGATCTTCATGTGGTTATTTAATTTTTACCTTTATTAGTGAAAAGTTTCTACAGTTTATTAATAACTTACTGACAAGTGATGAAGTGAGAAGTGGATCTCTTTTCACATACAACGATGGTGCTGACGACAACACGCAATCGAAAAGTTTATTAGAGCATGTTATAGGAAATGCGGATGATGTGTATACGATTAGCAAGAACGAATTGTATGCACTCTTCGATGATGAACATAATGGAAAGATGAATGCGAATGTTAATATGAATGGACCGAATGGCAAAGACAATTTTTTTAACAATGCTAAGGAAAATATTTTCAAAGAAGCCGAAGATAACTCTTTTTCTTATGCATTTTACATTTCTAAGAATGTAAAAATGAATTCCATAATAAGCTTAAATACACACAAAAATGAGTATATTCATTTACTTGTAGCACTGAATGACGGACGGTTATTAAACTTTCTTTTTCATATTTATCCACACTTTACGCCCACCACGTCGTTATTGACAAGTAGTGAATACTATCCTGTGTTATGTCAAAATTATGTAGAAAAAAATTTCGATCATAACAAGTCCCAAAATAATGACAACAACACAGGGGTTGCTTCCATTCCATCTTCTATCAATAATAACAACTTTGTAAAACAAAGTGAAAAAGTTTTATATGATTTTACAGGGTTACACAAATCGACCATTATAAGCAAAATTAATTTATACAAAAGTGGCCCGCAAAACTTTTATGTTTTTATAAATTCAAACATAACAAAAATTTGTGAAATGTCCGATAAAAATTTTTACACAACATATATGCTAAATATGTACAATAAAAAAATTCATATTTTACATGAGCACCTCTCGTACATTATTGACTCATGTATATGTTCTCATTTTTATTTTTGTTTAAATGATAATAACACTATTGCCGTTTTTGCGGCCTCTCGTGAGAAATGAAATTGTTTTGCAGATTATATCCCCGTGAACAATTTTTTTCTTCTCCAAAATGGAAAATTTGTTTTTATGCACAAAGTGCTAATTTTAAAGGACCTTGATTTGTGCTGACAATATATAGAAAAAAAAAAAAAAAAAAAAAATGGATATGAAAAAAAGGGTTGTTTGTCACTAGCTTTTTTAGTGGACTACTCTCCTCCCACATATTGCACCAAAAGGTATATTGAAAGAAAAAAAAAAAAAAGATTCATCCTTAAGCAGTATATAAAATTATGCAGATCTTCATTTTGACACCTAATAAGATTTATATAGGCCTTTTTTTTTTTCCCCTATTTCGAGATTGATAATTTAAGACTAAGGCCCACATCAGTACGCTCAAATTTTGGCAAGCATACATGGGATTACAATATATATATATATATATGTATATGTTTACCTTTTTGCTGTGCCCCTGCTGAACTCCTTTTCCACTGTTTTTCAAAGCTAATTCTTTTCGAGAAACACTCTTGAAACACGAAGTCTGAAATTAGATATAGACATTTCGCCAATCTTTGTAGCTTTTTTCTTTACTAGTGAAATTGTCCCATTCCACATGTGCACACATATTAAAACCTAACATACTTGGTTATCATGACGCTTGTAAGAAGAGTTAACAAGAACGTTTTGCAAACTTTTAAAGAATTATATAGAACGGGGAAAAGGCTGAATATACACAAAACCACGTTTTTATGCCAGACATATGAAAAGAATTGCTGGAGAAAAACAAGGTTGAGAGAAGAAAAGGTTTATCATAAGAAATATAATTTTTTAAAGTATGCACATGATGTTGTTAACTACGGAATTGAAAATAATTTAAAACTTGAAATTGAAGAAAAAAACATTGTAGAGGAAGATTCATATATATATGAAAATAAAAAGGACGAGTCTGAAAGAAACATAAAAGATGAAGTTACCTGTGTTGATTTGGAAATAAAAAATACATTGAAATCGTTAGAAGATATTAACAACAAATATAATCAGAATGCTAAAAACGCCATACATATTTATTACAATTTCATGAACAAAAATGTGCCATTTAAAAAAAATGAATTTATAAAAAAATACAGCAATTTATATAACCCAACAGATTTAACAATACTTTATTATTATGTAAAAAAGTTTAAATTACTTACAAATAAAAGGAAACAGTTAACGAATAAGTTGCATATTTTAAAATTAAGAAAAAATGTATTTGATAAAGTGAATTATTCTTTTTCAGTTGACAAGCTGGAGCAGATGTTTTACGACCACGCCAAAAAAATTAATGTGTTATGATTGTCTACCTACGGAAGGTCACCTATACACATGTATATGAATATGTATGTTTATGAACATATATGTATATTTGCTTGTTCAGATATATTTCCCCTTGTATGAACGACTTACAGATTGTGAACACCAGCACCACTAGTTTCCTTGCTAAGTTTTTTTTTTTTTTTTAAATACCCTTTATGAACAATAGACAAGGTTAAAAACACTCGTACAACCAGAGTGAGTTGCTTACATTTGAAGTGTTGACACGAATATCCCCAACATAAGATCACTTCGATAGATTATTTCATTTTCACGTTTCGCTATCTTATTTCAGAAGGATAAAAATCGTTTAGAAGTTTCTTCTGATTGATAGATATTTCATTAATTTTCTCATCAATTTCTTTTTTATTTATATATGCCTCGTTCTTTATGTCCCTTATCTGACCTTCTATGTACTCCTTAAAGTTATAGATGTTTTCTTTGACGTCGCGCATGTCATTATTTAGCTTAGAAAAAGGAGAAAATCAAATGAAATAATTATAGAACAAATGTGTACTTTTACAATATGTGAATATGTATATGTAACCATGAATGCACACTTGTTGGTGAAGCAAGAACAACAGAAAAAAAAAAAAAAAAAGGAACATTACATTGTTGAGAGATGCCTCCAACTTTTTGTTCAAGGTTTCATTTTCTTCATTTATCAATTGCAGAATTTCAATGTTTTGTTTTTTACTATTTATTTGATTGCTTTCCTTATAATTCGCTAACTCTTCTTTTACATTTTCAATGTTTGTATTCATAACACTTAGCATCTATGATACAATATAGGATACAGTAGAATTTTAAAGAAGAGAATAAAAAAGGTATATTTAAGTAGTACACACATGGTTGGCGTGATATACAAATAATGGTTTAATTTGTGGACCATGCATACGTGAGTACACACAAGCTTAGATATTATATAGTAAGCGAAAATACAAATAAAAATGCATAATATTATAAGTTTTACCGCTTTTATTTTATCAAAATACGTCCTCATGCTTGTTTTTATGAGATTTGTACTTTCCTCCTTTTGCTTCTTCAATTTTACTATATCATTTTTTACAATTTCAAAATCATCCATAAATGTATTGTTTTCTAATACATTGACTTTATTGTTTTTATTTAACTGATCTAAATAATATTTTAACTCTTCTAAATTTTCATGTGTATTATCCTTAAGGGAGTTTATTTTTTCATCAAAATATGACTTCATTTTATCTATATGCTCAGACAGATCTTCATACTTCCTTTTGTTGTTTTCCTTTTCTTCTAAAAATAAATCCTGCAAGGTTTCAAAAACATTCTTCCCTAAATCCTTTTGGAATAAAGAGGAATGGTGAGGTAAACAGTTTCAAATATAAGCACATGTTCATGTATTATTTATCATGCTTCATATACATATTTTGCATGAACAACTCATTCTAAGTATTTGTCAAGGCCAAAGAGCTTCGTTAAAAACAGTGTTTGTTGTTTTGTTCGTCAAATGGGGGTAGAAATTATAATCTACATTTCATAAAAGGATTCATAGGAATTACTTTCTTTTTTGACGTTTCAGTGACATCTTCATACTTTTCAGAGGATAAACTTTTCGCATTACAACGTTCCATTTTTTTTTTTCATTTTTCACGTTAAAATCTGTATACACACAAGAGTAAGTATGTATCTACACATTAGCGATTACAAGTATATATATATATGTATATATGCGTGTATACACACATGTACATATATATGCTTGCAAACACATTTTAAAAGTTCAGCATTCCAAACACTTTCAAAAAAATGCTAAATCCGATGTACATCTCGATGTCTTCTACCCGGTGATAGTAAATTAAGAAAAAAAAAAAAAAAAAAAAAAATTTAAACTTATTTTTTCTTCATACTTCATATCTACAAGACATGAAGCTTTGTGAAATAACATCGGTTTGTGTTTTTTATGGAGTACAAATAAAAAAATAAAAATAGAGTTAATTAATGACATATGCATATATAAATATGAATATATAAATGTGCATATATAAATATGAATGTATAAATGTGAATGTATAAATATGAATGTACAAATATGAATGTATAAATATGTATGTAAAAAAATAAATATACATGTCATATACACAATAATAATAACTTAATAAATGTGCAATTATTTACTGGAAAGTAAATGTACTTTTAAATGTGTCACATACGATGAAAATTAATTGAACAGGAGAAGGGAAATTAAAATGAAAAATCAAAATGCGCGGGATGCTTTATGTCCCGTTATAGAATGTTAAATGAATGTAACAAAAAAGGAAAATATTTTAAAACAGTAAATTATAAAAAAGTAAGATAACTATTGACACTAGAAAAAATAGCAAAATAATAAACGTTAAACTTGTGTTTTTTTGCATTATTAGTGATAAATACGCATAAACGTGAGATATTTTTAATTTAGTCATTTCAAATTATTTTCATACACATATATAATTATGACATTTCCATTCATCGCATGTTTATATTGTATATATGCAAGCGGATAAATAGTTATATATATATGTGTAAATTATATATACATTTGTAACTCCCGTGTTCAACCTGCCACACAAGTTGGCAGATACACACAAAGGGTTACATCTTCTAAAACAAAATAAATTAATTATAATTTACGTGTTCTTTTATTTACGCCTACTTGAATGCTCATTGTGTCTTTCTCGTGAGCGATTTGTGCTACTGGATCTACTTCTATGAAACGACGAATGTTTTCTTGATCGTTTGCTCCTGATGGAGTGGTGTGTTCTACTGCTCCTATCACGAGATCTGTGATGTTTTGAGCTCCTTCTGTTATCATTAGATCTTCTTCTATGCTCACGATCACGATAATTTTTTTCCCTTTTGGAGGATTTATCATCATGTGCGTATTTTTCTTTTCTATATTCTTCAATAATTTGTTCTCTTTCTTTCACATTTTCTTTTAATTTGCTTAAAGCATTTCTTATTTTTTCAAATCCTAAATGCTGTTTTCCATTAACATGATTCTCAAAACGTTGAATCATATCCCCTGCAGATTTCATTGCACCGCATATTTCACAAACCTACAACGGTTTCGAAACATAAATTCAAAAAATGAACAAATGATGTGTATATATAAAACAAAGTGTAAGACGTGAGAATATACATAAAAAAATGCATACGTGAATGTCTAATAAGAAGGAAATTTTTTTTTTTTTTTTTTTTTCTGTACATGTAATATACCATCAAATTGGGTTCAGCTGGCTTATCAGACTCTTCATTTAATCTCTTGATTTCTGCTTGCAAGGTAACAATTTGGCTGTTAAAACTGGTAGCCTTAACTAAATCTCCCTGAAGGAATGGTATGATGAAAAAATACATCAAATGTGTATAATAGTAGAGTTTAAAAAATTATATAATTCTGCATAAAATAATTATTATAATGAATGATAATAAACTCTTCATGTGAATTACCTTTTTTTTAGAATCTTCTTCCTGCTTTATTAAGTCCGATATGTGACTATTGATACTTTCTATTCTACAAACGGCGCAATAGATGGATGCAACAATGACAATATCTGTGAACATATAAAATGCATATATGTTACATATACATTATAACTCTCTGTGCACGTAAGAAACTTTCGCACATAATATATCACTGCAGCTCCTTACTTTTCTTTGTTATCAACATTGTTTTTGCTGTTCTCAGACATGTGTTTTAATTTTTCTTTGCTTCTTTTAATTTTCATGTTAGCCACTTCAATAATTTTTTCTAACGTTTCTAATGGGAAAAGTGTTAGAAAAAAAAGAGAAAAAACGAAAAAAATAAATGTAAAGTGATACTCTTTTAGGAGTAATGTATAGGAGTGAAAAAGTTTTGAAAAAAAAAAAAAAAAAAAAAAAAAAACGATATTACTCATAAATTTTTGTTGATATTTTGCTAAATAATATTTATAATTTTCATCCTTTGCAAATTTCTCTTTCAGCACTTCTGAATGTAAGTTTTCACATCTACAAAATGGGGATTGCGTGGAAAAGATGTGTTAAAAATACGTGAAAGAATTCAATATGAAGTATATTTGTATGTTTTTGAGCCCAGGTTTTTTTTTTTTTTTACGAATTTGAAAATTGTTTATCTTGCAGAAAATGATAACTTTTTTTTTATTAAATGCTAGATTTCCTTGTCCAAAAGATTTTTTCTATATTTTCAAATTCTTCTTACAACATAGGAATGTACATATATATACGTGTACACATGTGCTTAGAAGCTTGTGCAAGAACAGACGAATAGGCACTCATTTAATTGTCAAACTTTCTCATTTCATATAATTACCTCCCTATGTCACTTTTTGTATTTGGGAAAAGGTCATGTGGACAAAAATCAATCAAGTAATACTTGCATACCTTTAAAAAAAGTATGTAATGTTTATGTTTAAAAAATTTCATGATGTGTATGAAAAAAAGTGAATTTGGACTTATCATTTTTTAATGCTTATTTTTATGTACATTGTCATCTTTGAATGTGTGTTTTTTCCTGGAATCCGTTTCATTTCTGTCCTTTCCCATTAGGGAATCTAGCAATGCTGCGATGCATATGGAAAAGGAGGGAATATATATGTAGACATACATGTACGGTGGCATACGTTCACATTTGCAAATTCATAAAAAATGTAAAACGGAAATGTGCATAAATTACGGATTCTATTTATAAATTGGGCCGGTTGATATATACATAACAGCGAACATATAAATAGTGACATTATATGCACTACGACATGGATGCATACTAATTCTTGAATGACTCATTAAAAAGATCTTTCATGAGTCAAATTACTATGTGTGGATAACAGCCGTCATCAAATGCATCCTATAAAAAACACACCTCTAAATATAACATGAATTGTCAACATATTTGCATTCAGATTTTGTGTAAAATATATTCATTATTTTATATATATGTATGTATATTTTTTTTTTCTTTTTTTTTTTTTTTTTTTTTTTTGCGCTTACATCTCATTTCCTCCATGATCGAAAATGTTACTATTAGAAAATACCCATTCCATAGGTGGGGAGAATGAAGATACGGTATGTTTCCTTTTGTATTTTGTGTGCAGTTTTTTCTTCCTTTTCTTTCTTTATTTTGTTATTAGTTTACTTTTATACTTTCCCAATCATCAGTTTAACCTTTCCGTGGTTAAAGTAATCATAATGTTCTTTCAAATTATTGCAATTTATTAGTTTTAAAACCGGTACAGGTGAAACAAAACAAACGAAATATACAGTGTATATATATTGAGTATAAATACATATATATATGCATATGTATATGTATACTCATTTATATTTATGCATTTTTAATCTATTAATTTGTTACAGCTTTTTTAAAAATATGATAAGGTACAATGAATAAATGAGCGGAAACAAATGATCGTGGGGAAAAAATGTGATGAAAAAAACATGGAAAAAAAAAAAAAAAATAACAAAGAGTAATGGAAAAAAGAGGGAAAAATAATTTTGTAAAAATACAAGGATAAAAGTATATATGGAACGGTTAAACATTAAATAAAATGAAATGAGCATACTTGAATATATATGCATAATATAAGATTGATGTAAGAACATATATATCTCCAATTCATAGGGAAGCACAAAATTAGGTGAAGCTAAAAGGTGCGCAAAGTTAGCTAATATCTTTCTCATCTTTTTTTTTTTATAAATTTTCATATATATATTTGTATTTATAAATATTTATTTTATTTTATTTCTTTGCAGTGTTAAAATGGATGAAACCGAAAGGAGATTTACTATCTAGAGCAGCATGATGGTTTCATAAACAAAACGTTCATCCCAGGGAGCTTACAAAATGTGTTATGTGTGTAAATATGTATAATACACATATTATTCAATATTTTCCTCCTTATTACTAAAACTGTTAAAACATAATGGATATGATATAAGTTTTAACGATTCTTTAACTGAGGTGAAAACTTTCCTGTAAAAAACAGCACCATAAAAAAAAGGCAAAAGTAGTAAAACGATGCATGGAAAAGAAGAAACTGTTTTAAGTAGACCCGCCTCCCCACTTCCCTTGGTTTTTTTATTAAAAAAAAATATAAGGTATACACTGCATGCGCATAGAAATTGTGAAATATAATGCAAACAAATGATGTAAATATATATTTATATACCCTTTTTTTTTTATTTTTTTTTCTCTCTATCTCTCCCACTCCCTTTCACTCTCTCTCTCTCTTTCTTTTTTTTTTTTTTTTTTTTTTTTTTTTTTTTTTTTTTTGATTTACGTATTTTCCGTGTTTAGGCAATTCAGCAAATAGGGGTAACAAATAAACAGATGTGCTTTATCCTCTGAATAGGGGAATTTCGATAAATGGGAAAAATTTTAAATGGGAATATTTAAAAAAGTAGAATTTCCCAAATATAACAAAAGAAAAAAGTCACACTGGGGAAAAAAAAATATGGTAATTCTCCACTCATGTGCATATACATATGGTTGCACCAATTTTCCTCTTCCACTACCTAGGCATTTTAACGTTGAACTGCTGTTCGTGCATATGTAGGAGTAGTTGCACTTCAATTTTTTCATTTCATCTAAAATAAATAAAACTTCGTCTGCATTCTTATTAAGGGGGGAGAAAAAAAAGAAGACATGTGCTTGTATTATTTCGTAACTGTGATTTTAATTCACATTATAATTTTAAATACGTTTATGTAAAACAGAAGAAAAATATTGCATTAATTAAATGGAAGAAAAAGACATAAGGAATTACTTCATTATTTTCACTAGAAAAATTCCTCAAGGTCAAAACACATTTCTTTAACATGATTAATGTTATAAAAGTTGTGTAATAATTATCGTTGTAATTTTCCTTGGTCATCTTTTCATATTCCTCAAATAATCTGCATATGGGGAAAAAAAAAGAAAAAAAAAAAAAAAACATAGCATTTAGGGCGTTGCAAATCTTGGGCACAGAACATACGTGCTGTACAAATTGCAATAAATGAGGAAACACTCACATTTGTAGAGTCCAGCTAGAAAAAGCTCTTCTTTTTTTGTCATTAAGTTCACTTATAATCTTCGTCTGTACAGAGAAAAATCATTTTTTGTGAAAACAGGAAGAATGTTTAAAATATATGTTATGCATTAAGGAAGCGATTTTCAGTGCTTTGAGATTTCTTTGTTTTATTTTTTCAAGTTACCAAGTAGATTTTTATAAATAGAGGAGCCTTGGAATTTTCTATTAAGTAATGGTTTCGTATGAACTTTATGAGCATTATGTCCAACATATCAATTTTGTCATTGTTACCTGCAAAAGAAAAAGAAAAGTGTAACAAAAAGAATGGAAAATACGAAAAAAAATACATAACATATTACAGTATATGTACTAATGTAGAGGGCGAAATATGGGAATCAAATAACTACACGCAGAAAAACACGTGGGGATTCTTTTTTTCTTTTTCTCTTTGTACAACTTACAATTAACGAAGAGTATTTTTTCGACGGAGAAAATAATTGCATACCAATACTTTAATAAATTTTCCTTTGACATATTGCCAGATTTTTGAAGCATATTATAGGTAATTTTTAATAATATAATAATACTTTCGTAAAATACAAAACACGAATTATTATTTATATTATGTAAAAAGCATTTAACATGGGATGCTATAATATACGGAAACATATTAACAAAAGAAAGGAGAAGGGAATAATTTTCATTCTGAGAGAATATACTGTAATATTCATTTCTAATGAAATTACAAAGGATTATAGAAAAAACTACATTGGTATTATAATTAGGATATAAATTGAATTTATTGTGAATATAATATATCAAAAAGGGGATAAAATAATTAAATAATCCTATTGAAAATGTTTGAAAATACTCTATATAATTATTTAATGGGTATATTTTTTTATAATTTAGTGTAAATAATCTACTACATTCTTTGTTTTCTTCATTTAATTCTTTTATGTTTATCTCCATTTCGAGTTTATTATATGTATCATTTAATTCTATCTTTTCTATTATTTCATCTGAATTTTCATTAAATAGTATTTGATCATTAAAAAGGAAATGTACTAATTTGGTAAAAATGGATTTATTCATTTCACTCCCAGACAGATTAAGTTGTAAATATTTCACACATTTCAAAAGTTCGTCATTTATTAGAATATTTATTTTGTCACATTCTAATGTTTGAAATATATCCATCATAATTGTAAAAATTTCACTATTATTGTTCCCATTTAAATAAATTTCATATATATTCTTATTCTTCAAATTTAAAGACACTCCATGTCTTTCTGAAATATACACATTTTTATTATTTTCTAGTATATTGTAAATATTTAGTGGATCATCTGACACTTGATTTCTTTGATATTCAAAAGTGAAATGTCTGTTTATAAAGGATAAATCTTTTTCGGTGTTTAGATCTTGGACATTTTTGGTTTCCTTTTGAAACTCATTTTTTGTTTCCTCTTGAAGCTCTTTTTTTGTTTCCTCTTGAAGCTCATTTTTTGTTTCCTCTTGAAGCTCTTTTTTTGTTTCCTCTTGAAGCTCATTTTTTATACCAGATGCTACACTTGATCCATCCTGCACACTTGAATTCTTACATTTGGACACATCCAAATGGTTGGTGATTACCTCGTCTTGGGTTCTAATAAAATAATCGAAAAAGAGTTTGTTCAAAATAGAATCGTGGTTCAAAAAAAAGTATGTTTTTTTTTCCCCTGGGCATGGAAGAGATTCCACAATAGTAGTAAATAGCAAATGAAACAAATGAAAATACATCAAGGTATGTACATATGTCCATTTGTAACAATGAATATTTTTCAAATTTTCCAAGGTGAGTTTCAATATGGAATCTTTAATTTTCGGATCATCAGTAGAATATGCATAATTGTAAATATAAAAAAGACACATATCGAATAAGTTTATATCAGTGCATCTATTTCTGTTAATGAGCGAATTTTTCATCGTGAAATAACAAACATCATAATAGGTAAACTGTGACATAAAAATATTATTCAAAATTTGTAATATGGATATATGTAACTCAAACATGTTCTTATTTTTATACCCCATAAATAATATGGTCTTTAATATATTGACAAACATATCATAAAAAGCATAAACTTTTCTGTAATTTTTCTGTTCTAATAGTATTCTATTGCATCCTTCTATTATTAAAATAAAAGTTTCAATCCATTGTTTTAGTTTGCTATCCCTTGAATGGTGAATAATAATTTTACTAAAATTTTCATTAACATAATCGTACAAATCGCAATTCTTTTCTGGTTCTAAACTAGCAGCGTTTCCATTATTGTTACTGTTGCTGTTGGGAATCATCATAATTTTTTCAATTTCCTGTAATAAATTTAGATGTTTTGCATTTTTTTTTTCTCTCTTTTTTATTTTCTTTTTTATGACATGTTCTTCCAAATCTTCTGTCAGATTTGAAAAACTATTCCTAAACTGCATCCTCAAGGTCATTTTTTCATTTTCTACTTTATCTTGCATTTGCAATTGTTTACTTCCGTGAGTTATATCATTTTCTTCACTTTTCAGGAGAGATCTACTTACTTCACCCTTTTCCTTTTCATCTTTGCCTGTAATGACTCTTCCATGCATTTTGCTCTCTCCGGTGTGATTGAAGAATTGAGCATCCATATTCGTATCATCATTCTTGAGATAATTCTCCGGATCATTCCTTAGATCATTCATCGGATCAGTCTTTTCAACTTTGGTATGATTGTTGATAGTATAATCTTCCATCTCATTACGTGTTTGACGTTCTCCCAGATTATTTATGATGATCATTGGGGGACTTTTGTCAGACCTGTTCTCGTCTTGCTCTTCATCTTTGGCTAGGTTCTCATTTTTACATTCTATCTTGAAATATTCCAATAACTTACAATAATATTTGATACTTAACCGCTTAAGCAATAAACATATTGAAGTTTTATAAAAGAAAAAATCGAATTTACATATATGTGTTGAGAGAATGCTAATAATTGTTTTAATGCTACAATTTCTGACCTCTATTCTTTCATCGAAACAAAGCTTCATAAGATGATTTAAAATGAAAATAAAAAAGCTTTTCATTTTTATATTCTTCATCTTAATTTCCTTTTGGTATATATACATTTTTTTATTTTCTATAAAACAAGTGAGTAGAAGTTTATTATTTCCTCCTTTGTTCATATCGTTTTTGTGCTGACATTTTTTGTCTTGCCCCGTAGAATTAAGGTTACTATTGAACTTTTCCTTGTCATTAATACTGCCATGGTCACTTTCACTTTTTTTCGTTTTTGTATGCTCCTTCAGCAAATGGGAGCACCCGACAATATAATCAACAATGGACCATGAAAAATTGATGGCCCTAAAAGATATGTTGTTGCCCAAAATACTTAGAGATGAAAATAATATAAGCATGTGAATTATGATCTCCATTATTTTACAAACAGGTATTTCCTCAATGTAATCTACAATTATAATCTCCAATATGTTAAAAATGTTGTTAATATTTGATATGTTTTCCTCCATTATTTGCTGGTTTTCTCCTTCTTCGCTAATATTTTTTAAAGTTTTCCTTTTTAATTCTTTTTGAAATGATACATACAAAAGGAAAATAATAAATAACCACATGTTTCTATTAAAAAAAGAAGCATTTTTTCTAATAAAATTTAAAAAGGAGGTAATGAAATATGATCTATAACTTACATAGGGGTTTACTATAAAAAAGAAGAAGGGCTTAAATAATAAAAATTGAATTTCAAAATTGTACTTATAATATATAACTGACTCTTTTATAATATTGAATAATGTGTCTATGCTTTTTTTTTGAATATCATTATTTTTACACAAGGAGAGAAGTAATATATTCATACAACAATTATTATAAATGTCTGTTATTTTGTTAATATTAATAATACATAACATTTCTATCATATGTAATGGATAAAAATCTTCGAAAATGCAAAACTTTTCTAATTTCTTAAAAACGATAAAGTAGTTACATTCATTCGTTACACTGTTGTAATATTTGTAATTTGTTTTCTCCGTCCAACTCTTCTCATAGCTTAATAAATTCTCCTTTTGGTAATTTATGCATTTTTCTTTAATTGATTTTCTATTAGGTTGCTTTTCCATGATATCTTTATCGTCTGCTTCTTCATTACACACCCAATTCATTTTTGCTTCTTTTGTTAAAAAGAAAAGATTGGAGTAGAAACAGAAATATGAAGTATACATTGGATCAAAATGGGACAGATAATAATAAAATATTTCAAAAATATTATCATTATTTTGCAAAAATTCTACGTATTTTTCGATTACATTCTTCTTTCTATTTAATTTGTTAAATTTCATGTTCTGGTGAATATTACTAGTGTTGCACAATTCCTTTTTTTCCCTTTCATCTGAATTGCTTATATACATGGAACTATCAAGTGGGGCCGTACCTAAACCAGCCGTTCTAATGTTTACATTATTCCCATTATCATTGTTGTTCGTAGTGTTATTACTCATATGGATATTCAAAGGCACAGGATGTATATCCTTAGAATTTTTCAGAATACCATAGGACCCTTCATTGACCCCATCAGTTATATCTAATGTCTTTCCATCTCTCGTTCCATTTTTTCCTCTTAGAGATTTGTTCTTACCTTCGTGTAAGACAGGACAAATGTAGTAATCTGTTGATCCTTTATTCTTATGACATAACATGGAAGATGGTATTTTTGATCTCAGTTCTTTCTGCTTAAAAAACTGATTAAATATCATAAAATGAATAGAATTCAAAATGTTAATTAACGTGGATATATTGTAAAATGTTGTATTTTTAAAAAAATAGGGGAATGAAGAAAATATTATAGTAATTTCTGCACATAATACTGGATTTTTCTGAATAAATCTTAATATGAAATAACAGAATTCTACACTTTTCGAATTTACATTTTGTATATATGTATTTTTATCTGTGTCTATTAAACTTTTACTCAGAGAAAAAATAAAATCTTCCTCATTCTTGTTAATGTAATGCAAAAAATTTAAAAATTCAATAGTTTTATTTTCTATGGATGATATATATTTATATATATAATTAATTTCAACGAGCAGGTTTATCATCTTTAGCCAATTATCAAAATGTAAGTTGTCCCCATATATAAAAAATATGCTAATTACAGCTTTTATAGACAAAATGTATTTTATGTTGTTCAAATCGTTGTTTATATAATAAGATTCTTTTAAAATAATACCGATGATTTTGTCAAAATATTTTAGTAAATCCTCATTTAATGTTGATTTGTAGCAAACAAAATTGGACTCAGCACTTTCTATACTTGTTCTTTTAGAGAGCAATACATCCATGAATTGATTTTCAGTATCGTTCGTTTTGCTATTTTGTTTACTTTTATATGAATATTCATCGACTGCAAAAACATTTTTTGCAACATCATATATGTCATTGTAGGTATAATTTTTATTGTATGATTCACCATTAATATTGGTGTTACTTCTATTATACATATTAATGACATTACCTTTTATATTTATGCCATTTTCTATGGTGTAAAAATTATTTTCAGAATGAAGTACAATCTTTTCAGTTTTTAAGGCATTTCCAGAATCGGTGTAATCTGGTTCATCCATATTCTGCTTATTCTGTATATTCACTATTCTTTCATGATTTATTATGTCTTCATTCACACTTGTCTCTTCCAAATTATCATCACTTTCACTTGACCACTGTATGGGAATTGTCCTATCTTTAATATTACATTTATTTAAATCTTCGATATTTTTGGTTTGTATAATTACATTACTTTCTAATTTGGATGATTTCCTAATATTATGTATGGTATTAATTGCGTCATTTTGCGCGTCCATCATAGAGCCAATATTGCTATCGTTCGAGTTAATTTCCTTCCTTTTAAAATATGAAGTTTTACTTTCACAAGTAGAATATACAGCAGGATCCTTATGCATTGTTTTTATACCTGTTTTATTCTTCTTTGAACTAGAATTGTTTTCATATTTATTTTCTTGTTTTTCAAAATTTCTAAGGATTTTTAAAAAAAAAGGAGAGTTTTCTAAAGTAAATATACTGCTGCATTTGGTTAAGGTCTGCAAACATGCATCTGTACAAATATTTATTTTTAAATGGGTACTAATAAAAATTAGTTTCTGAAACCCACTGAAGAAACACGAATCTAATGTGTTGGTATAAGAAAAGATTAAGCATAATGACGATATGAAATATCTACACGTTGAATTAAACACTTTACAAAAAATAGATATGCTGTCATCGTAACAGTTATTTTTATCCGCGTCATTATGGTTATGGTCCCTCCTCTTTTCACTTTTTTCATGTTTGTGAACACATTCCCCAGGATTAAATAAGGTATTGTAACTGTTTACATTGCTTTGTATGTTGTTGTGCACAGTGCTATACGCATTATTGCTACTTTTTTTTTCACAATTGGTATTACCATGAAATGAATTATTATTATAATATTCTATTCTTCTTTCCAGTTCATAATCGAAATTGGCGTGATCACCATTATTGCTACAGGTGTGTCGTGAAGATTGGATCGACTGGGGATCACATCCCTGTTCGTTACTGTAATATGGTGCCATAAATGCTTCTCTTGCATTTCCATTTTCAAAGCTACTTCTATGATATGGGAATGAATGTTCTAAAAGTAAAACATTTTCATCATTCAAATCTATGGTTGCAAAGCAATACTGATTTAGAGACATTTTTAATATGTTTAAAAAAATTACATAAAAAGAATTTACAAGAGATAAAATATTGTCAACAGCCGATGCAAGCAAACGTATTTCATCAGTGTCTTTATAGCATAACTCATCAAATACTATTTTATTTACTTTCTTTTCCGCTGAATATTTGAATAAATAAAAATTTTCTCTAGGGTTTATACAATTATTTGGTAAAATTATAGGGTAACAAAAAAAGTTACGAAATTGCATTATATGTTCTTCTTCCTTTTTTCTTCCTTTGGTCATTTCAATTTCATTAACTTGGACTTTTTCCCCATGTTTATGTTCTATATAATTTTGTTTTTTTGTTTCAATTGTCTCGTATTGGTTTTTTCCAGCATATTTTATTTTATCTTTGTCATGTCCCTTCTCCTCTTCGGGATCCCTTTGATGCTCACCTTTCCTTTCACCTAGGACAATGGTAGTACTATATTTGCTTCGACCCTTACCAATAATTTGATCATTTTTCTTTTCTCCAACATATATTCTATCATATTTAAACACCTTCAAATGGATGTACATTTTTGTTATATCTATTGAGTGTAAAAATAACAATTCGTGTATAATTTTGCTAATGTATTCAACAATCTTAATGAACACTAAGTTATTGTCGTCACTATGACATTCTCTCTGTGCCTTTAAATTTTTCCTTCCCTTTTTCTTTTTCTTCTTCTCCTCCTTCTGCTTACCATCTTCATTCTGCCCGCAATTTCTCTTTTGTAGGGGCTCAACTCCCCAATGGTTTATTTTATCCTTGTTCAATATTTTCTCTACATCATAGGCCTCCTCATAATTTATTGTATCAATTTCGTTGATAATGTCATCTCTAGCCTTGTTCTTCTGACTTGCAGCATCGAACTTATTACTTCCTAAATTACTTTCTTTATCACTAATCGATTTTTCGATGGGGCAATTCTGTTCTAGAATAGCACCATTTTCGTCTTCTAAAATGTTGTGCCTCTTCGTTTTTTTTTTTTTTTTCTTTTTTTTTTTTGATCCATCAGTGTCTTTTGTCATAGATGCGTCCATCACAGGGGAGTTCACCAAGGAGTTATCCACATCGGGTTCCTTCTCTACACATTTCTTCATCATATCAGGTTCCTTCTCTGCATCCTTCTTCGTCAGCTCTTGTTCCTTCTCTACATCTTTCTTCATCAGTTCTGGTTCCTTCACTGAATTCATCCTCCCGTGCGAACCTAACCCTGATGGGGAGAAGGGGCTCTTGATTTTACACCCCTTCCCATAGCAGAAATATTTATACAAATGAAAAAGAGTCAAGGTATTATCAAACAAGTAGAAAAAAAAATTTAAAACAATAAACAATTTGGAAAATGGTTGCGTCAAGCATAAATACTCAATTAAAATTAAGAAGAGGAATTTAATTTCACCTAAAAAATACTGAAAATATTTATGACAAATTATCTTAAAAATTTTTAAACATCGATAAAAGACATCTGTATGTAAATTATATTTTAATGATATCAATATTATGTACACAATTTCGAATTTTAATAATTTGAAAAACTCGAAATTTTGTAAAAAGAATTCATAATTATTTAAAAAAATATACAATAGGTCTAGACAAAAATTCAGGGGCAAAATTAAATTATTCTTGTTGTAATTCGATAGTATGTCTGTTTTTTTATCACAAGAATCTGCATTAATATTTTCATTACTCTCATAGTTATTCATGTTATCCGTTTGATTTTTTGGATTTGTACTTTTTAAAATTTTCAAAAATTTTTTAATATTATAATTTTTTACAGTGTATGTGTATAAATTTTCATTTTTAGTAGAATTCCTTTTTTTATAGGATTGCTCTTCGTACGCATTTATTTTTTCTTCTACAGTAACATCGCTGTTGGTTTTATCCATATGTCGTGTATTTTCCGAATAACTCGGATCTAGAGTGTGTGTAGAAGTTTTATCGTTATTTTGTTCGAAGTGGGCAATATTGTTGCTACTACTTCTCGATGAATTGTGTCTATTCATTTTGTCATGATTTTTTCTTGTTGATGTTGATGATGTTTCAATGATTGGTTCGCTACTTTGGAATATATTTGAATTATTCCTTCGTTCAGAAATAACATTAACGGAATTATTAAAATAATCTTTTCGTTTTTCCTCTCTATATGTTTCGCTTTTTATATGCGCTTTTACATGATCAGGGTTGTTGTTGTGGTATCTTTTCCCCTTTTGTTTTTCTTCCCTTGTGTTTCCACACGTATAGGAGACATAAACATCATCGGTACTATATTTTAATCGAATATTTACAAAACAACAATAACAAAGATAATGAATTAGGGAAAGAAGTTTGTTCTTATTTTGCATATAACTCTGGTCTTTTACATCAGTTATGTAGATAAGATCTATCGGACTGTTAGTATCATATTGCAAATCAAAATTTTCAAAATAGAGGTGCTGCACTTCGCTTGAATGGTCCTCATCAGCATGGTTATAATCATTATTTCCAATGTGACAATTCTGATTTGTTTTATTTTTCTCATTTTTTTCTAATTTATAGTTAGAAATCTTTGTGCTTGAACATACAGTTGAATTAATTATGCTCTCCTTGTTACATACATCAATGAGAGAATTAAGCAACTGTTTGTAAGCAGCACAACACGTTTGATATAAAATAGTATTATTGTCATATAGTGACGAATAATAAACGGAATATAAAATTTTAAGTAATGTGTTAATAATATTTTTATCACAATATTCAATGTACTGAGGAGAAAATGCAGTTAATATTATTTGTACTATTTTAATTAAAACCTTTTTATCTTCAACGAACGTCAAATCGAATAATTTGTTCGTAATTTTTTCAATTTGTTTTTCTACATTTATGTATTTAAAATTCTGTATTACGTCTTTATTATCTATTAGGTATAATATGTAAAATACAACTCTCTGAATGATTAACAAGCAAATACTTGATATTTTATGGCTATTGACATGAACTCCTATATTTATAATATCAATTATTTCATCCATGGGAAATTCAAAATTACTCAATAACTGGTTTTTATTCGATTTTATTATGCTATTGTAGTTTTTAATTTTTATAATACATATTTCTGTCTTTTCCTTTATACATACATTTCTTTTCTTTGTCTCCACAATTAGCAATTGCATATCATTTTTCAGTTCTTCTAGGAGGGGAAGGTGGTCCATCTTTATAAAAATATATCCACATACTTCAAGTGGCTCGTGAGAGGGTATTATATTCTTCTCGTTAACTTGAAGTATTGTTATGCACAACTTGGTAGGCTTATCATCTGTTTTACTTCTCTTTATTCTACTCACGTTTCTAGCCTGCTCTTAAGATAGTCTATACCGGTTGGCACTTCGATATGTTTTATGTTTTTATGATTTTATCATACTAAGTGTATTAATATTTGTGTGCGTGCCATGTTCCTTGTGTACACCATACGTGTTATACCATTTCGATGTATGCTTAACTAGAAATACAAGAATAATGTGCCTTTATGAAAGGGATTCAAATATAGGCTTGTAACTGCTTCTTTACAAAACAGTAGAAAAAATGGCTAATCAAGGAATGGGGAATAAATGTGTGAAAAATTAAAAAAAAAATTAAGGGCTCAAAAAAAAAAAAAAATGAAAAAGTAAAGGAACAAAGGAGATAGTAGCTAGTGTGTTGAAATGTACATTTTACATAAATAAGTAAAAATTAATACTCATAAAATTTTTTTTTTTTTTTTTTCTTCTTTTTTAAGATGAAGTACATGGATTGATTTAATATAAAATAATTTCACTTATATGAGAAAGGTGAAAATTCCAACAAGGAGTAAAATCTCAGTTTGCCCAATTATTCTATGATGTCTGTGTTTTCTTATCAATTTATTTATATGTATAAACACTTTCGCAATAAAAAATATTTAGTTAAAATAAAATTGTAAAATAGATTTAATTTAGAAAAAAAGAATAATTGTGTGGCAAAAATTTTCTTAATTGGGTGCTGGTAAAAAAAAAAAAAAATGTAATATTTTTATGACAAAACGCTCTTTTATATACAAAAAAAAAAAAAGTGTAAAGGATGAGGGAAAAAACATTGCAAGAGTTAAAAAGAAGAAAAAAAAGATGATTAAAAAATATATAACCAAAATTAATAAAAATTAATCATGCATGATGCCTCAAGTTAAGGTTAATCTATTTGAATTAAAAACAGTAAATGAGGTAAAATTGTTTTTTAAATAATTCTTTTTTTTTCTTTCTTATTTGTGTGTATGTATATATACATATATATTTATAACATGGTATATCACAGTACAAAAGTTAAAACATTTTGTAAACCTTTTTTATGTTATGACATTTTTCCTGCTTTTGTTCTTTTCCATCCTAAATATATTCTAACATAAGTATATATATAATTTTAGTATCTTTTCACAATTATCCCTTTGGTGTGGAATACAACTGTATTTATGCAGATAGTGAAACTCATTAACAAATTTTTTAACACAGGCCTAAGATCGTTTACAAATTTAAGCATATAAATTACTCCTCAAAAACTGAGACATTTTAGTGGGTAAGAAAGAGGGTTAGTTATGCAATTATTGTAACACACCTAAAAAATAATAACAGCAACTTTTAAAATCTTGGGGCTTTTCACTTTTTCAGCTGTTTCACATTGTGTTACCATAACATTTCTTTTCCATAACCAATCCACATTTTCTATCCATACATTCTTTCTTTCTTTATTTTTTTTAATGATGAAATGAAGGGATAGCTATAATTTTTATTATTCGAAAGAAGTAGACACTTTTCAAAGAGCCTACTCATCAAAAGTGTTTTATGTGTAGAATTGCTACTACGCAACCGAAAAATGCAATTAGTCAAGAGAAGTGTAACTCATGTTATCCTAAAATTACGTCACATTTGACAAGTCTCGAATTTTTTTTTTTGTAAATTTTGCCCATTCTTACAAACAGTTGTGCGGCAGTATTCGTTTAGAGGAAGTTGTATGAAGTGTCACCTGTTACAATACTTTTAGAGACATGCACTTGATAATTGCCCAGAATTTATATAACCTATAACGATTGCGAATTTGGAGAAGACAATTATGAAAAATTAAATCCCAGAACACGGAAAAAAAAAAAAAATACTTGTTTTACCCTGTTAGTATAGATTGAAAAGTAGAGGAACAGAAAATTGGGGTTATTCTTCCGCGTAAAGAGAATAAAATATTCTTGCATATTCGGATCCGTTTTTTTATTTATATTTTTATATCATATGATGATTTAATACTTCACTTTTTGTTTAGAGTATGCACCATTCCGTGAAACATTGTTTTTCCGATTAAAAATAAATTAACACACCCTAAGACGAAATTTAGTCAGAAAATTTAAATATAATATATATGTGTACATAGGAAGATGCATGTATATATATGTGAACATTTATTTATATATGAAAATATGTATGCATATTTCTGAACACGTTGGGTATTTTGTTTTTTCTTCTTTTGAAGAAAATTTTATTAATATCGATTAATAATTATAACAAAAATTAAAAGTGAATGAGGATATAAAAATGAAATCAGAAAAGGATGATCCATTTCATGAGGCAAAGCAGTATGAAAAAAAAAAAAAAAAGTATTCATTACATGTTCATATTTAAGCGCGTAAAGCGTCTTAAAATAGACCCGAAAATGATCGAACTCATTTAATAAAAAATATAAAAATGAACAATGCATTAGTTGCTAATTTTTCTCAGCGTTAACATTTTTTAAAAAAATTTGTAATATGCTTAAAGAGATACACAGAAGTTTATTAAAACTACAGTATATATGAATACAATACAAGTATATTATCTGGGTCTATTTCATAATTCCTTTTTAGCGAAGTCGATATTTCAGTACAGAAGTTGCAAAGCCTATATAAAAGCTGGAGTAGCATACCTGACAAAAATTCACTGTTAACACATTTAAACTTATGCAATATATCTGAATATATTATATGGCAAAAAAAAAAAAAAAAAAACAATAAACACTCGCTAACCTGTTTTTGCAAACGATACAAAATTTAGTGCTCATGCTTCATTTTACTTCATTTGCAATATTTTAACGTATAACAACGAATTCATAAACATAAGTTCGATTTTTTTTTCCTCTCAGATTGGCAAGGGAGAAATACGCCCTGATAAGTGAAGAAATAAAATATCTAAATGAAGATTTAGAAGATCTAGACAATTCAGTTAATGTTGTAAAAAAAAATTTATACAAATTTAATATTACCACGGAAGAATTGGAAAATCGTGCAAATTCTCTGAAAAATATTCGAACCGTTTTAAATGAGATAGCAAGCAGTTTGACTTATAAGGTTAGTGCAGCAGAGAATATATGCAACATAAACGATTCCCAAAAAAAAAATTTATGCTATGTACAACATTTATCGTTTCCTTTTTTATGGCAGGCTTTAAACTACAGTAGAAGCGTGAAGGGTGAATACGACGCTGTAATGCATTTTAACAAAAAAGATAGAAAAAGAAATACACATGAAATGAAGAATAAATGTTTAACATATAAATATGTATATTCCATTCTGCTAAATATGGAATAACGCCTTTTTACATAAATTTGAAGAAAAAAAAAATAAAATAAAAATCATAAAATGAACCTTTTATGTTAAATTCATATTATATTTATATGTACATTTCCAGGTTGCGATCAAAAGACAAGACAACGATTTGGACGAATTAGCTGAATCTGCAGAGAGACTGCACAATGCCGCTATTACAATTAACACAGAATTAAAAGATCAGCAAAAGTATAAAAAATATAAGAAGGAAATAATTTCATATTTTTTAAGATTTTTCTATTTTTATACATAACTTTTCTAATTACTCCCCTATCTCCACTGTTTTCTCATTCATGTAGGTTACTTGATGAATTAGAGAACGAAATGGATTACTCAAGTTAGCCAAAAAGAAAAAGGACATTTTTGTACATTTTACATATGCCACGAATACGTATATCTTTTTCTTATACATTAAAAGAATTTCATTTTATTTTATTCTCCTTACCCCCTGCTCGTTTATAGACGAAAAAATGAACTTTGTGATGAAAAGAATCGGAGATTATTTAAAAACGAATAGTAAGAAGAGATAAAAATGGGCCATTAGAAAAAATGAATAAATATATTTTCAATAAATAATACTTTAGCAGATCCTACTATTCACAGCATTGAAAAATAAAACATCTTACTCAATACAGCAAGCCGCATACCGATTTGTACATAATTCGTAATGGTAAATCTCCTGTTTTCCTTTTTCCTTTTCGCAGATCCGAAAGTGCTATCCCTAATAGTCTATCTTACACTTATTTCATTTTTTTTGCTATTTGTCCTTGTAGTCTCCTAACATTATTATTTGCTGAGCTGAAAATGCACGAAAACGTATGTGAGAATATATATACATATATGCACACATTTTTACGGATGCAGAAAATTTTTTCATGGTCATCAGGGACTAGGGATAAGTACCCCGTTTATAATTTTAAATAACTTATAAATTTACCAAACAATTTTACCAGTTAACTAAAAAAAAAATTTTTTTTTTTCCTTCAAAAATAAATATATACATGTGAGTACGTAACCAAAACAAGAATTTAATATTTTCCGGTTTACTTTGCACGCATATATATATATATATATATATATATATATATATATATATATATATATATATATATATATATATGTAGGAGCCTACACACCACCATAACAAATTGGGCGTGTGTTATTTCAATCTTTCCATGTCACATGCATCCACAAAAGATTGAAACCTTTTAAAAATTAATCATATTGACAAGGCACTTATTACTGAAAATTTTCTGACAACACAAATTTTTTTACAAAGTTGTACGTGCACGTATGTACGTACTTTTGTTGTATCCAAATAATAGTAGCGGGGTGTAGGTGGCGGGTGCACAAAGGTAATATGTTTGTTGGTTAAAATGTGGGAACAAATTTTATTAGATAACTCCAATAAATGTGGAGAAACAAATATGTAAGTGAACTACTCAAGTGATAAATATTTCCCTGTTTTCCAGGCTTATACAGTGCTTATACGAGTGTAGATACCCTGAAAAAGTATAAACACACGTGTACATTTACATATATGTAAACGTTAGCATAATGGGGAACATGTTCCCATTGACATATATTTACGATAAAAGTGCTTCCCAAATTTTTTGACATAGTATTTTTCACTTTTCAGTGCAGCACCTTTTAAATATTAGTTATGCTACAAGCTGTTCCATATTTAGAACGATAACAGTTTTTTTTTTTTTTTTGAACGTTTTTAGGGGAAATTTAACGGTTGTTGTTGTAGCTACCTTTGCCATGATTCAGGTTCTTATATGTATTTTTATACAAGCTATTCCCTCTTTTATTACCATTGTCATTGTTATTCTTACTGTTGTGTTTATTGGGCTTGTGGTGAACTACGTAAGCGCTATAACTGTTGTAACTTTCACGATTACGTTTGGCATTGCTGCGCTTTGAGCTGCTTGAAAAGTTATGATCGTGAGTATTTGCAATATTATGAGTATTCGCATAATCATGAGTATTTGTATAATCATGAGTATTTGTATGATTATCTTTACTTGCATGATTAGGTTTATTTGAATGTCTATCGTAAATATTGTGGAAATTGTTTTTATTGATATTAATATTAACATTTGATTTTATAATGGAATTATTAAGATGATCACTTGAGACATTCGAACATTTGTATAGACCTGGTCTGACACTATATACTTGCATATTATTGTTTCCTCTCGTACTCGCATTCATATCTTTATTTTTGTTATAGTGGCTACTTTTATTCTTATTATGGTAGTTTCTATTATCATAATTTCTATCTTCGTGATTGAAATAATCGTTGTTACTGCTGTTAGTAATATGTATATCCTTATTGTAATATTGTCTATTGCTATTTTGATCATTCACTTTATTTATATTGTTATATCTTCCACCTCGATCAATGAAATCAGTTTTGTTCTCAAGATTATTATTCCCTATATGAAGTTTATTTTTATAATCATAATAATTACTGTTATGAGCGGCTTCAATTTTATACCTTTTATTATTCGTGTGATAGTTATATTCATTTTCTAAATTGTATGTATCAAAATTTCGTTTCTGTTTATGACTTTGTGTATTGTCGTTAGATGCGTATTTTGTGAGGATTACCTTGCGTTTGAAGCTCTTATTATTATTGTTACTATTGTTATTGATGTTATTATTACTTTTGTCATCATGTTCATTTCTTAAATATTCATCATCTTCTTCTGTCCCGTGCACGTTGAAGGTATTGCTAATGTTTCCTCTATTTTTGTGGAGGTTGTAGAAGGTACTATCACCCCGTTCCTTCATGCATATGACTTGGCCATTTTCGCTGCGTCTTATATTTCCACCTCTGCTGCTAATTTCAGCGGGCTGCAAATTCACATTTGGCAAGGTATCCTTATCATTGTTACTGCTATATTTTTGTTCATTCGTTTTGGTGTCATATATACCCCATATATTTAGAGGATTTTTCAAATAAACAAAATAAGAGGGATCTAAATTCCTGTTGTATTCCCTTCTAGCATTGTGTGTATATTTTGCATAAATGTAAGGAGGATTTCCACATTTAAAATGATCATTTGAAAAACAATTTAAACAAGATAAACTTCTATATGGAGAATGAATATATTTTAACTCCCTTAAAACATTATTTACATTGGGTTTGAATGTCGTATATTGTATCCTTGTGTTGTGACATACATGATAGGTAACGTGCTTATTGCATATGAAACAATAAGTATTTTTACAAACATGTTTCGTTTTAGGTTCTCTATCACAATCATTGGATCCACAATTTTGACATACATACCTTTTTTCTTTATATAATTCAGTTAAAAAGTAAAAATGGAAAAACATATTTTCTGAATTAATATCTGAAAATTTTATAAGCCAAGTTTTTGTTTTTTCCTCAAACTCATTCACTACATGATCTAGCCTTGAATCGTCTGCACCAGTTTCAGCACAACCGTTCCCTGTATCTTTTAGCATGTCCCTTTGTTGGATGCACTCTTTAATTTTTTCCTCTGTATCTGTATGTTTGTTTTTATCTTCTTCTGTTTCTTTGTTACTTGTTTGATTGGATAAATTGTCATTATCATCTTCATTACTCGAAATGATTTCTTCATATTCTTTACCAATAGCACACTCACCATCTTGAACTTTTTGATTATATTTTTCTCCCTTTTGTGACAATTCCTTTCCCAAAATTACATCCATAAAATTGTCATAAGTACCTATACCCCCATTTTCAGAAACCACATTTGGGTCATAATAATATCTACTGCTTGCTTCATTTTGCCTGACTTTTTTATTTCTTTCCTGTGAAGCATATGATACTATACGATAAATTTTATCTTTTCTTAATTTTAATATAATATTTTCATTTTTATCCAGATTTTGTTCATTAAAAGAATCATGTTCATGATTTTCGGGACTATCAATTAAAATATTATCTCTTTTAAAATTTTTCAAAATATGGACACGAATTTTCTTTCTCACATTATCATAATCCTTGATTTGATTTTCACTTAATTCGCCTAGTAAATCAAAATTATCGCTTGTTCTTATTGCTTTCATTTCCAGGTTTATTATTGTATTTTCTTCACTGTCTATGTTATTGTTGAAGCTGTTATTCATACTGCTATGCATATTTCTACTGTTGTTTTTGTTATATTCCTCATCTTGATCAATTACCATGTCCTCCACATCATCTCTAACATTCCCAAACTCGTTGCATTCTACATTTGTATTTAAGCGAACATTTTCATCTGGGTTTATATTTATTGTAAAAAGGTTTTCCATTAACAGGTGTTTTAATGCTTCTTTATTTGTTTGCTTTATTTGTTCGCTTTATTTGTTTGCTTTATTTGTTTGCTTTATTTGTTTGCTATATTTGTCTGTTATATTTGTCTGCTTTCTGTTTACACCCTACAGTTGTTTATTCTGTGACGCCCGAGACATGTATGATAAACGTTTTATATATGGAACTTTATTTTCCCTATCCTCTATGAGCACTTTTGTTTGTTTTCTGTTAATTCTTCCCTTTAAGTAAGCTGTGTGTAATGATATCCATCAACCCTCGTTAGATAAAAATGTGCGCCAGGAGGTATGAATAATTCGTATTCAGTAATACAAGTGGTTTAATAACATAGGTACATATATGTGCATGTATATGTACCTAATATTGCGCCAATATTTGTTTTATTTCGAATTTTGCATGAGTTTCGACACCCTTAAGGCCTTTTTCTTTTTCCCTTTTTGAACTACAGAAAACAACGAAAAGCTAGAAAAGAGCCAATGTAATTTTATCAAATATATATAAGCTTGAACGAAATTGATCAAGCATAAACAAAATTAGCCAAATTGGGCAAAAATGGTTAAACTAGGCAAAACAGCAAAATTTAACAAAGTAGCGAAACTCAACAATGTAGCAAAATTCAACAAAATTTGCCAAACTTAAGCAAACAGTCTGATGTTATTCCAATTTCTATTCAGTTATCATATTTTAATCCCCGTTTAACGAAATTATTTATTCTTTTCCTTTTTCTCACAAACATTATATTAAAATGAGATAGCAAAACTTTTCAAGATTAAGTGAAGTGTTCATTTTTCCCGCTAATAACAAGAATTATTACATAGCACATATATGGGGAAGAAAGAAAGAAAGAAGGAAAGAAAAAAGAAAAAAAGAAAAAAAGAAAAAAAGAAAAAAAAGTGTACGTTATGAAATTAAAAAAAAAATTTCTTATAAAAATACGTAATTTGTAGAAGAAAAAGGAAAATGGGAAACAGGAATATAAAACACACAAGCTCACTTGACGTCCAAAAAAATAAAATAAAAAACAATGTAAATTAAATTGTTGAAAATGCCGTTTCTAATTTTCACAAAACAAGTGTCATATTACATGCATGTATATGAATTTGCTTATGGAAAAAGGTAAAAAACATTGGTAATAATATTAGAGGGAGTCAAATAAGAAAACCTTAAATAAAATAAAAAATATGAAACTAATAAAATGATACATATAAATATGCATATAGTCTTGTGTACTCGTACGTACATTTTTTTTTTGTGTATATTTAATATAACTCAAGAAATTTGTTCCTTGAAGCATAAGTCGTGTTCAGTGTCATAAAAACAGGGAAGGCAAAATAAGATATATTTTCCATACTTATCAATACAGGCATTAACAATTTTTACAAATTCATATGCAATGATAACCATATATTATATTTTCTAAGAAAAAAAAAAAAATAAAAATAAATAATAGTCCATTTAAGTAAATATTGCTAAAACTTTAAAAGAAATGATAACAAATAAGAGTGTGTATAGCTCCTCATTCTTGATTAGACACACACATTCTTACTATACATACATCAGTTTTGTAGTAAGGACAATAACGACATAGTTGTGTTGTTCAGAAATGAGAAGCAAAAAAAAAAAAAAATACATGTATTTTGTTGTGAATACATATTGTATGGGTATCCTTATTCATAAAAAATTAAAAGAACAAATTTTTGGAAAAAGGTTCTGTTAGTTCCCTTAAGTATGTGCTAGTGTTGTTTATCAGTTGGTACAAAACCTTATAAATTGTTTTACCTCCCATTTTTTTGTTGCTTATTATTACAAAAAATGGAAAAGAAGACAAATATGATAAGTTAAACATAAAAGAGTTTCATTTACCTCATTCTAAGCACCATTTGTTTTTGGTTTTTATTAAATCGGAAAAACAAATGAAACTGACCTTATAAAGATAACCTAAAAAGTATTCACCACACAGATCAATTGTGAGTATAGTGGCACATGTTTTATTAGTGCTTAATCTTTTTGCTTATGTTTGTATTATAACTTATTTTTCTCCAATTTTTCAAAATCCAACATTTTAAAAATTGAAATAATGTTAAGCATAACTATCTCCAAATTACTTCATACACTTGAAGAAGCTCTTAAAAAAGCTAAAAAGAAAATACATTCATCGGTGTATAGATATGTATATCATTCTTAAGTGTAAATTTCGTGAAAAAATTCAAGTGATAATATACTTAAATCTGCCATAGTATTTTCTTTATGACAAACAAAGAAAATATGAATTATAAGCCCCGTTCGAAAAATAAAAAAAAAAAAAATTGTATCATGTAAGGTAAGATGTGAAAAGGTGACCAACGCAAAAACAAAAATACGTTATATAGTTTAAAAAAAAAAGAAAGCGAACACACCCTTAGAGGATAAATGGTAATTGTCACATAAACATTCTGAATAAAAAGAAAGAAAAAAAAAAAAAAAAAAGCCTTTTGTAAGTTGCAATGGATCAGATATATTCACATGAATTACTGGCTAAAATATAGAGGAACAAACAGGGAATACTTACAGCTCCTTTTGGAGTGAACTGTTTGCATCATGATATTTGAAAGGAATTCTCAAGCACAAATCTTGCAAAGGAACATTTAATGTACTGTGGCTATAGCACATACACATGTAATGGATGTGTATGCCTGAACGGTTGTGCCAGTATGAACCAATACAAACGCAATTTATACCGACACAATATGCCCAACTTTATAAGCACAATGTTTTCTAACATACTAAAAAATGAATATTATTTTGTACTTAGTTTTAATTCTTATATATGTAAGTGGAAATAACCTCCAATTAAATGTTTATTGCAGAAAAGAGAATGATTTAAACAAAGCAAAGAAAACCTATTCTTATAACCCATTTGGTGGTAATATTAGGGATAAGAATATACATCATTTGAATTATGTACTTTATAAAAGACGAGTTTTATTCCATATACGAATTCCCAAAAAAAATTTACAGGAATATAACATAGTTAGTAATGATATACGTCATAAAAAAATTAAAGCGTTTTTGGAAAATAAGAAGACAAACAACTTGTGTTATTTACATATAAGTAATAACAATCATGGGATAAAAAAAAAAAGGACGAAAAACAAAACTTTGGAACTATTATTTGAAAAAAAAAAATGGATACAGCAACATTTTTATAATTTAAAATCATCCCTATTAGATAAATATAAAAACACGAAAATTATAACGAAGCTTTTTTTATCCTCCTCTTTACTCATGGTGATACTTAACATGATGGGAGTAAAACCAGAAGATATTGCATTACACGATAAAAGAATTTTAAGAGCTTTTGAATTTTACAGAATTATAACATCAGCATTGTTTTATGGTGATATATCACTATATGTATTAACAAATGTTTATATGTTATATTTACAAAGTCATGAATTGGAAAAATCTGTAGGCTCATCAGAAACACTATCTTTTTATTTGTCCCAAATTTCTATACTATCTATAATTTGCTCCTATTTAAAAAAGCCATTTTATTCGACAGCGTTATTGAAGTCCCTATTATTTGTGAACTGTATGCTAAATCCATATCAGAAATCTAATTTAATTTTTGGTATAAATATTTACAATATTTATTTACCCTATTTATCCATTTTTATTGATATTTTACATGCACAAGATTTAAAAGCTTCATTATCAGGCATATTGGGGGTAACCAGTGGGTCTATTTACTATATTCTGAATATTTATTCCTATGAAAAATTTAACAAAAAGTTTTTCATAATTCCTACGTTTTTAAAGAATTACCTTGATTCGTTAAGTACGAACGATGTGCTTTAGCTCATCTTCATAGAAGGATCTCTAAATCCCGCCTCCTTACACTTCAACTATGTTGATAATTATCCCACTTGAAATATGCAATAATAAATACAAAAAGAAAAAAAACGAAGATGTATATTCATAGCACATGAATGCAATAATTAAGCAGAGCTAAATTATAGATGAAACAAGCTGGATGGAGAGATACGACACAATATAGGGGGTGAAGGGGGTGCAAGATAGGAAAATTTTCCGCATCTTCCTAATTCAAGTGCTTACTTTATTCCACCTTTAATTATGGTAACAAATTTAGCCATTTTTTTCAGTAGTTTCTTTAGTTTTTTTATTTTTATTTTATTTTTATTTTTTTACGTAAACTTTTCATTTCTCTCCAATACCCTTTCAATAGCATGCACTCGGGACATGTGCACAAAAGTGGTACAACATGTCTTGAATCTCTTTTAGATTAAAATGTGTTACTATTAAACTTAAATGGTAAAAGACAAATTCGATGCTGCTCCATATCAACTTTGTTCTTAATATAAATATTTGAAGTAGCAGAATATATGTTATCACTCAAATGTGCTATCCTCTTTCTGATTAGAAAACATAGACCAATCACGTGGTTATAAAAAAAAACATTCCCAATTGTATCGTTATCAGTAGGGACCTTATTAGTTGTGCAATTTTTTTGAATAATTACATTAAATAATTGTTCATAATTAATGGCGTCTTCGAGACTTTTCAATGCATTTTTCAGTAAAAAAAATGTCAATTTGAATAAATTCTTATCGTTAATTAGTTTTACATATTTGTGATAAATCGAATCAACCAATAGGGATTTGCTTAAATTGTCCCAGTTCCCCAGAAGCATTTCATAATAATCGTAGTTGACGCACAATGTTAATTGATATTTATTTATAAATATTTCGTTCCTTATTCTGTTTATAGCTTCTTGTCCTACGTAGCAACCTTTGTCTTTGGTTAGATAATTTAGTTTATCATAGTTCAGATCAAAGGGAGACAAATCTTTGAATTTGAATATATCCCTATCCCCCTTTCTAGGCTCCTTATTTTGTTTAACGTCAATATACAAATACTCATTTGTGCTAATAACACTTGGGGTATTTACGTCATTTGTATTTTTCTGTATATTATCTATAAAGGGGGGACAATAGGAATATAAATTTTCCACAACCCCTAAGTTTAGTTTTATATAATCATACACAAACGTATCCGCAAGTTTTACCTTTTCTTCTTTTTCAAAGTTAAGAAGAATATGATAGGTATCATTTTTAAACTTACTATTAATTTCACTGTTGCTTTCGTTGGTTATATTGCTCGCAGTGACACTTACACATTTTTTAAGGATGCCTGTATTTTTGTTAATATTTTCATTTTCCTCCTTCTGTTCCTTCCCCCTTATTTCATATATTCTATATCCCAGTATATCATTTCTACCATCTTTGGAAAGGAATAATATGTCTAGGTTATTGGACAGCCTTTCGATATCGTTATTTGATAGTGATTGGATGGCACTATCATCAGATATAATTGTTGAATCCTTTGTGATGATCCTTCCACCTAGGACTGATACACCAGACACCAACTGGTGAACAGCTATGTTTGGAATTTCCCTAACATGAACGTCACATGAGAGTTTCCTCTTTTGTAGTATGTTTAGTAGAATTTTCAAAATATTCACATTACAGTCTATATAAAAGAGGCTAAATATGCTTTGTTCATGCATATACCTTATATTATATATGAAACAATCAAACAGTATTTTTCCATTGTTTTGCAAAAATAGGGAAGGAAGCCCTTTCGTCAATTTTTTATGTTCTAAACTAGGGTTATAAATTTGATACGTATTCGCATCAAGAGGATTGGATAATACATTCTTGGGAACATTCTTATATAAAATAAATTTTTTTTCTGTTATTATTTTGTTTAAATCGTTTGTTGTCAAACTTTGCAGAAATTTAAAAGAATCTGTTCCACAAATTTGAATGAGCGTCCTACTTTTCAATTTACAGATATGGTATTTATTCATTGAATTAAATTTCGTTTATTTGTTAAAGGTGGTGTGAGATTTCCCTGTCATATACCAAAACAAGTGTGATATCTTCTACTTCTTTATTCCTTTCTTTCTTTTCAACGAATGTTACGTTTATTCTTTATAAATAGCTTTCTTTTTACAGATGGGCCCAAAGCAGATCTCTCTCTCTCCTTTTTTTTTTTTTTTTTTTTTTTAAAAGCTTTGCAAGGAATGTGTTTTCCCTTTAAACAAGTGTAAAAAAAAAATTAGGAAAAATAAAAAAAAAAATAGAGAGTCAGAGTTAAGAACAAAGCCAAGAGGAATAATTTAATTTCGAAGTTACGTTTTTAAAATACGTCAAACTTGTAGCTCCATATTGGAAGTTTGCAGAAAAAATTGCTACAGATGATAGCACGTAGGTTCTCTTTGTTTTCCTCAAAGCATTTATATTTACCCATATTATATATATACTTTTGTATATACACACATGATCCATGCGCATGCATATATTTTCGGGTATAAAAAATGGGCAAGGAATTGTACAACGTGAATTAAAGTGGCTACTTTTTAGAGGTAAAATGTAACAAAAACAGACTAATTTATATATATATATATATTTTTTCATTGATACAAAAAAAAGCAAAATTACGAAAAAAAATTAGGGCAAAAATAGAGTTTAAAAATAACGATAAAAAGGGTGTATCATGTACACTATAAAATGACAACATGAACAATTTTGCCTCATTGTTCATGCTATGTCAAAAATTTGTTAGTTCTGCATCTCGATGATTTTAATAACCCCTTGCACATTCTCTTAAAATATGCCATTCTAACTTAATTGTTACTTTTCTTTCTTTTTTTTTTTCTCCAAGTTCCCCTTGCGAATATGCAAGTTATTTCTCATCACATGAACATTCCCCCTGTTTGCATGCATTTTTGTAGACCCTTCTACTTCTGTCATGTTGCAATTATTGCTATGATAACCCTGCATGGAAGCTACATCATCTGAATTGTTGAAGCAGAAATTGTTGAATTTTTTATTTTGCGGAATTATTACAGAATTAATCGTGGTTAAACTTTTTTTACACTTTTGTAAAAAATTATTTAACAGTCCAATGTTCATTTTTTTAAAAAAGGGGTTATCCGAAATGACAATATTTTTTAAATAATTTAATTCACATAAATGATTGAGAACTTCTGTGTTCATAATAAAATTATTTTGAATATATAATTGTTTTAATGAAGTCATATATATTATATCCTCTTGAACATGTGTTAATTTATTATTATTTAATCGTAACTCTTGTACATTTGCAAAATGAAAACCAAAACAAAATTGTCTAATTTTATTAAAAGAAAGTGAAATTTTTTTCAAGTGAATCATCTGTTTTGACGGTTTTGCAAAAGTTTCAATAAGATTGTTCTTTAAAATTAATGTCTCCAAATTTTTGAGTTTTGCCAAATTGGGAACTTTTTCTATTTCATTATATGCTAATATTAATGTTTTTAAATTTATTAGTTCACATACTCCATCCATAATTTTAATTTTATTGTTAGACAAATTTAAATATGTTAAGTTACTTATATTATTTAAGTAATTTATGTTATCTATTAAATTGTTCTGTAATATAATTTGATGTAAATTTAAATTCATTTCAACCATTGACAAGTCTTTTAATTTATTTTCACTCAAATCAATTTTCTGTAAATTTTTCATTTGATATAATTCTTCACATTCTTCAATATTTCTGTTTTTCAAAATTAGTTCTTTGCAATTTGATATATCTCCATTTCTAATCATGGAAGATATTTTTAATATCGTTAATTTTTTTATTTCTTCTTCCTCAGTTTTTTTTTTTTCACACGATAGCTTTTCCATTTTGCTGCCATATAAAGAGTATGCACACTTAGGTGTGATTTATAAAAATGCCTTTTGGCGCAACTGAAAATACTCAATGTTTTTTGCTATGCCTGGGAATAAATCTCCTATGCCACTTCATGAAAGATGGACACGTAGGTAGATATACAAGTGGAGAAAAGTAAATAGAGCTACAAGTAGGAGAGATAGCAAAAAAGACATTCAAAAGAATATTCAAAAAAACCTTCAAAGGAACATTCAAAAAAACCTTCAAAGGAACATTCAAAAAAACCTTCAAAGGAACCTTCAAAAGAATATTCAAAAAAACCTTCAAAGGAACATTCAAACAAAAATGTACAAATTCAAACCTCCCATTTTAGAACACCCTTTATATTATATCACAAATAAATGGAAAACTTTTTAAATATGCTCATTTTTGTTCTACAAAAAAAGGAATGTAAATCTTTCTGATGTTTCTGTTTAAACTGATAAAAAAAGCATATATAACGTTTTAATTTGTCATATAAAAAAGGCTTCGAAAAAGATACAGGGGTTATAGTTCCGGATTTATCATCAAACCAAAAATTGTTAAAAGAGCAGTATTAGCCCCTTTTTGTTTTTGCAAAGTAGGGTATTCAAAATGTTGAGGTTTAAAATTTTTTAAGAAAATATATGCAATTATTTTCCGCTAAATATAGTGGGATAAAGGGGACATAAAAAAAGAAAAATTCACATCCTTTTTGTTTTAATTTTCCCACTATAATATTGTTACATTTTTTATTTTTTGTGACAATGTAGAAAATCTTTAAAAGAACTGTGTTTTTGTTGGTTAACAAAAAAAAAAAAAAAAAAGCAAAAATTAAAAAAAAATAAATTTGAAGTAGGCATATCTGCAAAGTGTGAAATACAGAGCTATGACAAAAAAGATAATTGTGAAAACAAACACAAAATCAGTAACAGCTCATGTAGATGAAAAACCCTAAATGGAAAACACAAAAAAATATAAACCAATATGTTAATTACAGAAAAAATACATCAATGGGGAAATAGGACAAGTCAAATGAAAAAAAAAAAAAAAAAAAAAAAAAAAAAAAAAAAAATTGCTACGCCACTCGATCCTTTTATTTTTTCATTCATACATATTTTTTCAACCCAAAGGCATCGGGGTAAACCAAAAAATTTGCAGGAAAAAAAAAAAAAAAAGGATTTATATATGACAGACAAACGTATATGCATAATTATACGCGTATAATACATAAATATGTATAATAATATTTATGTGGCATATAATAACATATTTAACACCTGTATAAGTGGTGACATGAAATTAACTTAACAATGGAGAGGCTAAAATTGTATTCGAGCATACGAAATATAGTGATAACTTCCGGACTTATGTTTGTGCATATTTTGGACGGCTAACTTATGATTCTTAGCCATTTCGGGATTATTTTTCATTTCCAACATTTTATGTTCGGCTTTTTCAATGATTTTCTTTTTCATGGCCTTCCTTCTCTTAAAAATATTTTTCAATCTTCGAATTCCCTTAAGTGATAAGAATTTTTTCCACATATTCTTAAAAACACCTTTGAGTGCCATATCAACCCTTTGTATAACTTTGAATTCAGATTTTAAAACATTCCATATGGCTAACCCAGCCATAGGTGCAAATAAGTAGGGGCCGATAGATGCAAAGAGTCCAACAGAAAAAACACTTTTCATACAAGATTGTGTTGAATTAGTTAAAGTTGCCTTAACAGCTTGTTGTATACAGACTTGCTTAGGTGGTGGGATAGTTGAAGTGTAACAACTAGTAGCAGGTCCCATTCCAATATCGGTGGCATGTTGGCTGATGTCCATTGCACTGAGTAAAGTATATGCAGATAATGTTCCTAACGTCATAAATCCTAATATTTCTTTCATTCTACTTTTTTCTCTTTCCTTTTGCCATTTTCCAATGAAATGTCCAAAATATGGAGCTTGCATGTAAAACATTTGACTTAAATATGGTAACTGCATCTCATTAAAAATTATTTTTGTTAATTTAAGGGAAAATGCAGATGATAAAGATACTCCATTTTTCATAGCCTTTAATTCTTTTTTCATAGATTTTGGTAGTAAGACATCGAAATAATGTAATACAGCATCACCTCCAAGTATCATTTTAAAATTGTTTACAAAATTTTGATCATCAATTTTGTTGCCAAATGCATTTTTAGAAAATTTGGATTCATATTCATGTAAACTCTCAGGATTTTTCAAATGTTGTAATGCAAAAGTTGAAATTGTTTTCCATAAAGCAGAACAGTGATCAGCACACATAGAATTTTGTAGTTCTTTCATTCTATCTTCATGATTTAATTGGGCATATGCTGGATTTATAGCTATCATTCCAGGATTTCTAGCCACACTAAATGGTTCTCTTAAGCGCTTTTCTGAGCCAATTTGAACAACATGATCAACAATCTCGATAAAGGCTTCATTAATTAACCATGATTCATCTTCATTACGTAAAAGTTTATGTAATTCTGCAACTTTTTCTAGTAGTATCATTGCTTTTTTCATATTAATAGTTGCTCCAAACCAGATGGCATGTTCTACTTTAAAGCTCGGTTTTCTTAAAAGCATATTTCCAAGAGAAACAATTTTTTTGAAAATTTTTCGAAAAACAGTTTGTTTAGTTGGTTTAACTGTTCTTGAAAACATGATACTATCTTCGATATTACTTTCTAGTAAATATTTACTATCTTCGACTACTTTGTACACAAAACTATCTCTATTATATGGGGTATCAGAAAGATCTAGCCATATTCCTAAGGCTTTTGCAAATTCTTTGTTTATATAATGATCCCATTTATCATTTTGATTAAAAATCAATTTATTTTCTTGTTTTTCACTTTCTTTTTCTTCATTTAATTCATTTTGCTCTTTCATTAATTTCTCGCTTTCTGTTTCTTGTTCATCCAAATTTTCTTTACTATTGTTTATCTCATTTAATTCTTTCTCAATTGAGTTTTCCATTTTTTGATTTTCAATTTTTTCTTTTTTGTATTCTTCGAAACCTTTGGAAAACCAGGTAGACATTAAATTATCAGCATATTTAGGAAAACCGCCTTCATTAAATACTTGTCTTGCAAGCTCAGCGTTACGATGTTGATAAAAGGTTAAATTTTTTGGCATATATTTTGCGTTTTGAATAATCTGTGTCGATGCAATTGAATGTGTTGTGAAGCGAATGGTGGTCAATATATTTTCTAATAAATGTGTAGGAATATGCTGCAAAAGTTTCATTTTGGCTAGCGAAATCAGTAACTTTTTTTTTAATATTCCCTTTTTCAGGGTTACTACAAGTTTTCTAAGTTTATGAGGTATTAAAGCAGATGTTGAGGTTGCAAGTTTCTCAGACAGAGTAGCTTTCATCATTTTCTTCTTTTCATTGTAATAACTTTTAACTGGATCTTTTTTCGAAAAAGATGACATTATGAATAAATTAACATAAAATAAATTTTCATTTTTAGCTATATTATTTAAACTCTCTAAACTATTTCCTCGTACAATAATTTTTAATGGAGAATTAGTTAACTTTTGTAATTCTTCCAATGTTTTTTTCATTGAATCTAAATTAGATTTGGGTGTTTTTGACAGAACACTATTTAAATACAAGTGATGACGCACAGAAGATACATCGTTTAGAAATGCTTTTCTAATATTTTCATTTTTCCTAAAAATCTTGGCATATCTATCAACCAAAGAATAAAATACTAATAAGGCTTTACTTCTGGCATTGTACTTAGCATCAATTTTGATTAATTTATCTTTTAAATATTTACCTCTCTTTATAAATTCATCATACACATATTTGGTTCTACGTTTTTTACTTCGTCCCTTTGTTACTCCTTGAATATTTATTAATTCCCTATTATCATACCAAAATAGATATTTGTAAAAATCTGAGTACAAATTCTGTTCAAAAATAAGACTTATGTAACTTGGATTTGGTTCTCCATGATTCGAAGTATTTTCTATTTCAGCAAAAGTCCGTAACATATCAAAAGCTCTTTTTAAGCTTTTCTGATTTTGTTTATCTCCAAAATCCGTTTTCAATATTTTAGGATTATACAAAGATGATTTTTCAAAATCACAATTTAATGCATTTTTGGCATCATCCCTTGGACACACTTGTGAAAATATCCTTACTGCATTATGTGCAAAAGAAACAGAATTTTCAAATCCATATGCCGAACTATTATTGAACACTTTTTGAATTTCGTGTACATTTATTAACGTATATGCATTTAAAATCAATTCTAACAAATCACACGATATTTTCCTTTCTCCAACATATGTACTATATCTCCCTGGTCTGGATTCGATCGGGATAAAAGTTATATCTTTGTTAAAAATTCCTTTCGGTTTGTAATAAACATTACAAATTTCGTTATACATAAAGAAAGTATAATCCGAGTTAGCCATGAGCATTGTTTCTAATGAATAAAAAGGTTTCAATCCTCTGACAAAATAATGATTGTAGGAAAGATAAGCTAATGATAGCATTAGCAAATGACCCATTAAATATATGTTAGAAGAAGACGCTATATATATTTCATAATTTAACCCTATAGAAGAAGATGCAAGTTTGTTATATTTTTTCCTTATTGGTTCTATTAATTCTCCCAAAGCTAAATTATGAAAGTATAATCTTTCTAACTGGTTTACCCCTGGATTGTTAATAAATACATGACAAAGATATTGTCTCAAAATTTTATTATATTTCATACTTAAGGGTTGTGCCTCAGCATTTCTGAATGAATTGGCATCTTTAATGAAATTTTTGTCTTCATATGAATCTTTGCTAAAGTTTGTATTTTTTCTATTTAAAGAAGTGTAAATTGTATTTAACAAGTTATTAAAATTGTTAGATTCTACTATTTTTCTTTTTTGTAATTGAGAAATCATTTCACTTCTTAATTCTTCTAAAGCTCTAGAATATTCAAAGGACAAATTCAGATAATCACCTTTTTTTTGTAAGGGTTCATTTAGACGACAGTATTTATCAACTTCTTCTGAAAATTTGGGTCCTATCATTTTTTGTAACTCTATTTCATTTGAGCTTAAGGTATTTCTTTTGTCTAAATTCATATAATTTGAAAAATGATAATATACGGGACCTTTCTGTCCTTTGTGTTTTACATTTAGACCTTCTTCTGTAATGTCATCAGATCCTTCCAAATTTGACATTTTTTCTTTAATTAGCATATCTTGTCCATTATCTACATAAAACACATTTAATGAATCTGCATCTGATTCACTAGAATCAGAATCATTTCCTGAAGATTTATTACTTCCTGTTTTCCCCTTTCCCATATTATTTCTAGAATATTCTCCTTTATTCAATTTGTCCTCAATTTCCTTAGCCCGATTCTTAGCATATGTATTATCATGAACAATAGTATGTATCGATCCACTGCTATTATCACTATTATATCCTGAGTTGTATGCTCCATGGTTTCCCATTTTTTTCCCCGTCAACCTAGGAACATCATTATCATTACCTTTTCTTCTGTCCCAATTATCACTATCTCTTTCATCTGATGACAAAATTTCTTTATTCTTCGATGACCATCTTTTAGGACTATCTACATTTATTTCATATTCAGAATCGCTAGAATTATAATCAGTATCTTTATTATGCTCAGAAGTTCTACGTCTCTCACCTGGTTTTCTATATACCCGTCTTTTATTTCTTATTCTATCTTCTATATCATCATTATCATCTGAACTATTGCTGCTCGATTTTTTATCATTAGGATCCTTCCCTCCGTGTTGCACGTTGTAAATTAATGGATTATTATTACCATATCCATTATAACCCCCTTCCTCTTTGTTGACAGGTCTTAATCCACGAATGTAATCCATGTGTGACATATTGTTTTTTCCATTATTATCCATAGAATATGCGCCTGTTCCATTTGCATTTCCAGTATAGTTCTCTCCATTCATTCCATTTGAGTCATTTCCCCAATTTTTTCTTTGTCCACTACCATTTTTTCCACTATCTAAAGAATAAGTTGAGGATCCATTTCCTTCATTGCTATCAGGGTGTTTAACATAATAAGGTGTTCTATGCGTTCCATTCGTTCCATGCGTTCCATTCGTTCCATGCGTTCCATTCGTTCCATGCGTTCCATGTGTTCCATCCGTTCCATCCGTTCCATCTGTTCCATCCGTTCCATGTGTTTCATAGTCCCCTTTTTGATATGAATTATTACTTTTATTTGATTCTTCTCCACCTAGTCCTGTTCCTTTTTTTCCTTTTCCATTATTTCCACTATCTATATCATACGTTGTCTGATCAATCTCTTTATTTCCATAAAATCTGCCGTTTCCTCCATCTACTCCAATCCCATTGCCTTTCCTGTGTCCTCCTTGCATTCCTGAGTCTCCTCCATTTTCACCATTCTGTACAGAATAATTACCCGGTCCATTCCAATAGCCATTAGATCCATTTGTAGTACCATTTCCGATATTGTTTCCATCAATATATGGAAAGTCTCCTATGTATTTGTTTCCATACTTATCTCCTCTATGATCTTGAAGGTTTATATGTGCTTCTGATTTATACATTGGGTTTTCTCCTTCACCACTTCCAAAACTTTTCCCCCCAGCTCCGCCATATTGACCATACCAATTCCCGTCAGATCCACCATAAGGTCCCAAATTTTCCCCATTAGTTTCGCCATATTTCCCATACCCATTCCCGTTGGCATCATGTCCATAAGGATTTGCGTTAGGATTTTCCCCATGGGGTTCCTTACCAATTAAATTATATGGCCCATTTCCGAGCTCATCATAAACCCCGTTGATTCCATTTTTTGTAGTTAGTTTTGGTGGATTACGTTTATTTTCCGAAAGTTCATACTTTGTGTGAGATGGAGATGTATATCCATCATCCTGATCTCCAATTTTGTTTTGTCCCCTTTTGGCTCTCTTCGCATCAGCCCTTCTTTGATTGTTTATCTTTTCTTCCTCTTCTTCTTCTTGTTTTCTAATTTGATCATATTCATTTCTTAATTTTTCTTCTTGATTTGTGTTCGTACCAGAATTTCCATTCTGTCCATTATTTGCATTAGCATCATTAGAAGACATGTTAATATGAATTCCATTTCGATTTGTTCCATTAGAGTTATCTGAACCCAATCCACCCCCGGACCCTTTATTGAATCCTGTTGATGAATTCTCCCCTGCAGAGTCTGGGGTCCCATGGGTTCCTTTATTGGCACCCATACCCGATTTCCCCTTTTTTTTACTTCCATTTAGTTCATTATCGACTTCATCTTCTTCCTGATCTTGTCCAGGCATATAAAAAATAACTTTGGTTTTTTTTTGGGGAGTATATGTTGGGCTTTGTGTTTTCACATATTGGTTTCCATTTCTTACATTTCTACTTGCTTGTTCTGAACTTTTAGAATTAATACACGCATATATTAGTAAAATTAAAAAAATATTTTTTAACATTTTACTTTTCTTTTATAATAATAGAAACGCATACAAATGGAAAAGATGAAGAAAAAAAAAAAAAAATGAATAGAATAAAATAAAATATAACGGAGGTTAAGTTACAAAAATATAACTAACAACAATAAAATGTTCTGTTAAGCATGAGAAAGTGGGTTCCGTTTATCTTTGGGAGCGGTGAAAATTTACATCATTAATTTTTTGCACATTGGAAACATTATAAGGAATCCTATACCTATACATATAATTTCCCCAATTCTGTGCAATAGAGTAAAATTATTTCACTGTGTCTATTTGGTGTTCACTATTACATCTGTATTTGCGCATGTCAATGTTTATACATACATCTATACATACATCTATGCATGCACCTATGCGCGCACCTAAGCATTCACCTATGTCTATATTTTCATTATCATATTCAACAAATGAATATATGGGAATAATTCTTTTGACGAAGAAAAAAAAAAAAAAAAAAAACTATTAAACCTTTACAAAAACTAGTAACTTAAAAACTAAATACAGTTGGTGTCATAATATTCACATAAATGTATATATACCTTGTGTATAAACAAATATGTATTTTTGTGTTCTTGCGTTTTTTGTTTTTTAATTTTCGTTTTTACTTAAATCAGAAAAAAGAAAAACCAAGTTCTTATATGTGTAAAAACGAAAAACCCATAAAAAAAAAAAAATAAAAATAAAAATCTGAGTAAAAGCGCTAAAGCGTTCTACAATGAAAACATATTTTTATGGTGAAACAGCATATTTCCAATTTTTATGCATATGTTCTGAAAAAAAACATGATTGTATAAAAAATGCCCTCTTCGGGTAATATGCACGTGTATTTAACTATAAGGGAAAAAATAAGTGTTCTTAGAAATAAAAGTGTAAAAAATAAAAAATTAAATCCTTCCTCAATGGTTATTCATTTATTTATTCATACACTTGTTCATATATTTGTCTATTTACTCATCCATTTATTTGTCCATTTGTTTGTATGTTTATTTGTCCATTTTTTGTATATTTATTTGTCCATTTATTTATTTTAATACATGTATACCTTTTTTTTTTTTTTTTTCAACATTCTGACACATTTGCATAAATACATACACATTCTAGACAATTTTTATTTTTAATTTTGCGTTTCCTCCGATTATGTAAGAGTTAACAATTTGCACAATGGCGCACAATTGTGTTTTAAAATATAAAAAAATTGGAACAGTTGCATATATCATATATCTATTTGATGCCATATATAAATATCAATTTATTTTTATTTTATTTATGTTTTTTTTCTTTTAAACATTGTGACATATGTTGCTGAATTGTTCTAAAACATTTAACAACGAAAAATTTCAGTAAATGTCGCTACGCACTATAACATTTTGGTGTTGCATTTTTTAGAAATGTAAAAAAATACTTTTAGAATTAATAAAAAAAAAATGTACATACAAAAAGCATTGTCAGTGTTCTTTCGAGTGTAACAAAAAAATACATAGATTTTTAATTCTTTATGTTTAGCATCTTTGTGCTTTAATCTCCATATATACTTTTTTTTCCCCCTTTTTTTTTTTCCTTTATATGTTAAGCATTTTAGTAAAATGGGAATACGTCAAAGTTTAAAAAAAAAAAAAACGCTATACAATGGATTGTAAAAAAAGGTGTAACAAAATTTAATAGAGGTATAACTTGTTGTATGAGCTTCCAATACCTTTGAAAAATTATCTGAGTACTTTTTTCCATTAATCACGTTGTGAACTCTCTAATCTCTAATTTTGGTGACACATTTTTATAGCCCTCTCACCATGACGATAAAGACTAAAGAGACATATATTTTGGCATTTTCCTTTTGGATTCATTTAAAAGGATATGTTTAATACATTTTTAGCATTAAGTCCATGAATTTGTGTGTTCCTTTATAATAGCATTTTTTTAAGTGACAACACACTGTATCATGTTAAATGAATGAAATTTCTTTTTATTTTTAGCTGCCGAGAAAAGGCATTTTTCCATTATAACTGTTTGCAACAATACACTGTTTTCCTCTTATAAATGATCCCCCAATGTAGCTTAATCTTATTTTTATTACACCTTAACCTTTTCTAATTTCCAGGAAGTATATAGGATAGCCGCAAAGCGGTTAATCATCCGGAAATGTAAAACAATAGATTTTTTTTTTTTTTCATTTTTTATATATTAGGCATATTTTGGAAATTTTTTGTTTTTCCTTTTTGTTATAATACCTCAATGTTTGTTGTATTGTCGCGTTTATGGCAATTTCTATTTTTCTTATATAAATAAAAAGGATATAAGCTCACAAAAAGGGAATTTAAAAAATAAAATATGGAATTATATATTACCCTATACGCGTTCATTTTATTACTCCATGTATTTGCCTCTGATTGTTGCTGCGTTCCCTTCTTAAGTTTCTAAACATGTTGTTATTGATATTTTTTTTTTTTTCTCTTTATTCAGCGTGCATTAAATGGATAAACAAATAAGTGATAGAGAATTTTACATTTACGTATGATGAGGAATAAATTTTGAAGGTTCACAGATTTACTTGTGTGTTTTTTTTTGGTTTTTTACCTGGGGGCTGCGCTAAGCACTAATGTATGGAAAAAAAAAAAAATGCCACATTTTGTTACTTTGGTTACTGCCAATAAAATCGTAGTATACGAAGTGGGTGTTTTTTTTTTTTTTTTTTTTTTTTTCTCTAAGTTCGAAAATTTCTTGTCCTACAACTGAGTTATTTTTTCATGATATACATTCATATGTAGGAGTAAATTACAATTTTTTTAAAGTTTTTATACCTACTCATGCTGAGAGACTTTTTAATCACACAAAGTGCATATAAAAGGAACCTATTTTTTTAGATATGTACATATGCATATTATGTAATATATATATTATGCAGGGGTTACTTTTTAACAAGCTTAACAAACTTTTTTTTTTTTTTTCTCATTTAATTGTTGATTTTAAGTTCATTGGAAGAGTCCATTTAGGGACTGTTCTTTTTATGTATAATTTTACTGAAACTTTTGTGATCATTTTACTGCTTGGCTGGGGTAGCTCTTCTTTACCTGTATGGTACTACGAAATTTGTTTTTCCCCAAAATATAACAGTAGATGAAATATATCAATTTGGTTGCTACACTTGCGCATTTATGTAATCGTTTGGATAGATAATATATGTAAGACTGTAACCAAACTTCTAGATTGTAGCGAAATTTCCGCCGTTCCTGTCCCGTTATGTGAATAGCTATCTTATACTATTATCCAAAAACCAAGAAAAAAAGAAACGGAAAAAAAAGAAAAATTTCAGCATTTTAAAATAAAACAATGAAACACAGATCTCACTTAAAACAACAAAATAAGCATTTTAAAAAATTAAAAAGCCACAAGAAAAATAAAAGTTTAAAAAATTCACAGAAAAAAAGAAAAAAAAATGTAACTCCAAAATATAGCAGTATATTGCTTCGGACTCACCAATCTTATAACAGCAAAGTGAATAATATAAAAAACGAACTAGAGGAAAAATCAAAGCACATACCATTTTACAGTTGTTTAAATATATGTTTATTAGGGTTTCATGAGGATGCTGATGTACTGTCATTTAAGAAAGAGTTTATAAATTTTTTATGTGAGCAGAATGGAGACATTATTAAAACAGATAGTATAAATTTATATGATACATATACAATACATGCAGAAAAAAAAAAAAAAAGGTCATTAGTAATTTATGATATTCCAAGAAACATATACGGAATTATAGATGGAACAAAATGTGCTGACATTGTATTGTGTATATTTAAGGATGGAACTATTGAAAATTCTTCATTTGATGAATTGGGTTATGAACTATTATCGCTTTTAAAATTACAAGGAGTTCCTTCAGTCATTGGGGTTGGGTACAATACAGATGAAAGGAATAAGTATTCACAGAAATTTGTGAATAGATATTTCAATTCCGAATTTACACAGCAGGACAAGATATTTTTCATCAGCAGTGGTGGTAATAACGAGGATCGTTTCAGCAACAAGTGCGACTTTTACAAACTGTACCATGAAATTATGAATATGAAAATACGAAATTTGTCTTACCGAGAGGGTAGGGGATATATGATGGTTAATTCATATGCATACAATGAGGAAAATGATTCTATTTTTCTAAAGGGTTTTGTGAAAGGTGCAGGGTTTAATGTTAAAAACCCTATACATATAACAAATATTGGAGATTATTACATTGATGATATATACGTCATAGATGTGATGACACGAAAGAAAAATAACAGTGAAGAAGGAATGGACAAATATGAGTTTAATGATTTCATTCAAGAGAATCAGAAAGAAGGAACAAATTCCACATTTAGTAATTTCTTCCAGAATAAGAACATTTTATCTGATTCGAGTTATTATTTTAATTGTAACAATATTAACTATAGATTTTTGCCTATTCAGAATTGTGAAAACAGAAATAACATGAATGAGGAGGAAGATTTAGTATGCATACGACAACATATCGAAGAAGAGAATTATCCGAAAAGCGATAATTTTATGATGCAAAAAAGTAATAGTAAGTCGGATACGCCCGTCACACGACTGATTAACCCTATGAATGAAAACACAAGTGGGGAGAATGCACTTGTGTATAAATTTAATTTGAACGAAAGCTTGCACAGTAGAAATGATAGCAATGGCATGTGGGATGACAATAATGATGACGGCAGTAATTATCACAAAAATGAGATAAACACTTCAAATTCGAGATCTCTCTATGGCACTACTGACATGGAACATCCAAGCACATCGAATGAGAAGCACATGATTTCTAACACTATAAGTAGCAATAGCACTCTTGTCGCCACAAATCAGAAATGCCAATCAAACAATTCTTGGGCATATGTATCAAAAGAAAAGCATGAAATGGGAGAAGATTTTATATGTTCTTATAATAGGAATGAAACATTGAATGCGATGAAATATTTTATAGAAAATAATAATACTATTAAAAACGAAAAGAATTATTCAAATAAAAAAACGCTTTCACGAGGAAGTAATTCGGATGGGGATAATGAAGATGATTTGGACATAGATGAAGAAATCCAAAATGATGACACGGACGGAAGCACGGATGGTAGCACTGGTGATTGCACGGGTGGTTGTACTAATGATAATACGAATGGTAATGCGGATGAAGATACCATCGAGAGAGATTTTAACAACTCAGACCATGTCTATCTGTGCAAAAACATAAGTGCAAAGGAACGATTTAAAAGGTACAGAATTTTGCAGAGTTTCAAATCGTCCTATATAGACGTATATGAGGATTTACCAATCGCATATTCACGCGTTTATGATTATGAGAATTACGAAAATTTAAGTAAATATTCCAAAAAAAAGTATATAGAAAACTCCAAAATTATAAGAGGTGAATTTACAGTAACAGATGCCTACTGTTTATTCGTTATAAAAAATGATGGGAAATTATTACATTTAATAAATGGTATGAAAAGGAAAAATTTACCTCTTATCATTTCAAGCTTATTGCCATATGAACGAAAAGTAACAGTTGTCAATATGGAAGTAGAACGAATATTACCCCATCCTGAAAAAGTGCAATCAAAAGATGTTTTTGAAATCGTTTGTGGATTTAGGCATTTTCTAAGCCGTCCAATTTTTAGTGAACAAATTATTAAGGGAATACAGTCAAAGGGGAAATATGAAAAATATTTGAAGCATGGAAAAAAATATATAGCTTCGATATTTGGTTTTACAACAGTAACTAGTGCTCCCGTTTTTATTATAAAGAAAATTGAGCAAAAAGAGGACTCAAATCCGAATTCTTTATCAGTTGGAACGTTGGAAAATGAGTTATTTTTACAGTATATGGGTAATGCTTGCGCAATGGGAGAAAATTCCAACACTGGAGGACTATCGAATGCATATTACAGTGCTAATAATTATAATCCTAATAATTTTTCTGGTTTATGCAATTCTGGGGTTTCAAATATGAATGGCGAATCTTGTGAACCCTTTCTTGGGTACACCACCGATTGTAGGAATACTGCATCTGTGGTAGTTGCATATGGAAAAGTTGTTAATTGTGATTGTAAGAGAATAATTATGAAAAGAATAAGTCTATGCGGAGAAATTTTTAAAATTCATAAAAAAAAGGCTGTCATACGAAACATGTTTCATAGACCTGAGGACATAAATTATTTTAAGCCTGCACAATTACATACAAAATTGGGGTTAACTGGAAAAATACTAGAATCTTTAGGTACCCATGGAAAAATGAAATGCCTCTTTAGCAATGTCTTAAAACAGCACGATAAGGTTTTTATATTTTTGTATAAAAGAGTTTATCCGATATGGTACCCTCCCACGTGGGGTGGAAATCCGCATTTGGGTCCCGATGATAAGCCCCTGCAGTGCAAGGAAAGAAAGATAAGCATGCTTTGACTACAATTTGTAACTGCGCTTGCTTTCTTCCACCTGTAATTGGCACTATATGTGGAAACACATATATATGTAGACGGTCTATATGTAGAAGTAGTATTTGTAGTAATATTTGTAACAGTCGATAGCAGCAGTAACCGCACACGTAATACGAACCCATGTACTTCATCTAAGATTAAGTTATCTGTAAGTGTACACTTGAAATACAACATAATTTTGTGATTCTTACAGCCAAGTAGTCATATCAATGAGTTCTTATATATAAGCTCCTATATGTAATAAAGTTAATGTAAAATAACCATTTTCTCGTTGTTTCTATTGATTTTAAGCATATTGAAAATTTGTTGTTCTATAGAGTTCTTTAAAAAAATGTACTCTACTTTTTAATAGTCTTTAAAAAGAAGTATAACACTTTTTAAAAATAGAGTCTAAATATTTAAATTTTTTTTTTTTTTCACGTTTACATATATTCTTTCAGTTAACAAAATTTTCACTCTTATAATTTTTAATGTCAAATGGGAAAAAAAAAAAATCACTCTTATGAAAATACATTTATGCTGCGTAATATTTTCCTTTTTTATTTGTGTATTGTATAAAAGTGTTTATTGCTTTTTTAAGTTAATTTTTTCTTTTTCTTTTTTTTTTCTCTCTTTCTTTTGTTAATACAAAACAACTGAATTAGCAAAGAACTAATTTAAATTCGATGTGTATATGTCTATATCAAATTAAGCGATTACTTAACCCCCTTTATATACACATTTATAATATGTTAACATTCAGGTGTAATTCCCTATATGTTTTTTTGTGTACCACTTAAGCAAAGTATATTTTTTGGAGTTTAAAATATGTGCATCACTTAAAGCAGTTTGTGTAAACGAGTGATTAAACTTTAAACGAATTTCGCAAATGTTGTTACATTTCGTTTTTTTTTTTTTTTTTTTTAAATAGCTAAATGTTCTTTCATTTTTTATTATATATATTTATTTTAGCATAGTATGGGAAGATTATGAAACAAAAAAACAAAGAGCACATGAAAATGTAGTCATGTACAATACGAAAGTGTAAATAAATACACATATCCACACATATATATATATATATACACAAGTACCTGTATACATGTACGTATATATATACATACATAGCAGTGTGTATAGTATCAGTGTACAAAGAATAACAATTTTGTAATTAAAATGGTATCCAAAAACGATTCATTTTCATATTTACGTTGAAAAAAAAAAAAAAAAAAGAAGACTTATGTACATGATAAAAAACGAATATTATTCAATTTGGAAAAGCTTACAACATTAATAATAACATTATGCTAAAAAAAAAAAAAAAAAGAAACATTGATAATTAATGCTTTACATAAATAAGAAGCAAATAGGAAATTTAGGAATGTCTAGGGTGTGTGTGTGGGGAGGAATTAATATAAGGGAGCACATATTATGGATACCATTAAAAGAGATATTACTAAGACATAAAAAAGATAATAATACTAATAATGAAAACAAGAAGGATATCATAATGGTGGCATAACAGCAACATACCACAACAGTAAGTGTAGCAACAATAGTAACGATAATAATAAAAATAATATGAATATGTACTAAAAATGAATTACTGTAAATTTTTTTTTTTTTCATTATTATTTGTTTATTAATTTATTTAATTTTTTTTTTTTTTTTTTTTTTTTTGATACATGGATAATCTTGGCATTCTTAAAAACTTTGTGCAGTACAATAAAGAACAAGTATGTATATAGGACAACATACACATATCTACATATGGGTAGATCTACATATATCTACTCATAAAAAAAAAAAAAAAAAAACTTCGCATAAAAGCATATACTTTGCAACATACGATGGCACTTACATTACTGTTTCTGCTCCTGTTGCTGCTATTATAGGGTTATAAAAAATTTTGTGCTTATAATAGCTCAATATTATCTGGGTAATTTTTAGGTGGGGAAACATTTCTCGATGTTAAATAATTATTTTGATTGGATCTATTTCTTGTTAGTTTGAAATCATTATTTCTTGTTCTATTCCTATCGTTGGAATATGACAAAAGGGTAGGAACATCTTCTTCATTATCATCCTGTAAAAGATATTTTAAAAAAAAGAAAAGACTCGTTGTAAAAAGCATGCAAATTCTTAACATATATAAATATGTAGGTCGACTGTCTAAGAAGTATAATGAGATATGAAAAAGGGTCAAAACGCGCGACCAAAGTAACTTTGATGCTAATTCATTACCTGTTCTGCATCTATGAATTCCATTTCCGGCTCAAACACGTTTGTACTTACATTTCCTCTTTTCGTTTTAATGACAGAATATTTCACATGTTCAAATGTGTCGAAACCTGCATGTGGAACAAGGTAATATTGGATATGAAGTGAGGTATCATAAAAAGCAAAAAAATATATATAATTATATGTATAAAATAAATACGAATCATCATATAAGGTTGGTAAATATTTCCTATGTAAACAAAGATAAATTTTCGTACACAATAACAACAAAAATATGTTTGTTCTATAATTACCATAGTTGTAAAACAAGTGTTTAAATTTGGGATTTCGGCACAGGTACGTTACTATGAGCATAATAATACCCAAAATAAATAGTATGAATAGGATGGACTTTGCCGCTGGAAAAAAAAAAAAAAAAGCAAAGAAGAATAAATGAATAAATGAATGAATGGAAAAACGACCGAAGGCGGACGAGAATGAATTAAACTCTCGTAACGCAATCTCATGTAGACATGCTCACAACGAAGATATGACATACGATACAGTGCTGTGTGATCAAAGCACATATAAAAATTTTCTTTCTTTCCAAGTGAACTTACTCCTATTAAAAGGTGAATGTGAAGGACATGGAACGGGTACCTTCTCCGGGACCCAACCATTAACACATATATCCCCTGGCACCTTCCTATATGCATTTGCATAAAAATAAGAACTGCTTGTACAACCTTCAATAGTTAAAGTCGGATCATTTGGTTTACATTCATAACTTCCAACTTTTCTCGTGAAACCAGTTTCACATTCGTAATCTTCTGGAGTGCATTCACAAGACTTCTTATCAACATTTCTTTTTAAGTCTTTTCCATTGAAACATTCAGACGTTTGCTTCCTTCTTGTGTATGTAATTTTTCTTCCTAGTATACATTTGTTGGAAAAGGATCCACTTGTAGGTGACCAAGTTTCGTAGTCTGATGAAACTGAATCAGCTGCCCATAATCCTTTACATAATGGTTGTCCGAGTGCATTAAAATCTAAATGATATAACACTCCGACATCATTTCTTGTGCCATATACTAAAAATTCAACAGAAGAAGAATTAGGTTCTGCAACAATATTATCAACATCAATTGAAAATTGTCCCAATTCAAAATCAAACCAACTTTGCCCTTCGTTCCAACTAAAAACTATTTGATTAGTTTTACGTAAATCATCAGCCATAACTATTAATCCACCATGGTCTCCATATTCATAAATATAAGGTCCTTTATGAGCTTCCATCCATGTTACTCCACCATCTCTTGATAAAAATGTATTGACCTCATCACTTTCATATCTTAAATGACTACCAACATTGCCTGTTCCCATAATTATACCAACAGCATTTTCTATCGAATAGAAAGGTGCATATTGATGATAATTTGTAATTCCATGCAAATGTAAATAGCAACTATCTCCACAATCATATTTATTTCCTCTACTATCTACTTTTGGTGCTTTTAAATATGACCAATGTCCACCTTTATTAAAAGATATTACTGTTCTAACAAGATCCTCATTTTTTCCTTTAGCTGACTGTTTTTTTCTTTTCTCTGTATTGGTTTGAAACGGACTAATATCTTCTTCTAACTGTGATTTAAAATTATGAAATTTTAATTCTTCATCTTTTATATCATCATTTTCGTCCAAAAAATTTGCTATATAAACTCCGTCTAAACTTAGGATTCTATCAAATTCACATTCCCCTGATGATGTTCTAATATTATTTGGTAGAGAAAGCGTGTAATTTAATCCAGAAGAATCCGAAATGTAAACATTTCCTGTGTTCATTCTATCTGATGATGTCCCATGATTTACATGTAACATTATAGCACCTTCTGATGTATCTAAAACCGTGTATGATTTTTCGTGTATATTTTCCGGTAAGTTGGCTTTATTAAAAGTTTTTCCTCCATCTGTTGAAACCATCATATTGACAGTTTGCTTAATGACATCATTCAATCTTGCCACAAATATATACCCATTTGATATTAAAAATTTATTACCTTGTTTAACTAATACATCTACATTTTTTCCAAAATTGTCTGTTCTTACAAAATCAACATCTTTTGACCATCCACTGAATCTCTGTTGATGTCCATTTCTATTTTTATGACGCGTATAATAAATTGAGTCTTCCGAATGCGTGTCTTTATCCCCCCAATTAAACTGAACAACATAAATATCTATTAATTGAAATGTCCTACCTAAATCTTTTGTTACTGATAATGTTTGCATACATTCTCCACTTTTATCATTCGTAGAATAACATGCAGATGTCCATGAAGAAACTAATGCCCAATGCGTTTTGCTACTATGAAACTGCCAGAAATTTATTTTGTTTTTATAATTTATTAAACGAAATGTTTCTCCTGAATCTTCTGAAACATAATGATTTTTTTGATTTCCAACAATTAATACAATGTTTTTATTCACAGGGTTTACCATAATGAGATCTATTGTTGTCACTTCATTTGTATGATTTGATGTCTCCCCTTTGTTATTTGGATTTTCCGATAGACTGCTTGTGATGTTAGTCCATATTTTTCCGCCATCTGAACTTCTGTACAGTCTGCCCTTTACTGTTTTGACCAAAACTGTCATGTGATTATTTCCACACCATTGAACATCCTCCACAGCACTATCAAAATTTATTTCACTCACTGAAACCTTTTTTTTTGTTATTTGGCATTGTGATAAATTGGTTAGTAAAAAAAAAAGAAGCAAAAAAATGAAAAGCAATAATCGATTTTTATTTTTATTTGTGTTATTATGAACAAAAATTCGCATTTTTCTTTCATCTGAATGGTCACATTTAAATCGTAACTGCTTTGCTTCTATCTTTTTTTTCATCCTTAAGTTGTGCAAACGAGTACTTTTTTTTTATATATATGTTTGGAAGATGCTACGGGTGGTATTTTCTTATTTTTTTTTTTTGTAGAAGATGGGAAACTCCCAGTGAATGAGGGGTGGTGAAACTGTTCAGTTCTAAAAAAATGAGCAGTGTTAATTTATCTTACTTTATTTCACATATGTGCATTTATATTGTTTCCCTCTATGACGAAACAAACCCTATGGGTTTTGTAGTGTTTATAATTTTTACATAAGGGAGAGAGAGATAAGGTTAGATACGAAAAATGAAGGTACTTATCACTCTTGTATGTGCCCTTGCAAATGTATACATGTAAGAATATATATATATACATATATGTTTATATGTAATATCTAGTAAAAACGCACAAACCTTAAACATTTAAAATTTCTCAAACATTCACTTAAAAAAATGAAATAAAAACAAATATGAAATTAAATCTGTGTGTTTCTTCCTGTGAATATATATGAAAAAAAAAAAAAAAAAAAAAAAAAAAAAAAAAAAGTTTCACAATATTGAGTTAATTTTTAAAAGAAAAAGGTTTTCACCTATTTATCACAAAAAACTGCATCTTATTTATTTATTTATTTTTTTTTTTTTTTACAATGTTACCTCATATTACATGCACAGAAAAGGAACATATCTATGTAGCTCCATGTTTAGGCGAAAAAAGTTGGCGACAAATAAATCCTACTTAAGGATGTAAAAATGTTTCTATGAAGTAGCAGCAACAAACTTATTAAATAACTTGTTATGCACAAAAGTGTATATTTGTTTACATGTATGTATAATTTAGCTTATGCACATAAATATATATAATCCCCCAACGTTTATTTTGTTCTTATGTGTACAAATATATTTTATGTGCCCAATTATTACAGAGTACCCAAGGACATTCGTTAAAAATGCCATAAATTGACAAACAAGTAATATGATAGGTGAAAAAAAAAATAATTTCGAAATTTCATCTATATGGGTTTTTTTACAAATCATTTCTGTAGTACCACAATGAGTAAAAAAATTTTATACACCTAATTTATTCATTTTTTTGCTAGACCTTAGATAATAATAAAACACACTTGCTTGTGTTGCACAATGAATGTTCAAGCCTTTCTTTGGACTTGCAACGTGCATAAAATTTTTATAAGGATATTTATGGCACAAATCAAAATTATGCGTCTATAGTGTTACATACATGGTGTGTATATGTTCCATGTGCCAATAGAAGTGTGCATAGTAAAATAGGTTATATTTTTGCCAAAACTTTTTTTTTTTTTTTTTTTTTTTTAATTGCAAGTGGAAAAAACTTGTCATTAAGATCAGCAAGTGAAGAGAGAAGATTGATAGATCTGACGCAGATTGAAAGCTGCACAGTTTAACAGAGCAACTGGTGAATATAGTTTGGCCGAAATTTTGCCATTTTTATAAAAAAAATGAAATAAATGAACATAATGATTGGCTACAAGTTAATGTATGTGCGTATGTATACATATATGTTTGCGGGAAGATTCCAAAGTCAAAAGGGACATCAAGGCATGTCGCTCCTTCTCTAAATACATGCTGCTACACACTTTATATGAAAAGAAAAAGAAAGACATTACAACTATCAATACACTTAGAAATTGTTTAATTTTTCCGTTTCAATGTAGGTAAATACTTAAGGGTGTCCGATTTTACAAATTTCATGTATGTTGTTTGCCTGTAGAAAGAATATCCGATTTTACGTATCAAACAGTTAATTTGGTGCCTTTCGATTTTGTGTACTTTTATAAAAAGACAAGCATTTTCCAAAAAGCTTATTGAATATTGGAAATGATACAAATTATATCTACATTATAAACATTAAAAGGAACAAAACCGTAACTGTTTTATCGTCACTACATAGCCCTAATTATATCATAGAGTATATTATGTAAATTCTGTTATTATTACTATTTTTGAAAAAAAATAATAAATTCTTTTTTAGCGTCTATTTTTTTTTTTTTTTTTTTTTTTTTTTTTGGATAGAAACATTATGAAAGCAAAAAATTGAAAGGGGGTACTTAAATTACCATTTATTATATTTTTTTAAAGGAATTTTTTTTTTTTTTTTTTGTTTCTTCATAAAGGTGTAAAACAAGAAAAGGAACAAATATTAATGTCCCCTTTTTACGTGTTAAATGTACCCATTTAAAATATATGTACATGTTATATTTTTCCGTAATTTTGCTTAATGGTTTCCAAGTAAATTTGTAAAACAATTTTAACGTTTAAATTTTGCGAAATTGTGAAGAAAGCAAAGACGGTAAAGACTGAAATGTTCCATTTTTCCTTAAAAATGACATTCTGTTGAACACTTTTTTTTAAACTTTAAAACTTTTTCATCAATTGATTTCATACAACTGTTTGAATATGTATTATTATGGGATGTTTTGATAATCCATGTTGTGCGTAAGCGCACATGTATATAAATATATATGCTCGTGTCTGTAATGTGTTTATTCTATTTTGCGATCATATTTAGCAGTGTGGTTATAATAATTTACATTTGGCACAATGTATCAAGTCCTCCATTTGCACTACTTAATGGCCTGAATATGTAATCAAATAACCCCTACTTCAATATATACGCATTTCGGCGTTTGTTTTTACCGCACAAAAAGGGATACAAACAAGGGTATATAAGATGCCTAAGTGATCCAAGTACACACACATGTATGTGTATATCATATATATATATATATATATATATATAACAAATGTACAAGCATGTGTGCTCATTATCGCAGTTTTTTTTTTTTTTTTTTTTTTTTACTGATAAAATAAAGCTTATAAATTAAGCGATTTAAAAAAATATTTCTATATTATGCTCAGGCAGTAACATATTATTTTTTCTTTTATCGTACAATTTTAAGAGGATAACAAAATGAATTTTAGCTTTCATCTTTTTTTTTTTTTTTTTTTTTTTCAGTTCAAAATGCGCATCATATTTTCGTATCATAATTTCCCCTATTTTGTGCATGTTATTTCTTCTCCTTTTCATGAATTTATACACTTTTCGTATGTTTAATTATGCACATTTTCGTGCGATTAACATGAACCGTATTTCTGCGCGTAATTACTGATTTTCAGAATTTGTTCAATTTCTCCTTTTTAACAATTTTCCATATTTTTTTCTTCCTCTCCCTTTTTGATTGAATGTGCATGAAGGACATCATTATTTTTACTCATGTGTGCACATTTTTCGAAAAAAAAATATAAATAGGACTTCCCCCTTTTGTAGTGACTATTTTATGTATATTCGCATGCTATTAACTTTGAACATTTAGCTTGAGACCTCTTTTATTTATTCTTATATTTGCATTTTCTTTTTCAACCCCTTTTGTCAGAATTATTTTGACTTATGCATTATGTCAAAAAAGATACACAATTTTAGTGACAAATTAATTTTCAGCCTATGCCTGCAATTAACGTACATTTTTTTTTTTTATTTTAGAAATAAGTGAATATTTTAGAGACAGAAATTGTAGTAGCCTTTAAATTT